>NC_061514.1:18939080-19150099 GCF_022539505.1 Lolium rigidum | reverse complement strand
GCCAGTTTTTCTGCCAAGATAGTTAAATTTAGTTAAAATCATGACAAGAAAGGAGTGACAAGGCAAGGGTAAAGAGAAGCAGAAAGACATTACCTTCAGCTTTGCTAGCATAATCGCGGTACCCAACGAATTGGGCACCGAAGCGGATGAATTCCTTAATCAAAGGCTATTAAAAGAAAGATAGAGAAAGAAAGCGTCGGTAGGGGAAAAAGTGCGATAGCACAAAATCAAATGAAGCAAACAGAGAAAACATCGACAGCATCAGAAAGCATTTGAGGACTTACATCATCCAAAAGAGGAGTCGAGGAGCTACCCAATTGCAAGGTAGGCTCCGTGATTGTTTCAACCCTTGCCCTTTTTGGAGAAGGGACAAGAGGGCTTGCAGGAGGAGTAGGTGCGTCGGTGTTTTGTTGAGGAGGCGAAGATTCTTCTCCTTCAACTGGCACTTCAGAAACAACTAGAGTATGCGACGTACTCGTTCGAGCAGTCGCATCAATAGCTAGTATTTCTTCCTCGTCACCACTATAATTAAATTGCGGAAGTATAAGAAGCAAGATAGACAAAAACTTTCAAGAATTAAAACAGCGAGAGCCAAGGAGTAACTTACGAACTGACGAGGGCGTCAAGGTATGGATCGAAAGCTGCCTTCCGACGTGAAGGAGCAGCTTCTTCGGCTTTGGAGGTGCCGGAATCTTCGACGTCTGTCCTCTTCCTTTTGTTCTTTGGAGAAACAGCAGGAGGAGGAGACTGTGCCGATGCGGTAGCTTCAGAGGCAGCCTCCTTTTCAGAGGATCCCGCGGATTTTCGAGAATCTGCAGGTTCATTCTCAAAGGAAGGAGCATCTTGGTTGTCATCAGTGACAACAGCTCGTTCTTCGACTTCTCCACCCTCAGGAAGGGGGGGAAGAGATACAAGGCTTGGATGGTTCTATAAAGAAAAAATATAATAAGCAAAGGGAGATGTAAATAAAGGAGTTATGCAAGGGATGTCAAACAAAAATAAAGAGTCGACAAAAGTTACCTTGGGAAGCGCATTGGCGGCGCTGTATGGTTTTACTCGACAAGAAGATGGGACAGGATCTTTTTTGCTGAGGGAGGAAATTTTCCGGACAAGTTTTTCTAAGTCCTTGACCGGTAAATCCACCGACAGGCGGTCCACATCATTGTCGCCGACATATTTCCAGAGGGTATTTTTGCGAGCCTGCAGAGGCTGCACTCTGATTCTAAGGAAATATGCCGTGATCCGGATACCCGAGCAGTTCTTTGCCGCGGGTGTTTTGCAGCTCGCGGATGCGGGTCATCAATGCCTCCGTCGCCGTTTTTCTTCGTCGGTAGCCTCTGCATCCCGAGAGCGGCGGCGGTAGATTTTCTCGGCACCATCAAAAGGAGGGATGTTGTCTTCAGCACACCCATGGTTCTCCTCGTGAATGTACAACCATTTTTTGCGCCACCCTTGAACTGAGTCAGGGAATTTGACATCGAAGTAATCGACATCAGGGCGAACGCAGATAACAACGCCGCCTATGTTATAGGCGACATTGGGAGAGCCATTACGGCGGCAGAAAAAGATACGCTTCCACAACGCCCAGTTAGGCTGGACGCCGAGGAAGGACTCGCAAAGGATAATGAAGATGGAAATGTGGAGGATAGAGTTGGGTGTGAGGTGATGAAGCTGCAATCCATAAACAAAAAGCAACCCCCGAAGAAAAGGGTGAATGGGGGCAGAAAGGTCGCGGATGAGATGATCGACGAAACTAACCCGATACTCCATTGGAGGGGTTGGGTAGCTCTCTTCGCTGGGGAAGCACATCGCCTTTGGCTTCTTGCTGATCCCTAGTTTCTTCAGGAGGTTGATGTCTTGGGTAGAGATTTTGGATCTCTCCCACTCAGCGCTCCCCAGATCTGCGGAAGCCATCGTTGATTCCGGCGTGCTGTGCCTGGTCAGTCTGCGCGGTGGCATCAACAATGGCGCAGGAGTGCAGCTCGAGAGAAGTTGAGCTCAGGGAACTGTGGGGCGCAAGAGGAGATTTTTGCAAGCGGAGAACAGGGGAGCGGCGCGAGCGAAAGTGCTGGAGGAAGAAGAAGGGGACCTTAAATAGAGGTGCGGCGAAGCGACGTACCGTTGGATGGAAAAAGTGTGCGGCAGATGATGTACACGTGGAACAGGGGTAAAAAACTAATTTCACCCTGGGGGAGTTACAGTACGTGCGCCAGGAAAAGCGGAGGACGTGTGTCCCCCACTTGCACGACGTGTCAACGTGGTAAAGATTTGGGCCCATGAGACAGAGGGAGAGAAGTTCTCGCGTTTTCCCGATACAGTAATCGTGGCTATCGTCAGCAATGATGTCACCTTGACAAGAGAAAATTTCGGCTACGAAGGTTTGTAAGAATGGCGACAGCAGAAGATTGTTGATTATTTCGAGAGCCTTTGATCAAATACAAGTTTTTGCCCAAATGCTCGGGGGCTACTTTGAAAAAAATGAAAAGTTCGAGAAAGACAAAATAGAAATGGTGTGAGCCTATGATCAAATACAAAATATTTGTTCATAGCCTCGGGGGCTACTCCCATCGGGAGCGCTGTTCGCGCACCCGAGAGATTTGAAAATTTCGGGAGAGAAAGAAAATATAGCGGCATAAAGTGTGGAGCCTAAACCCAAGCACAAGTCCTTGGCTGTAGCCTCGGGGGCTACTCCCATCGGGAACGCTGTTCGCGTGCCCGATGAAATTATAAAAAAGAAAGATAGAAGGACAAGAGAGTATATTTCGAGTTAAAGTAACTCTACATATACTCCCATCGGGAGAGCAATATAAGTCATCCGTTGACTCAATAAAATGTGCCATTCCAACAGCCGAATAAGCACTCGACAATATATTCTCAGAACGCCAAAGTTGCGAACAATTTCTGAATGCCGCAAAACTTTGCGAAGGTAAGACCCCAGATCCGTTCTAAGTGGCGTGGCGCCGTCTCTGACGTTGGTTTGCTACTTCTATCCGTATCAACAGATACGAAGAAAAATCCTAACGGACGCGTTAGGTACCCGATAAATGTGACTGGGACTCGACAGAATGGTAAGACCTTAAGCGGCACCTGTCGAAGTTTACACCAGTATCCCGAGATCATGTCCGGGGACGTGATCTTGAAGTAGGTTTTTGCGGATTGCCACTAGAGCAGTTAACTAGTACCTGATCCGTCAGATGAACTAGCCCCAACTACCATTATCCCTATACAATATAGAAATTCATATTAAGAAATATAGAGAAGTTTAAAGTTGTCGAGTAAATATAAACAGTGGAGATTTTCCCTGACTCTACGATTCAAGCAAAATCTCGGGGGCTACTGACATAGGCATCCCCAATGGGCCTGGCCGAAGATAGTACCCGGGGTTCATCGAAGGCCCACGACTCGAAGAATAAGAAGAATCGGAAGCCCAAGTTGATATTAAGGAAAGTTAGAATTGTATTAGGAGAGAACACTTGTAATATTACGGGAGGAGTTGGAAACCTTCCCGGACTCTGTAACTTGTACAATACGAATCCCTCGGCTCCACCCCCTATATAAGGAGGAGTCGAGGGACAAAGAAAGCATCGAATCATTGTCTCACAAACCCTAGTTTTAACATCGTCGAGTACTTTTCGGCTGAAACCTTCGAGATCTACTTGCCCTCTACATCCAACGAAACCCTAGTCTACTACTTGTAGGCATTGACAAGTTAATACCTTGTCAGCAGTGGCGTGATAACAGTGGCGCACCACTAGTGCGCCACTGATGGCAAAAACAGGTGCGCCACTGATTGCCTGTTTTCTAGTAGTGACCCATGGTCTCTTTCAGCTGTTGGCGACAATGTATGGGAGTATTTGGGCTTAAATAAATCGAAATCTCTCCCTATTCACACATTTTTCCGAACATTGCTCATAAATCCTAGGAATCTCATTTAATCTGCTTGCACTTTGTTCAATAGCCTTCATAAAAATTAGACTGTCATCCGCAAAAAGCAGGTGATTAATCTAAGGTGATTGCCAGTAAAGTTCTCACCAAAAAAATCAGCAAGGTCGTAAAACCCTCTGCACATCAAAGAAACAAAAATGGAGACACCGGATCGCTCTGCCTCAGCCCTCTTGTAGGTGTAAAGTAAGGAAACATCTCTCCATTAGCAAAAACAGTGAATCGAACATATGTCACACACTTCTTAATCAATCGAACAAAATTTGCACTAAACCCAAGCATAACATAATTGCTTGGAGGTAGTGCCACTCGACTTGATCATAGGCTTTCATCATATATGTCGAGTTTCACCGCAGTCACGAAGTTCTTCCCCTTCTTCCTCTTCCTTATTGCACGTACACTTTCATATGCAATCAACACGTTATCAGTAACCAAGCGTACAGGAATAAAAGTACTTTGTTCTTCTCCGATAATTTTCCCCAAAAGAAACTCGAGCTCTATTTGCAATGCATTTAGAAGCAATCTTGTGTAGAACCGAGCATAGAGAGATGGGTCTATACTGAGAAATACGCAGTGGATGTCGTACCTTAGGGATCAGTGTAATGGAAGTGTCATTAAACCCTGTTGGTAGCTCTCCTCCATTTAAGAAATCCAGCAGAACCGGCACAATACTTCATGCAAAAGACTATAGTGTCGCTGTAAAACCCCCCACCGTGAAACCGTCCACCCTAGGCGCCTTTGAGAGCACCATTTGAAACAAAGAAACCTTTACGTCCTCACGAGTATATTCCCTGTCAAAGGCTTCATTCATTAGAGTAGTAACTCGGGTCGGTACGAGATCCAGTAACTCCTCCATTAGGCCGGCCCTGAGACAAATACAAGTTATGGTAAAAACCCTGTATCTCCTCACAATTCTCTTCCTAAGTACCGCATTTGGTGCCATCTGCACGTTCAAGGTTCTCGATCTTGTTTATGCGCTTCCTTTGGGCCGCTTGAGAATGGAAGTATGCAGTGCTACGATCACCTTCATGTAACCATTGCACCCATGACCTCTGCTTCATCCAGATCTCCTCTTGATCGACGGAGCGTCTCGTGCAATTGTTTAACAATTTCCTTTTCCTCATCAGTTGGTCCTCTAGCCACCGAAAGACCACGTAAACAATCAAGCTTTTGACGAAGCTTCCTCCCCTTATGTGCCAAAGAGCCAAACTCTTTCGCTCCCCCATGAACTCAAATTGGTTTGCATAATATTCAAAGTCTAGATCACACCGTCAAGACCATCTCTGCATGCAACTTTGTGCCATTTGTCCATACATTTTTTGTCATAATCAACATCAGTTTGCCAGACATTTTCATATTGAAACTGACTGCCGCCCCGTCCTCTTTCCTTAGCCATATTGCCACATAATTTAACCAATACAAAATGGTGGCCAGACTCCGTCGTAACAATATGCCAAACAAATGTATGCTCGAACCTATTGAGAAACTCATTGTTACCAAAGGCTCGATCCAGCCTCGCTTTCACATTAAGTCTTCCATTTTGACCACTGTCCCATGTATACTCCACTCCCGACCAATCCCGGTCAGTGAAGGTACATTCTACCACTTCACAAAATTCTCGCATCTGCCACTCCGGCCTCGGTGCCCTGGAGAAGTGCTCTAAAGCATATAAAGTCTCGTTAAAATCTCCCACGCATAGCCAAGCTGAGTGCTCAATCGCAAAGAGTGTATGTAGAAATCTCCAGCTGTGGTGTCTGTCATGTGCTCTCGGAGCTCCATAGAACCCTGTGAATCTCCAACCGAGATTGTCTTCCCCTCCCTCCTCACCATAGCATCTATATGGCAGGAACTGAAATTGTTCACCTCGACATGCATTTGTGCTGTCAAAAATAGAGCAATACCGTCGCTAAGACCCACGCTGGAGACACCATAGCATCCAGCGAAGTCAACATAGTTTTTCAAAATTTCAATTCTCTCCTTTGAAATTTTATTCTCCATCACATACAAGAGGCTAGGACCTTCTTGCCTCACCACATTGCGAAGCTCTCGAACGGCCGACTGGTTCCCAAGCCACCGACCATTCCAACTCAACCCCCTCACCACATTGAGAAGCTCTCGAATTTGTCGGTGTCGGTTTCTTCTTCTTGGGGTCGCGCTCATCCGACCCTCCTTCCACTCCCCTCCCAAACCAGAGCTTAGATGATCCTCTTCTCCATCGCATGATGTTGGTGAGTTAGTTAATAAGAGAGGTGTTTCCACCCTTCTGGACACCTGATTCGGCACCCCTTCTTTCCGCTTTGTTTGAAAATTCTTATTCAACGGTGACGTTACCTCAACCCCCTTGCCACCATTGGTGCTAGAACCTCGAGTCTCTGCCTTGTTATTTGGTGTATAGCTTTGGGCTCCATTCGAGGCCTCACCATGTGACGATCTCCTGCGTTCATCTGGTGCCCTTAGGCTTTTCCCAAACAGAAGAGCACCATTGTTGTCCCTCCTACCTGGTGTGGTGCACACCAGATCACCATGACCAAATCGGCCACATGAAAAACAGAAGTATGGTACATTTTCATATAGAATGTCATAGGAATCCGTACACTTCCTCCTAGACGAATCAATCAGCACCCATCGCATCGGCGGATCAGCAATGTTCACCATGACCCTCACCCTCAAAAAACCACCCACATGATCAAATTGGGCACTCTTGACCGAACTCTTGCCCATAATGACAGCCGATCAAACCGCAGCTCTAACGGCTTCATACACTCTTCAAATTCAGGGGGATCACCATATCTATGCTCACCTGCCATGGTGAACCCTCCGAGACTCTCTCTCTCTCTCTCTCTCTCTCTCTATCCCTTTGCGTTGCAAATTCCGCAATGAACACGTTTGGCCCAACTGATCTGAAGATCAGGCCCTTAGGGTTTCCCCATGCTGGTCGTAGCGCGCTCGCGATCGTTTGGATGTGAAAAACGCCACGATGCAGCACCTTCCCCGCCAGCAACCACTTCTGCCCCTTCCTCCCGATCATCTAGGACCGATGGAGTCGCTTCCGCCTCAGAGATGTCTAGCTTTTCCAGTTGTTCTTCCAATCTTGCCCTAGCCGCCTGCTGCGACTGAGCATCATCCTCCTTCGCCTTCCCCCGCTCCGGCTCCATGTCGAGCTCCCTTCCTTCAGGCGCGCCGCCGGTGAGATTGGATGGCCGCCGCCAAAAACGGCACGAAACCATAGTCGCCTCATGTACTACTCTATTCTCATGAGGCATTGAGGTCTAATCTCTTCCCTAGGATACAAACATCTGAAATCGTACTGTATTTGTTTCCCTCCTTAAAAACAAGTGTACTGTATGTAGGATACAAATGTTGAAGAGGCACCTGGACTCAAAGCTTGTGAATCCATTCCACCAGCAGCTCCAAATCCTCGCGCGAGCTCCCTCCTCCCTTCGTCGCGCCGGCCGCTTCCGCCGCGAGCTCCTTGGCGCGGGCCCGCGCGCCGGTCCCTCCCTCCCCGACCGCGTCGGCAAGCACGGCCGCGAGCTCGCCGCCGTCCGGGACCACGCCGATCCCGCCGGCGCACGCGCGCACCGCGACGCGTGTCTCGTCCACCAGCAGCCGCGCGTTCACGAACTGGTCGGCCGCCATCGGCCACGCCAGCATGGGCACGCCCGCCGCCACCGCCTCCAGCGCCGAGTTCCAGCCGCAGTGCGTCATGAACCACCCCACCGCCGCGTGCCGCAGGATCGCCACCTGCGGCGCCCACCCGCGCACCACCAGCCCGCGCCTCGCCGCCGCCGCGCGCGCCTCGAACCCTTCCGGGAGTACCAAACTGCCGCCGCCGCCCACGGCCCACAAGAACGGGACGGCGCTCCGCTCCAGCGCGTCGGCCAGCGCGGCCGCGACCGCCGGGGTCAGCACGGCCTGGCTCCCGAAGCAGACGTATACGACCGCGCCGTCCGAGAACCCGTCCAGCCACGCGCCGAGACCGCCGCCGAGCTCGCCGGAGGTGTCCGTCTCCGGCGCCAGCGGGCCCACCGCCCACACGCGCTTGAACCCGAGGTCCTCGAGCGGCGAGTCCAGGTACCTCCCCTCCAGCGCACGCAGGGTGTTCGACACGAACCCCCAGCTCTCCAGGTTCCAGAGGAAGTTCCGCCTCACCGCCTCGCCGACCTGCGCATCCATGCGGCCTTCGACGTAGCTCCTGTACGTGCCGGAAATCTCCCTCCACTGGTACGCCAGCTCGCCGGGGATCGAGGGGAAGGTGACGCTGTACCCGTCATCCGCGTCCGGTGGCCGCTTGACCGACCGCCGGAAGAGCGAGTGCGGGACGGCGGTGCCGAGCACGCCCGAGGGCGAGAAGACGAGCCTCGGGACGCCGAGCTCGGCCGCGAGGGGCTGCGTCCACCCGCAGAAGAAGTCCGACAGGACGGCGGCCACTGGGTGGCTCGACCTGGCCCACGCGAGGATGGGGTGCCGGAGCGCGGCGAGCGCGTGGATGAAGATGGCGAAGTAGGAGGGCGGGCAGTTCTTGGCGTTCTCCAGGCCTGCCGGGAGGGAAGGGTGGGCCGGGAACGGGAGGACGAGGGGCTGCACGGTGGCCGGGTGGGCGGCGACGAGAGGGGACAGGAGCGGGGCGTTGGCCGGCGTGGTGACCACCGTGAGGCGGATGCCGCGCGCCGCGAGCAGGGCGGCCAGGTCGAGCAGCGGCAGCGCGTGGCCCTGCGCCGGGAAGGGGACGACGAGGACGTGCGGCATGGACCGCGGCTTCTCCATGGAGCTGGCTGGGCCTTGCCGGAGATCGGAATCGGGAATGGATCGTGGTGCATTGACGGAGCGGGGTTGTTGGCTAGGTAGCCATCGAATCTTGCCGCCGCACGTGTGTCCTTAGCCAGAGAATCCAAGAACCGAACGTAATGACTGGCTGCAGCCGTCCCACGTGCCGGCGGCGTCTCCTCACCGTCGTCCTCTCCTCCCGTCCAGTGAGCTCTAGTGAATAACCACACCAGTTACCCACCGTACTAACCTGAGCAAAACCTTCTGAGCGGCATGGAGCTGAGCCTGCTGAGCAGCCGTACCTTCGCTCCAGTCTCCTCCCCATGCCACTTCCGTCGGCCTCCCTCCAGAGCGTTCTTCCCGCCGCAGCCTCCTCCGCCAAGCGTGAGCGCCTCCCTACCTCCATCTCCCCTCTGCTCCTCTTGCACTTGCATTTGATCAACGCTGTCTCGCTTCTTATCTGCAGCAAGAGGACAGGGGGTGCAGCAGCAGGGCAATGCGGACGCGGCAGGAGTGGGTGGGGGACTGGGTCCGGAGCAACGACACGCTCGTCCGGGGCCTTCCCATTTTCATCGGCGGCGTCTCGCTGCTCGCCGTCCTCCTCAACCGCGCCGTTTCCGGCATCGCTGCCGTCTCTGACGCTTCCAGGTCTCCCTGCCCTGCACTCACAAGCGCCACAGTCTTGCCATACTGTGCTTTGTTTCCTCTTCTCCTCAAATTGCTCATTTTGGTCTTTCGTTTGTTTCTTCAAACAGTTCGCAGTCGAGGGCTGACATACTGACTCTTGCGCTCTCGGTAACTGACATTCTCGCCGGCCTTGTTTGGTTGTCCATCAGGCCGAAATCCATTTCTCCGGTGAGAAAACTCAACACTATTATCATCTGCCATATCTTCTTAATTAGTACAGCAGTTTGTTTATGCTTAGAAATGATATTAGGTGCTACCTCGAGGCGTCGATTGCAAACGAGTAGATCCGGATGTATCAACCTCTGCTCTTCATGAACTACTTTGGTAATTCTTCTACTCATGGACAACTTTGGTAATGCTTCTACTAACTAATGCACATTATCTGTCCTCATTGCATAATAATAAACTAGATTTTCTGCACTGAAGTTGATGCTTTCAGTATAATGGGACTTAATTAGAAACTGACTGAACAATCTCACCAAGCTCTTTGTATCCAAAATTTCCATGTTCTATACTTGATTCATATTAAAGAATTCATGTTGTGAAGCTAGATACCACTTATTTTCTTATAAACAGGACATGGGATTCCTTGATGGCTGCAACTTGTTGCAAATCATTGGTTGTTGTGTATGGAGGTAATTGCATTCTTCAAATTGGGGTTGCTGCTAGCTCTCCAGAAGATGGGAAAGCAGTTAGTGTGGATGCACAAAAGTTCATCCAAGGTTCCCTTTACACCAGTGCCAGTGAATCCAAGAAACGTGAGTGTCTCTTGTTCTTTATAAGTTTTCATGTTAGTTTTCAGAAATTTCATTGTGGTCGTCTTGCAGAATCCTATCTAGCAAATCTTGCTTTATATCCTGGAAGGACCGAGTTGCCGTTTCTGCCAGCTAACACACAGGTGCTAGTTCGTTTCATTTTACACAAGTCATTCTAGGTCAGCATGCATTCAAACACTTTTAACATCGTTTCTCACAATTTTAAGAGTAGGGAATGTGAAGGCATTCATCCCTTTTGTTTTTGGTAGCCGACATAAAATGCCATATCTAGAGATGCTTGAATTCCGAAAAATGTTAATCAATTGGTTATCGGAAAGTTCGAATGCAAAGCTGCTAACTCCTTTTCTGCTCTACAGGCTCTAATACTGCAGCCAATTGGTGATAAAGGAATTGCAGTCATTGGTGGCGACACTATAAGGGGCTTTACTAATCTTGATCAGGTATATAACGTTTCTTCGAATTTCATCTTGTCTTTCGTGCAATAAAAAAGAGTATGAGCTCATTTAATATGTTTTGTAGTTCCAATCTGTAAAATACTAGTACAAGATAAAGAGCAGCACGCCTAAGACACTGAACTTGATTGATAGTTACTCATCATCAGGTGATTCTTCCTCGCAGGCATGGATTGCAATGATTGCAGATAAGTTGGATGCTACATTGTCGAAATCATAAAAGGGCACCACTCATTGGATATGAAGGTATACCTATGGAAGCTGAAACCGGAGTCCACGGAACGTGTACACCTAAACATTACAGAGCCAAGGTATTTGTAAACATGAGTGATTTGATGGGGTCTGGGTAAGTTTCACACACAGTATATGATCATAATATGCCGAACGGCTAACAATCCCATATTTTAGCAGTTTCTCAAATGAATTGTAAATGAAGTTGCTCTGCGTAGATGTAATGAGAAAAGGTCAGATGCGGGAGGCACCATTTCTAGGTGACAATTAAGTGGGCAAATAGAAGTGATGTAAAATAGCAATTATAGTGCATATCAAATATAAATGCAGTTCGGAGAGCTCCTGTATTTTACAAGAAAATAGAAACATTGTAACATTAACGATATAGATCTAAAGAAACAAAAAATTCTTTCATACACCCGCCACAAGGAAAAATAATTCCGTAATCAAGAATCCTCTGCTTTTCTTTTCTCTGGGATGTTAGAATCCTCTGCTTCTCGCTATGTCGAAGATATGGAGCATCTCTAAAGATGGCATACCAGAGTAGTTAGGTCTACCAGGACCGAGTGTTGGATCACCACCAAAATACTAATGCCCAGCTAACATGTTAGCGCTGTGGATACTTAACAGCTCGGTGACACAATGAAGCTTTACATATAGAAGTGGTACTTTGACAGGTGCAACACTTTCTTTGAGGTGGGACATTTGCAAATGGAAATTCCCTGCCCAAGAATCCATTATATACTACGTAAGATACAACACATCAACACATACAAAATTAACATACAATTCATTATCGCGTGGTCAAATGTGAAGAAGAAAAAAGTCGAAGCAACTCCAAATGAATGTACAATCTCGATCTATTTGGGCTTGACCTCGAGGTAGGGCATGTACTCCGACACGCCGTCGCCGCCAGTGGTGATCTCCACGTCGCTGTAGAGGTGCGTGGGTGTGCCCCTGCCTGCGCCGTCGAATTCGGTGTCGGACGATTTGGCCAAGTTGGGCCCGTCCATGTCGGGCTCCTTGAGCAGCATGTCCTCCACTTCCTTCACCACGGTGCCCATGGACGGCCGGGCCACCGCCGACTCGTCCACGCACTGCATGGCCAGCTGCACGTAGCGCCTAAACCCAGCGGTCCGCGCGGCGCCCCAAATCGCTGGGTCGACGATGGCATGCAGGCCGTAGTAGTCGCGGTCAGCGGGATCGAGGACCTGCCTCACCTCCCGCACGATGTACTTCCCCTTCTCGATCGGCTGCCTCCCGCTCACCATCTCCAGCATCACCACCCCGAAGCTGTACACGTCGCTCTTCTCCGACAACTGCTGTGTCATGTAGTACTCCGGATCCAAGTAACCCTACCAAATGCACATGCATGATCAGATTAACGAAGATCTAGCAACTGATCGAGGTGAAAAAATGTTGTAGTGGTTGTGATTTGTTACCATTGTTCCTTTGACTTGGGTGGAGACGTGGCCTTCCTCGCTGTCAGCGAGGAGCTTGGAGAGGCCGAAGTCGGCGACCTTGGCCTTGAGGTTCTCGTCGAGGAGGATGTTAGTGGATTTGATGTCCCGGTGGATGATCGGAGGGTCGGCGAGCTCGTGTAGGTATGCCAGGCCCCTCGCCGAGCCGAGAGTGATCCTCAGCCTCTTATTCCAATCAAGGTAAGAACCTCTCCCTGCAAACGTACAGTTCAATCAATTTTAGCGCAAGCGAAATGGTAAAGAGTTAAGAGAAAGTTATGATGATGCCAGTTGGAGAATTGGGGTGGTCCTGGATCCAGAATTCATCCAGATGTAGTACTTACCAACAAGGTTCTCTCGCAGCGTCCCACCGGCGACAAACTCGTACACCAACATCTGCTCCCCTTGCTCGAAGCAGAAACCGATCAGGCTCACCAGGTTGCTGTGGTGAACACGGGACAGCAGCTCGATCTCGTTCTTGAACTCCGCCGCACCTTGCATCGACCCGGACTGCGCCCGCTTTATCGCCACCCACATTCCATCTACCAGTCTTCCCTTGTACACCTATAGGTTCGATGCATTGCAGTGAGTGATCCAGTGTTAATTGTGTTTTAGTAACAGTTTGTGCAGTGCTGGCCATATGTAAGGAAGATGAGCTGATGCAGTTTTCAGCTGTTACCTTTCCATAGCCTCCTGCACCTATCTCATAGCTATCCGAGAAATTCTCGGTGCAGCTTTTCATCTCCTCGAAGGTGAAGAACCTCACTCCTTTCAGCTGTGGAGCTTTTCCACTTTCTTTTGGCATAGTGCCCCACCTAGCTGGAATTTTAGACCAATGGTCAGATCAGTTTCAGCCTTCATTATGCAGTCATGGTTGCTTTTAGATGTTCAGCATCACGGATTGTTTAATGGTAATGCCAATGTCATAGCAGAAACTGCAATGCAAGCTTGTATATTTATGCTTACCAAAAGGGTTGGTTTGTACTTTTAGTTTCTGGTTCCTTCTCTTCTGTCGGAAAGCAAATAATCCCGTCAGGATGAGGGCAATCACAAGAAGCCCACCGGCCGCTGCTGCGATTCCAGCTATAGCACCTGTACTGAACTTTGATTTATTGCCACCAGCAACTGGCATACAGTGTCATAATAGTTAGTTCCACACTGCCATGCTACTTCAAATCTTCAATGCAAATGGGGCAAATTCACATACCTAAAAAGGGGATATATTTATCTGCAATGAAGATATAAGGCCCGAACTTTTCCGGTTGCTTGTAGGTATGGTTGCTGAGAAGAAACCCGATGATGATCAGTTCAGAATGGTTGAAGCTTGTCCTGGATGAAGGGAACAGCTCCACTTGAACTTGGAGGTAGCTGTCGCTGTTAAAGTGGACATCGGACAACTCAACTGCACCGGCACGCAGGTTCAACTGTGTCCAGAGGCTCATCTCCAATTGCTGAAACATAACGCTGTCCGACGAGTCCTTGAAAAGCGCAGCTCTGAAGATCATCTTGCCACTGTATGCAAAGGCGCAGCCACAATTCACAGGGTTCTGATTCTGATCACTAGGGCACCTAGTTGTCAAGGCACATTTGTCCATGCTAGTTCTGTATGCTATCACGTTTGGTTGCTGGACGCTGCAAAATGGGCCACCGGACAAAGATTCATCGAAACACGCCGGATTGTTGAGAAGCCTGTACACAGATTTGAGGAAGGGGAAAAGCGATGTCAGTGATGAATGGAGAACAAATTTTATAACTAAGCATTCTGTGATGAGTTTGTATGATCTTACACCAGTGCCTTTTTGTAGTTTGGAGTGACATTGGCAGAAAGTATGCTGTTTGTATTGAGATCAACAGATTGCAGCCGTTGGCTGATGTTGCCTGACATATCAAGTGTCCCGCTGAGCTGGTTTTTGTTCAGTACACTGCATAAAAAGGATGATTACTTTTTTTTTCCCTCTCGGATGAGCATAGTTTACTAGAAACTTACACTTCTTGCAGTTGGGGCAATGTGAATAGTGCCTTAGGAACCTCGCCAGTGAGTTTTCCAGAAGATATCGATCTGAATGATAACAACAATATCATGATTAGTATGGAATTATTGAAAGTTTGAAACGAGTTGTTCATTTAGAGAGTCAACCGTTTTAGATAACTCACAGTGAAGTAAGACTTGTTAGAGTTGTGAACCAGTTTGGGGCTACTGAAGCATTAAATGTGTTGTTGCTCAAATCCCTGGTTATGAGACCATCGACTAGTCAACCTTTATCCAGTTAATTTTATCAATGAACAATTCGGTATGGAAGCATTGTAGTTAAGTTCTTACACAACATTTAACATGTTCATGCTGCTGAGATCTGGCAGTGATCCAGTTAGCTGGTTGCTTGCCAAGTTCCTGCATAAGATGGCATTATCAGACATAGGTATACCTCGAGCACGTCATTGTAGAAGATCTTATCTTGACTGTCCTTATAAGATCATAGGAAACTTACAACTCATTTAGATTTACCAAGTTGGTCAAGTTAGGAACTGGTCCCACTAACTTGTTCCTATCCAATCGACTGTCGAAGATGAAAAATGGGTCAGATTATGCTAAAACATTTATGAGAAAAGGTAAGTTTCATTGATCTGAAAAACAATGGGCTGATCTCTCTATCAAGAGGTGGTGGGACTTCATGATGGGTGGCGGAACTACAAAGCGCAAAGCCATCGCCTCCCTCGCCTTGCTTGTCACATGGGAAATTTGGAACCAACAGAATGCGAGATTTTTTCGCAACAAGCATGCTCCACACTTAGTCATCCTTAACAACATTAAGAGGGAAGCCCGGTTGTAGGTTCTAGCCGGTGCGAAGCGTTTAGGGGAACTATTGCCGGGAGAGTAATCCTTTTGTTGGTTTTGTTGTAAGGACTATCTTGTCCAAAACACTTCTTAATTAATAGAATGAGGCAAAGTTTTTGCCTCCGTTTAAAAAAAAAGATACTTACATAACTGTGAGAGAGCTAATGGTTCCAACCTCAGATGGAATTGGCCCTGAAAATTGATTGGCATCAAACAATCTGCCAGAGATGAAGAGAGAATTAGATCTGAAAAAAGATGAAGGAAGCATTTTGCAGGATATATTTATCCATGTGAAGCATAATTAAGCTGGAAACTTGGCCAACCCTTACATGTGTAGGAGAGACATATTAGAGTTGAAGAGGCCTGTAAGCGGTCCGGATAGCTGGTTCTTGCTGAAATGGCTGTGCACCAATCACAGTTTAGAAAGATGAAAAATTGGAACGGATGATCTTGCTTAATCTGTTCAAGACAAGACATAGTATCAGACACCAAACTTACAAGTGTTGTGTGCGGGTAAGCATGTCAAGGCCCGGTGCCGTTCCTGTTGAGATAGGAAGAGATCCTGTTAGCTTATTATCTGCCAGGTCTAGCCAGTAGAGGTTTGAGAGTAGGCCAAGCGAAGCTGGTATTGTGCCCGTAAACTGGTTTGAATTCAGCGCACTGCAGAAGAAGTTGCACAAAATAGTTACTAGTTAAAGTTGCTCTGTCCAACCAAAAGAAATTAGAAGAGAAGTTGCAATAAATTCGAGCTAGCTACTAACAGGAAAGACATCTTCAGCAGGTTGCCCAGTTCTTTGGGAATGCCTCCGTTGAAACTGCAACCAGCCACGATCCTGGAAAAGCACATCGCCAGCAATTCAGGAAAGTCGTTTCTGGTGATTGCGTTAGGGGAGGTAGGGTTGGCAGCAATGAGCGTTGCGTCTCTTACAGTGTTGTGAGCTGAACAAGGTTCCCGATCGAAGCAGGCAACGGACCAGTCAGGCCAGTGTTGTAGGAAAAATCCCTGTGAATGCAAAATGCATAATGTGTCATAAGCCACCAGGTTTGTTTCTTGTTCACATCTAACAAGATTCTGTTCACAGCCAGCGATCGATGCAAAAAGCGGTCCGACTAGTTCAATCGATAGCCTGGAATTCCGACTAATATCATGTTCAATGAACCACGGTAGGTAGGGCGAGGCAATGCGACGACGATGACTTACAGGAAGACGAGCTGGCTGAGCTGTCCGATGCTGTCGCTCATTGTGCCCTGCAGGTTGACGCTGGCTACCCTCCTGCGAAAACCAAATGCCATTTGCATGACGGTGAATGATACTTGGCGGCTGAAAAATGTAGCTGCGGCGTTGTGGAGACAATTGTTTTGTTTCTACTCACAGCGAGGTGATCCTCCCGTTGCTGCACATGATCCCGTCCCAGCTACCGTCGCATGGGTCGCCGGACGACGTCCATGTCGACGGGTAGTTGGTCCACTGGCTCATCAGAGACCTTAGCGCCGAGGCTGCCCAACAAAAATTGCATACAAAGAAGGTTGAAAGGCTGGGGAGAGATGAACGGACCACACAGATAGGAGTGGTAGAATGAACAATGGTTTTGGACGGTCATCAGACTGTCTGACCATCTTGGGAGTTGGTGTCGCAGAGCCCCGCCGGCACGCTGCTCGCCACCAGCAGCAGGAGCAGCAGCGCCCGCCGCCGCGTTGCACCTTTCATTCTATCTGAAGGCACGTCGGAGCAAGCAGAGCACCGTCGCTGTTTGTATTTGTCCCCAACCGAGCGAGCTTTCCCTCTCGGGAGAGATTTCCTGTTTCTAAAATACGGACAGCATACTGAATAATAATGAAAGAAGACGCCGATGCGCTGAGTACAATGTCAAACCCCTCCAACAGAAACTCTTCTCGTCTCTATCGCAAAAGTCGTAAGGCGAAACTAGCCGACGTGTGTGTTCACATACGGGTGAGTATATGTATATACGTATTTGTGAGCCTTTACGTCTATATTGTGTTTCCAAAAAAAAAAAAATACTCAGCGCACGTGTACGCAGCCGCTTACGTGCCCATGTACGGCCTGGTGTACCCAGCTGCTTCTTCCCCAGCGCAGGGAAGAGGTCAAACCGAACATGCGCTAGGAAATGAAAGATGGAGACGACTGCCAGTGCAGGCTCAGAACTATACAATTGCATAGTGTATGCTTAAAGCTCATATTCAAATTCCCCTATGGGCGACTACTGCTGGTGGCAGTTAGCCATCGCCGGGTCAGACACCCAGTTACAGCTCGGCTCCGCTTGCACGATTTGCTCATTGCCATCGTGTTAATAACCCTTTTTCTCTTCTTATTTTCTATCTACTCCCTCTCTCCATCATGACCCTGCATTTTGATTTTGGGTTTTGCCAAAGTCAAGTTTCAAAAAAATTCACCATATACATACATGAAAACATATCAACATCTATAATTTTTTTGTTAGAACCTTCATACTTGGCTAGACTGCTAAAATTTTAGTTTGACCAAACCCAGAATGCAGGGTAATTATGGACATAGGAAGTACTATGCACTGGCAATGCCAGCCTGCCATGGATGCTGTGGAACGTGGATATGCAAGTTGCACAAGACGATACTACATAACAAGTTAACAATTCCAATCCTTCAGAGAACACAGCAATCTCACACGGCCCAAAGAAATCCCAATGATACCAAACCCTTGCCACTTACAGTTACAGCTCAGCGTACATTCGAGTTTTAAGTTACAGAGGAGACAACGTTAGTTAGCAAACCTCACCATTTTCGTGATCCTTGGTTAGCTATCAAGCACCTTCATGCCCTTCTCGAGAGCAGCATCTAGAGTTCAGACATAGAGCAACAAAAGAAAATGTTTCACTGAGTCATGACAAAACTGTGAGGACGCATCCGTGTTTCCGCAGTACCTGCTCTCAAGATCCTTCACCAACAGAACTCATCCAATGGCTCGGCATCCATTTGTAACATCCTACCTCCCCTCAAGTTCTTCACTCAACCACTGGTGTCTTGGCTTTCTTCCCGTGCTTCTTGCTAGTTCTTTGCCTTTTTTGCTTGTCCCCATCGACATCTTCTCTCTTTTGCTCCACGTTGTCAGTAGGCTCTGGCCTCTTCTTCGAAACATCAGTGTTGTTGGGCCGGGAACCGTATACCATCTTCCGAACAAAGAAGCTCGCGACATCGCCATTGTCACGCTTCAGGAGCACAGATTTTTGCAGCCGCCCACTAGTGTCCTGCATGTTTCAGCAAAGTATTAGAATACGGAGGGTTATTCATGTACTATTCAGCGATTTATACTAGTAAGCACAGCTAGAGTACAGAAAGGAACCAAACCATGCACTAAGGCATACCTTGGTCTCTTGGCCATCTAGTTCATCAAACGCTTTATCTGCCTCATCTATGTCCTTGAACAAAATACATGTAGAATAAAAGTCTCCTCGAATCCTTGCATCAATCTGTTGAGAAGGAAAGAGTATACATCAGCAATCAATGCATATAAGTTTATTGGACAAGCAATGAAAGCTCTCACAAAACCTTCTCCTCAATGCTGGGATTCCCGGATAAAATTTTAAGCAGCTCTTGAGAAGGAAGATAGACTGGAATTCTATGAGCAAGCAACTTCATCTGATCAGATTCAGGTACCTAAGATACAGAAACAAATAAGTCAGGTGGCAACTTGAATTACACTGGTGGGATTAAGAATAGCGTTTTGACTATTACACTATTTTCTGCAATCTCAATGGGATCATTAAATCCATTCTTGAGCTTTGCTGTAACTAGATTCATCGCAGCTTCTGCATCCTTCAAGCAATCATGTGGTTTCCCTTCTTCTCGAAGAGTGTACCCACAAACAGACTAGAAGCACAAGAAATGATCAAACAAATTAGTTCAAAGTTTAGAACCATGGGATTCAATTAACAAAGAGAAGGGTCTGCCAGCTCCAAAAGAGAGAAAATTAAACCAAAAGTACGAACTAGCTTACAGTCCTGCGTAGCTATGTGACTGTAAGAAACAATACTCTACAAAGTAGGGGAAAGGTGGGAATATGCCGAAAGTCATTTTGTATCATTATTTGTTTTAGAAGCAAAATATTGCTCATTGAGCAGAAAAAAAACACTGGTGTATGGTGCTCCAGTGATCATACCTTGCAAAGGCTGTTTAAAGAAGCTAATGCAGTAGTAGGTAAATTTGCATACTGGAAGATGTATGCCGTATCAATGACTCGACTGTAGTCAAACTTCAGAACTGAAAGCAAAGAAAGGAACATTAGGAACTAGAGTTAAATGCTGCCGAATTACAAATAGACAAGCCCAACAAGCACAATACAAGCATTCAGTAGCCACATCAAGACAATTATACATGATCTAATCACACCTTACCATATAAATCTCTATATAAGCTATGGCCAACCAAAATCTTTCCTTTGGCCAAGAGTTTCTTCAATGATTTCTACAGAAGGAAAGGGCAAATATAACACCGGATGGGTAATTAATAATACACAAGAAGTTTGTAAAAACAAAGTACCTGAACATCAACTAATGAGAATTTGACTCCTTCTAAATCCTTCTTAGATACACCAGTGATGTTTGTCCTATAGTCCGCAACAGCTTTCAAGGGATTTACAAGTTCATCCAACTTCACCTGGGAAAAAAAGATCTTAGAGACATTGGATAAACAAATCGAATCAACTTTATTTAGCAAAATAATATG
The DNA here is from genome assembly GCF_022539505.1 of Lolium rigidum. NCBI lineage: Eukaryota > Viridiplantae > Streptophyta > Magnoliopsida > Poales > Poaceae > Lolium > Lolium rigidum. Next base: position 19,130,234 of record NC_061514.1, on the reverse strand, counting down.
TTACCTCCAATTTTCTGTCAACAACACATACTCGGACAACAGCTTCGGTACCATCGTTGCAAAGGACCATCTCACAATCAATTGCCAACATGGCTCCAGAGTTCATACTACTGGCGAGTTTTCCTATCCGCACTATTTTCCACCCCTGCCAACAGGCAATGCCGTCCAAGATATCAATACTTCATTGAAGTTACTAAGGTACCACAGGGAGATGAGGCTATACAAGTTGATCTTGATCTTTACAATTTACAGTAGAGATATTTTATTCAGTTTTGCATGAAGAATCCTACGCCAATGGACAAGTACAAATGTGACCTAAACATAACAATCATGGAAATTATTCTGGCTGGACAATCTAATGTTAACCGGAAAACGTTCAAGGAACACAAAATGCTGGGCCATCATTTGTGAACAAACAAAAGTACAGTAAAGCTTTTACCTCTTGGTAAGATGGGAAGTAGTAATTTTTCCTGTACTCGGTGTGTTCAGTCGTCAGTTGGACAAGCTTCTGCATTTTGCACAATATGCATCAATACAACTGTCCACTAAATGATGCTTAATATCCTTGGAAAAATAGAAAATACAGCAACCCAGTTGTTCACAGTAGCCCTTGATGAAGGCAAACATTGCATTACCTGCTCGGGAGAAATCTTGCCAGAGAACTCATTCATGTACTGCTCGATCGCTCTTCGCTCTGTGTGACGCCTTACCAGTTTGCTGAAGTACTATAACCAAAAGTAAAGCCCCGAAAATTGTCAGCACAATGGTCCGGATGCTCAAAACCGAAGTGCACATGCAGTGAAACATAGACAGTTGGCTAGCTCAGAACCGAGATATTCAGTACCTTCTGGAAATCCTTGGAGAAGGTTACAAGGAAGGCGAGCAGCACGTCCTTGGTCCGCTTCTTGGGGTCGCTGACGGAGACGCCGTACTTCTTGTCGTTGAGAGCCAGGAAATCCTTCCATCCCCCCTCGGCGCCCTTCAGCCCGTTCTTCTGCGTGAACCTCACGATCTCAACAAGCACCTGGCGAGAACAAAAGAAGCACAAAGGTTACTCGCAATCAATGGTAGGCCTTTCGGGCAGGCTCAAGCTCGTTGACGGTTTTGCTTTTTACCTCCTTCTCGGCGCCGGCGAGCCGCTCGCCCATCAGAGGACCGCGGAGGAAACAAGGGGCAGAGGTGGTGGTGATTAGCTCCTCCTTGAACGCTCTTCTCTTGTGCGGCGGCGAAGGGTAGCTCTGCGGCGCGGCGGTCTGGCGCTCGTGTGGAGTCGGCGGCGGCGGTCGGGCAGTGCGCGGCAGAGGAAGACCGGAAGATGGCCAGAAAAACGTTATTTGCTGCTATTAGGGCTACTGGCGGGTTAGCCCAGTTTGTCGAGGATGTTTTGGGCTGAATTTCTGGGACAGATAGGAATAATATGCACTCTGCATGGCCCATATTAATGTCATAATATAGGCTTTATCTTTATAAGCCTGCATGCCTTTGTTGTGTTGTCTAGGCCCATTAAGTGAAAAGCCTAGTTGGCCCAGGGAAAGGAGATTGGGCCTTTTTAACGAAACATAAACTCTTCCATGAAAAAAAACCAAAATCAAATATCTCTGCAAAATCAGAACTTTTCAAATCTGGAGGAGCAACATCGAACGAAGACGACCCACCCGCCAGGGACTCTGTTCTTCACGGTTTCCTCCATCTCAGGTGGGCCTACTTGGCACTGGAGGCTTGGGACATGGATCAACACTCATGGTGCACTTCGACTTCCATCTTTTGGAGACGAGGTATCGATAGTGGAAGTGGCATCACAAGGTGTCATGATCATGCCCTTATATCCCCAGCATGGCATATATCTATCGTGCCCGGCAGCGGAGAGCATGTGGTGTTAGTCATGTATATCAACGGTTAACTATCTTGTGGATTTGTTGTCAGTGACTGTGGTTGTTTTGTATTTTGTGGCATGGTCTTCTTTCCTAGCGGTTTCATATCTAGCCTACCTCACCTTGTTTGAGAAAAAAATCTTTGATGTTTTTGTTGTCTTCTTCCCTGGCGGTATGAGAACGACGCAACAATTCCATAGCCAGACATGCAAGTGCTGCAACATTTAAAATCATCTGATGTTACTTTCCCTTGTGTAGATTCAATTTTGTTTTCCACGGTTGAATCTTGAAGATAATATGCCATACAAAAGGTGAAAGTAGAGGTGATAACTGCAAATGAATTTGGTTTTACTATTCTTTTACCATAGCTCTTTATTGTTGGTATTGATGTGAGATTATTTGATGTGGTGCGGGTGTTTGGCTCATCAACATAGCCTGACCATTCGCTCCCAAATCTGAACTTTTCAGGAAAAAAAACAACTGAGAAACCTGAAGTATCTCAAATAAATATGTCTCGTCTAGAATTTTTTTTGAGAAACACAGTTCAAACGTAGACGCTCACATACACACGCATACACCCATCTCTATGAACGCGCACACACACACCCTACCCCTATGAGCACCTCCGGAAGACTGAACCGGCGAATTGGATCTTGAAATTGACGAAGTCACCACAGGTGCCTTGTTGTCGATGGGAACGTCGCCTCCCACTGAATGAATATTTCGCATTTATGAGACACACAGATGTCAAACATGAGGTTCGAACTCTGGTGGGCTCGGGGTACAACCAACCTTCCAACCACCCCAGTGGAACGATAGAGACTCCATTTCACTTAGGTTGATTTAATTTAGGCCGGAGGCAGAGCACTATGTTTCCGTAAGGAAAAACTATGGTGAAAATCAGTTTATGAAAGAGCCTAATGCAAAAAAAATACATGTTGGGTCTTTGAAACAGTTTAAATCATTTCGATAGTAATCTGTTTGATCTGTTTTACCGAGAAGGTCTTGTACTTCTTCTATCCCAAATCACTTGTCGCAGATTTATTTAGACGTGTTCTAGTGTATAGATAAATGCAAATCTAGTTAAGTATGCGACATAGAGATTCAGGACAGCGGGGAGTACGTTTATTCCACAAGTTACATCCCCTGGAAAGAATGTGAGCCGTACGCGTGTCCTATAGAAGAAGACATATAGAGAGAGAGGCGTGTTAGTGCAATGAAGTGCTGATCTAGTGCAAATTGAGTTCCGATATGCTTAGTCATGTCTCTCCCGTGACGCGTTTTCACATCTAAAACCCAATCGGACCGACGACTCACACGGTTCCAGATAGGCCGGAACGGACGAGGCAGGTTGCAGGAAGGGCAGGGCATTGAGCTGTATCCCAAATCTCGTTCACGGTCATCAACGACTCTGAGGTCATATTCATGATCAGAACGCATTACACGCATACTCGGAATGGTGCATAGCATCAAGCCCATGAGTTCTTCTGCTACACATGTACGTGCGCGCGCCATTCTGAATTCCGAATGCGGTCTGCGTTGACACTGTCACGGCACACACCAAATTGACATTTAGTAGTAGGAGTACTTACTTACTGGTGTGCAGATTAGGAGGTCGATCGAAATGTGATGGATGGCACCGGCGTGGCAGCATCGCCATGACGAGGCCAGTCTGAAGCCAATCCTGCATGCATCCATATCCTGCAGGCTGCAGCTATGACCTCGCAGAAGCCAAGTGCACGTAGAGAAACTCTGAAGAATGTTATCTCCAGATTACCCTTATCTCCTGCGCCCTCATTGGTCAATGGATGAGCTAGCATGCTTGGCGGCAGCCAAATGACCGGCAAGCAAACATTTCAGTAGTAAACAAAAGGATGCAAGAAAATGATTGTAAACAAAAGGATGCTAGCTACAGCAGTTCTGAACGTCATTTAAACAAGCATGTTACTGCAATATCATAGCTTGATCGTCAGTAGTTTCTCAACTTAGCTTGACCGTCTATAGTTTCTCAACTTAGCTTGAGCGTCAATAGTTTCATGGCATTACTTTGACCTTAGTGACGAGGTCATAGTCATAGATATTGTTTATTTGGCTTCTAATAAATTTGTAAAGTATGTTTGTCATGGTGCACCATTTCTCTACTGAGTACAGAGTATCTGCTATCAGCCATAATCAATCCATGTTTCTTCATAAAAAAGTATAAGTGATTTGGAACTGCAGTTTTTTGTTTGCCATGTTTAGTTCTCATTGTCACTGTTCTAGGGAAGTGTCCTATTTACTCTGCCTTGCCTCGTACTTTTGTTATATTTTTGTGTTCCTAAAACAGAATTGCAGAAGAATTACAACTCTATGTCCCCATTTTAGTTAATATATGCCTAATTTTTTATCTCTTAATTTGTTTCTGGCTAACATCCACTGGGGAATAAGAAACTACACCCATTCTCTGGGATGCTAGCCATCGGCTTCGGCTGGACGCTTCTTCCACCAGAAGTGACACAGTGCAATGCAAGAAGTGAGCAGTATGCCTCCAATGAATGCAATTGCAACAATCATTCTACTGCTAAGCTTGTTACCACCTGTAAAAAATGTATAGGATATTTAGGTTGTGTTTGATAGGAAAGTATTTTTAAACTATTCTAATGAAGATGTTGGGAGCTTCTGATGTTGGAGTGTTGGGATTATAATGAAGAAGAAGCGCAACGCCGGAGCGGAAGATGTGGCGCGTCCGGCGAGCTTCTGTTGTTGGAGAGTTGGGATTACAATGAAGAAGAAGCGCAACACCCGAACGGAAGATGCAGCGCGTCCTGAGTGCTCGGCAGATAGAGGAGGTGGGTTCATGCATGGGCGTGTTTGGATCCTCGCAAACCCATTTTTCGCATCCACTGAGGAAAAAAAAACTTTAGATTGTATTGGGCTGTCCCGAACACCGTATTAGGCGGCGCTGCACCAAAACTGCCTTTGTAGGCATAGCTAGACGCGGTTATATGTCCGACGCGTTTTTTACATATGGCTTTAGGGGTTGCTTTAGGGCCTCCGACTTAAGACGCTCTTACAACTTATTCGTTGAGGTGATGTACTTTATTCAACTTTTCAATAAAGTTAGATTGATCACTAGAACAACTGAAGTTTCAAATGACAGAATATATAGCTTTTCATGAATATATCCCTTATCGAGAAAATCCCTTGTCTAGTTTTCTTTCCCACAAGTTACTAACATCCCCTAGCAGAGGTAACGCAACGATGATCGAGTGTGAATTGAGTTCCCATCCTTAAAATGTTTACTACCTGTCTCGTGTCTCCCCTGGGACGGCGTCTCCCATCTAAGAGCATCTCCAGTCATGTCCCCAAAGGCTTTTGGATTGTACCGGATAAAAAAAAGTTTCTAGCCGCGTTCCTCAAAACTTCTTTTTGTCCAGCGCGGCCCGATACGGTGGCCGGCGCCCCGAGCCCGTCCCCGGCCACAGGGGACGCTCCGGGAACGTCGGACACACCGAAAAACGAGGTGAGGTGTGGCGGTACCGACGTGTCAGTGGCACATTGAAGTTTAACCTAACCGTCACCTACCTCGCGACAGTATTTATTGGCGCGCAGCGATGGTGCAGTTCCCACAGAGGCGTAGCGACGGTGCAGTTCCCGTAGAGGCGCAGCGAAGCATCTTGACGTGCCTAGCTCTGCGTGCCGGCGTAATGAGCGCCACCGCTCCCCCGCCTCCCTCCGGCCTATAAAAAGGGCCGCCCTCCCATCGTCCCTCACACACAAACCCTAGCGCCTCTCTCCCAAACCCTAGCCGCCACCATCTCAAGAGTCGACGCCATGTCTGGTAGAGGCGGAGGTCGAGGTCGTGGTCGTGGTCGTGGCCGCAGCAGAGCTGCACACTCGCCATCGCCTGCGACACCGTCGTCTTCATCATCGGACCTGCAGGAGGAGGAGCGGCAAGTGTTGTTCGAGTTCGTCGTCATCCTCAAGGGCGACCCACTCGGCATCCAGAGGCTGCCGGACAAGTTCACCGACTTCATCGCCGGTGACGAGCCGGCCTCACTGCATCTGCGGGAGGCTTCCTGCGGCTCCTGCCGGTGGATTGTGAACGTGATATTCGACGCGCGCGACAAGATGTACCTCCACAGCAGCTGGGAGAAGTTCGCGCGCTACCACCACCTCCAAGCCGGCTTCATGCTCACGTTCTCCTACCTTGGCGAGCGCGACATGAGCGTCAAGGTGTTGGACGAGACGCGCTGCCGCCAGCACTACCACGGCGACAACGACGAGGAGGACGACGACTGAAGGCATAGTGTTGTTTCTTCGCAGCGAAAATAGGCACGGAGGTTTCTGGATGTTCTTCCTCGAAAGAACCAATATGGGTACCGTCAACAGCTGGATTTTCCAGTTTGGGTGACTGGGTGTGCCTGCGAGTGTTCTTTCTTGGCAGCGAACACACGAAATCTGCGATGCCATCTCTAGTTAGGTTTTCTTATTTTGCAATGTTTTAAATTTTCGTCAACCATGATTCAAACTTTGTATTAGTTTGTGTAAACCATGTTCCAAACTATGTATTAGTTTGTGTAAAACCATGTTTCTTCTCTCTATTTAAATAATATGCAAAAAAACAAAAAAGATGTGGCTAGGGAGCGACGTCCCCCAAACGCACCACAAACAAAACATGTCTCCCAAACGTTGAATCAGGCACCGTTTGGAGAACGTTTTGGGAGACGCAACTGAAGATGCTCTAAAACCCGATCAGACCAACGAGGAACGGACGAGGCAGGTTGCAGCAGGCCATATTGGGCATTGAGCTGTACTGCAGATGTCGTTCACTGTCATGTACTATGTGACTCTGATCGAGGTCATATTCATGATCAGAACGGGTACTCAAACGGGGAGGTGCATGCGTCTCTGCATGCATTCTTCAGTTAAATTCTTAATGTTAATGTGATAAATCCTGGGTAGAGTAGCTAGCTCCTCCCATGTCCGTCCGCGTTGACACTGTCACGGCGCACACCAAATTGGCATCTAGTAGTACTTACTTACTTACTGGTGGGCATATCAGAAGGTCGATCGATATCTGGTGGATGGCAAAGGCGTGGTAGCATCGCCATGACCAGGCCGAAGCCAATCCTGCAGACGTGCATGGTCATCTACGACCGTGAGGTCATTGGCCTGATCAGAAACGCATATGCTGATATGCATGCTCAAAATCGGAAGGTGCGTCTCACCAGGATAGCTGCATTTTTCTGATATGCACGATGCGTTGACATTGTCACGGGCCACGACAAAATGCCCTCTGTCAGTACTTACATAGTAGTGGTATGCAGATTAATTAGGAGATACTATCTGACTGACGGATGGCACCGGCGTGCCGGAATCGCCATGGGCAGTCTCAACTCTGAAGCCGATCCTGCATGCATATCCTGCGCAGCCAATTGGACGTAGAGAAACTCTGAAGAATGTCACCTCCAGATTAAGCTTATCTCCTGCACCCTCATTGGTCAATGGATGAGCTAGCATGCTTAGCGGCAGCCAGATGACCGGAAAAACAATAATACGGGGTATTATATGACTGGTCAAATCATTCCCTTTTCTACCATGCCGATAACCATGGACTACGGTTGTCCTCCGTACAACATATATATTGACCAATGCACGCCTCCTCCTTCATGACGTGTGATGCATGCCCTCAACCCTCATTACACTAGTGGGGATCTCTCGTTTATCTCATGGTTATAATCCCAGGGCTAGAACTATAAAGTCTACTATGTACTCCCTAGTCCCGACATACTTCATTCGTTCCAAATTAAGTGACTCATTTTGTCTAGATACGAAGTGCCTTTAGAAGTCAGGAAAAATCGAAACATGAAATGTGAAAGTTCATGCATGGTTACAAACTAGTATTGCCTTTGTCGGCAGAAACCAGTTTGGCTCCCTGGTGCATATGCTTTTATCTACCAAAAACTTATATTTCAAAGTTTTGAAATTTTTTAACAAAAATTTTTATATGTAAATCTTATCAATATATGTGTGCTCGTCAAGTTTCGCGAAATCCCGGTAATTTTTATGGTCTATGTAAAAAAAGGGAAATTTATCTTTTACAATTTGAAAATAAGCCACTATGTGTGCTTTTCCCCAGGCTCTACAATTTAACTTTTACTCAGAATATAATGCAGCAGCTAAAGTTTTTTCTCAAGACTTCAATCGCATTTGGTTTAGGAGATGTCTGTATGGAGAATCTTTAGAGATGTGGAAAAAGCTGTTAGATATGTGTAGCAACATAGTACTCTCTCAAGGACCAGATAGATTGAGTTGGACTTTAACTAAATCTGAAGTGTTTTCCGTGAAATCACGTTATACTTATTCAGTAGCGTGAAGAGTCATGTTTCCTTACAAAATGATTTGGAGGATGAAAATTCCTCTCAAAATCAAGGCTTTTATCTGGTTGATTGTTAGGGGCAGAATCTTAACCAAGCATAACTTGGTTAAGAAAGGATGGAAAGGGGAGGTGACGTTTTGGCTTATAGGAGTATTCTATGCGAGTATTGTGGCTGTAATGAAAGTATCAATCATCTGTTTTTGGAATGCCCTTTGGCTAAATATAATTGGAGTGTAGCAAGTTGTGCTTTAGGTGTAGAATCAAAACCTGAGAGTTTCTTTGATCTTTGTTAAAATTGGTTGCAGAAGTTTACAAGTAAAGATAGAGTAGTGGTCATGCTAGGGACAACTGCTTTACTTTGGTATTTATGGAAAACAAGAAAATATGCTTGTTGTGAGGGGAAACAGGCTAATCATCCTACTGATGTTATTTTCTCAATGTGTCTGTCTTCTCTTCTGGATGTTTGGAACATTCTACATAAAGAAAAATCAGAAGAACCGAGGTACATGTCTTGCCTAGGAGTATGTGTTAGAGCTAGCTTTTGCAAGGAAATAGCAGATCACATCACTTGTTGGTGCTTATTTTTTAGAAAGAACCACAACAATGATTTGTTGTTGCAAGGAACACCACATTTTGTTTTAATTGTTTGCACAGAACACATAAAAGTAATTAAGTTGCTTGATGGCCAATCCGTTAGTCTGTTACGCGGGCAATTCCTCTCGATCTGCCGCATCATCAGTTTGACCGACCCAACTGCCATTTTTTTGTTTCATTTTTTATTTTCCTTTTTTTATGTTTATTTTTTCTAATTTTCAAAATCAGAATATTTTTAAAAACTGCATATTTTTAAAAGCCAGCCAATTTTTAAATAATTTTTTTGTAATAGTCAACTATTTTATAAAACACTATGAACTACCCATGCATATTATCAACACATACTAACTCAGCTCCATCCCAAGGCTTATGCCACCCTTTCTCATTAGATGGTTAAAAGTACCTCGGGCAGTCATCGGGGTCGTTGCTGCTGTCGATGAGGTGCTGCTGTCCAAGGTACTCCGCTACCTTCACGGCCTTCGTGGCCTCCTCCTCCTCCTTCACCTCCGTCTTCAGGACGAGGAGAGTCCTGCCGCCGGAACTCGCGCGTCTCTGCTGCTGCCGCGCCCGTTCGTGGATTATGATTCCACCACTTAGTAAGTCCTATTGCATTGACACGGAAGTTTAAACCGTGCCGAAGCGCGAGGTGAAGGAGTACACAACACCGCCCCCAAATCGGAGACGCGGCAGCGGTGGAATCACAATACGCGAACCGGCGAGGCAGGCAGCAGAGACGCGCGGGTTCCGGTGACAGGACCCTCATGGTCCCAAAGCCGGAGGTGAAGGAGGAGGAGGAGGACGATGAGGAGGCCGCGAAGGTATTGGAGTACCTTAGACAGCAGCGCCTCATCGTCGGTAGCGATGACCCCGAGGACTACCCGAGGTACTTTGTCACCATGCATCTAATGAAAAAGGGTGGCATAAGCCTTGGGATGGAGGTAGTATGTGTTGATAAAATGCATGTGTAGTTCATAATGTTTTATAAAATAGTTGACTATTACAAAATTTATGTTTAAAAAATGGTTGGATTTTAAAAATATGTAATTTTTAAAAATATTGCGATTTTGAAAATTAGAAAAAAAAATAAAGATAAAAAAGAAAATTTAAAATGAAACAAAAAATGGCAGTTGGGCTGGTCCAAATTGACGAAGCGGTAGACTGAGAGAAATTGCCCGCGTAACAATAAGCCTGACTAACGGATTCACCATCAAGCTGCTTAATTACTTTTATGTGTTCTGTGCAAAGAATTAAAGCAAAATGTGGTGTTCCTTGCAACAACAATCCATTATTGTGATTCTTTGCAAAAGAAGCACCAGCAAGTGGTGTGATCAGCTATTTTCTCAGCTTTTGCATAAGAGTCTTTTTTTCTCTTCTCTAACTAGACATAAATATATTATCTTAACCCTTATAGCCAGCTGACTATAACTTATTATACTTGCTCTACGGTCTATGCAGATTGTTTACCGTTTTACCATGCCGTGCACAGAGTCCAGTAGATCCAGCTCTGGACACCGCGGCTGGCAGGATCATCAGGGATTGCCAGCTGCATCCGCACCACCGAAAAACTGACCGGGGAATCGCAAGGGATCTCGGCGCAACCACGAGACCTTCCTCGGGAACGGCGGCTAGCTAACTGCAGGTCCACCACTACTAGTCCACTACCACCAACAACTGGCGATCGACGCCGGCGGCTGGCTGGCCCCGCCCGACGCGGAAAGGAGGCATGGGAATCTCGCGTGAATTCTGGCGGAAGATCCAGCCGGCGGCCGACCTCACCTCGCCGGGGCCGGGTAATGGACAGCCGTTGGTTCGCTAGCTCTGCGGGTCATGTGCCGCGCTAGCTGCACTGACTGCATGTTCGTCGTCGACCTCGCTCGATTAGAGCAAGGTTAATAATATAGCCTGCCACCGGCTATAAGGTCATGCCATGTCACTTAAAGCCTACACATGTACAATAAGCTAGCTCTTGTGTTGGCTCTATGAAATATTTAATTAGATCTAATAATTAATGATTGCGTGTGCATGCGAAGACTAGATGGGGATGGAAGAGCCGGCCAAAGCACTCTCCGCAAGCTACAAGCTGGCTGCACTGTCTCGTTTTTTGTGTGTAGCCGGGCTACATACCAAGCGCCTGCTCTCTTCTCTCTCATGCCTTCTCTCTCTTCCACCTAAGATTTTGCTGATGTGGAGTACCTTGTAGCCAGCTGACAAGGATCTATTATACTTGCTCTTAAAGAAAAGTGCCCCGCACTAGCTCCTCCTTGTCTGCCCTAGAGTTCACTGAATCCTGAGGCGTAGGATCGCCCTGTCTTTCGGCGCATGGGGTTCCTGAGTTCCAGCCTGCCCTAGTTTTGACACCGACGACGGTGACACCATCGAATTGGAACGACAGCAGTAGAAAATGCTGCTACAACTGAACATGATCTCGAGTCAGTGTCGTGCTGCTACTTGGCCAAGCAAGTGGTGAATTTCTTGCAGCGAATTCGGTTTCAGGGACAAGTTGCTCAAGAGAATGGCGCCAAGTTGGTGCTATTGAACTGGTCGATCGTACCTCGTGGTGTCATGACCAGAGTACCTATCTATTATTACTGCCGCATTGCTTTCATTCGGAGTGGCGGAGTACGGAACTTGCAATTAACAAACGAGGCTTTGGTACCACTCCACTAGTAGTGCCGTCTTCCAATTTCCGAGAAAAAAATAAACGTAGTAGAGTACCAGTAGTGCCGACTGAAAAAATAAGCATGGAACGAGCCTACACGTACGACAGCATGAGATGGAGCGGCTGTTCAATGCATCCCTCCGACGAGGTAGGCAGTTCAAAACTACTCCTTCTACTTGGAGACTTGGAGTACATGACGTGCTTCAGTGGAGCCAACTCAGCCTCTTGCATCTTCTCATGATTTTCATTTCCTGCAGGGATCACATAAAATACTCCATCTCCATCCTGCCATAGGCATGAGGCGGCAATTTGTCTTGTCTCTTTTCCAACCCGGAGAATTAGGATCTCAACTAGTTTGTCTTGTCTCTTTTCCTCTGGAGAATTAATTAGGATCTCAACTGGTCGTCCTCCAATTTCGCCTTTTTTGTTTACTCAAAATCAAACTTTGTAAAATTTAATTGAGAAAATTATCAATATTTATAATAGCTAATGAATACAATATGAAAACATATACTCCTACTTTATATTTTATTTATTTATATATACTTTGAAAAAAAATCAAGGGCGGGCCTGCCTGGTCGCTCCACTAAGGCGACTCGGCGACCAAGACAACTCCTAAAGCCTCGATCCAAGCAAAGTCAAAGGCGAAGGGTATGGGGGCAGGGGGCACCTCGACGACGTCTCCTGTGAGCGGGAGGGGGCGGCGTGCGCTAGTGCGCGGGTTAGGTGGTCCAGCCTAGCGGTTGGCGCTGCGGTGTTGCTGGGATGGCACCCTGGAGCGGTTCCGGTGGGGCAAGGTTGCGGCGACGGTGGCGGTGCCTAGCGCACGGGTCTATCTGGGCTCCAGCAGGCCTTCACGCTAGCTCGGCCCTGGATCTAGCCGGAGTGCGGACCACCAAGTTGGTGGTCCTCTCTAGCAGGTGCTGGACGGAGTGCGGGCCACCGAGGTGATGGTCCTCTCTGGCTGGTGGTGGATGGAGTTGTTGCTCCGGTGGCGGCAACGAACCTAATCCGCCCGGATTTGACCACCTCGGTCTCGAGGAAGCTGCGGTGGTGGTCAATGCTCTCCTCTTCAGCGAAGATATGCTTTCTGCGATGGTGGTTCAAGCATGTGACATGTATCCTGCACTACTTTGTTCTACCGGGGGAATGGTCTTTGGCCAGGTTGAAAACCCCACTCGGAAGCTTCCGATGATGACTACGTCGACGCGGGTGCCGCTTTCTCCTTGGAGGCGTCGTCAATGGCCTGATCATTTTTCCCTCAACCAGGGGAAACCCTAACTCTGGTTTGCTGGAGGAGGCAGCGGTTGCGTAACACGTCATTCCCTTCTTGGAGACGATGCCTAGGCTGCGAGGGGAGATGGTGGTTTCACCGGTCTCTCCAGCGAGGCCGGGTGGTGATGCATCGCTTGTGTTGGCCTCTACTCTAGGTGTGGGGCTCTAGAGCGCTATGTACGCCGTCAGCAACACTCCCTATTCGACTCCTTTCCAAGTTTGGTCGGACCCTGCCATCCGCTCGCCGTCACCGACTCTCTCTAGACGCATGAGTAGTAGTACGTTGGTCCGGCAGCTGCTGAGTTTTTGGTCGTGCTTGGGTGGTGTTTGCTTTGGTCGTGATCACGGTCTTAAGGCCCAGTGTTTTGTGGTGTGTTGTAGCCATTCTTTGGCGGTCTTCTTAAGCTAAATACAAAGACGCGTAGATCTGTTGCGGGTTCTAGGAAAAAATTACTTTGTGGCAATTCTATTATTCCCTCCATCCATAAAGGGATGTTGGAGATTTATTTAAATTCAAATATATCTATACACTAAAAGGATATATCTAAATTTCGACAAATTTGTGGCACCCTTCTATTGATAGAGGTAGTACAATAGATTTTATATTGTAGATACTGACTTTTTAAATAATTTTTTTTGATGAACTTAGCAAGGTTTTAATTTGACAATATCTAGAAGACGAACTAACTACAAACGGAGGGTGTATTTTGCGGTGCTCGGCCGCTTGAGAATTCAGAACCACATCACTAGTGTGCAGCTGCATGCGACCACACGATCTCTTCTCCAGCAGCGCGACGTAAACGGACGCTGAGCGATCGCTTTCGTCCGCCGTGACCGAAAATGCGTCTGGGACCTGCTCCAGCGGGGCGACGCAAAGTGACCGGGCCGTCCGCGGAGACGCAAACCTGGCCCAAATATGCGCCAGATTTGCGTCTCCGCGGACGCTCGGCGGTTGCACGGAGCGTTCCCCATTTCTTACCCGGTCCCGCATGTCAGGGACAGCGAAATCGACCGCTTCGATTCGCTTCTTTTTCCCCTTCTTTGCTGCCCTAGTGCGACGCCACCCACCCGCCGCCGTCCCGCCGCAGCGCCGCAGTAGTCGCCGTCGGCTCCGTTCTCGCCGCGCGGGAGAGCAGGATCGTACTCGGGCTTGGCTCCGCCGCGTACCTGCCGGATGTTTTCGGGCGAAACGCTCCTGGTTGCGCCGCCCTTCCGCGCGGCCCACGACATGTTCGGTCAATTGCGTCGGTATGTTTCTTACTCGTGTTTTTGGTGCTATTGTGCGCGGCCATTGATCCGTAGTTTGTACCCACGCAGATGGACATGTGGCAGATGTTGGACAAGTTCCGCGCGGAGGTCGTCGACTCCTCTTCCGACGAGGAGTCCGATTAGTCGACGCAGAGATTGGCAACTACTGGGCCTCCATGATCCACAAGTTCGCCTCTAACCCGGGGCCGCAGCACCGGGGCTCTTTGAAGGGGCGCTCCAAAAACCTGCCGCGCAACAGAGTGGAAGGGCATGCCCGCCTCCACAAGGACTACTTCCACCTCACCAATCTGATCTTCCCGGAAAAACTATTCCGGCGCCGATACAGGATGTCAAGGGACCTGTTCTTGGTCATTCTACGAGGCCTTAGAAACTACGACACCTACTTCCAATGCAGGTCCGATGCAACAGGTGCGCTAGGCTTCACCTCCTACCAAAAATGCTCCGCGGCTATTCGCATGCTATCATATGGAATGGCTGCGGATATCTTCGATGAGTATCTTCGAATGGGTGAGAGCACCTGCCTTGAGGCCATGTACAGGTTTTGTCGAGCCGTGATTGCCGTGTTCGGAGAGTATTACTGTAGGGAGCCAACTGTTGAGGATACAAGGCGGCTCCTGTCTATCAACGAGTCTAGAGGCTTCCCAGGAATGATTGGCAGCATAGATTGCATGCACTGGGAGTGGAAAAATTGTCCATTTGGATGGCAGGGTGAGTACAGCGGGCATGAGGAGGGAAAAACTGTCATTCTTGAAGCTGTCATATCTCAAGATTTATGGATTTGGTATTCATTCTTTGGCATGGTCGGTTCCAACAATGACATCAATGTGTTGCACCGATCACCGGTTTTCAACCGGCTCATGCAAGGCAAAGCTCCCCGGGTGAGCTATGAGATCAATGAAAATGCATATGACAAGCCAAATCACTACAACAGGACCCCCCCTATAGCAACACATCTATGCGTTGCCAAATGTTCATATAAGCGTTGTTATGATCTACACCAACGGATTTGTATGCGTTGCCGTTGGTGGCGTTGCAAGAGTCTACAACAACACAAAAACATCCGTTGGTAATCGGCATGCATAAGCGTTGTAAGCTAGCAACGTATATAAGGATAGGCTAACAACACCTCATATGCGTTGGTGGTATCATGCAGGAATGAGTTTTGCTGACATCACACTACATAACATGATCAATTAATAATATGTTGTCGATATCTATTAGTAGTCACAAAGTCACAAAGTCAATGCACATAGTGCAGAGGAGCCACGATATAGGAAAAAATATTTCATATAATATATTGACTATGTTCAATTACAAAGAACAACATTCAAAGAAAACAAATTATCAGGTACTTGCACCATTACAAATATATTCTCTTTCAAAATAGAAAATTAAAATGACATTCTAAAACTAATTTAAGCTATCCAGTAGTAGCATCCATCATCATCTTGCAATCAACATCTCAAACCATGCATCATCAATTTATCTTGGAAATCTACAAGAAAAAATTGAGATCAGTAAAGAAAAAGCATCAGGTTTATAAAGTAGTAAAAGTTTAGAGGGGTAAACTTTACAAGAGGGTAACATACAAAGGTTGAAGGCCATGCGATAGTTAATGTTGCTGCATGACCAATAATCTTGACCTTTTTGAGTGGTCGTATCAACTCATCAGATTTTGCTAATGTAGCATCAACACGCACTGCCCAGAACTGATTTCCAAGTTTAACGCCTTCAACTGCATATTCTGGGTCGCTACTTTGGAGTGTAGCAAGAGCAACATTCTTGTTCGGATTTTCCAAACTCTTCAAAAATACTATAGTTCCAACCTTTTACATAAACAAAAGTGCACGAGAAAACAATATTCAATGCAATTTAAACCTGCAAAGAATCTCGAATAAAAGAAGCATAATGCACATACATCTATCGAGTTGACATCTGATCCAGTCACCGTACTGCCTTGTTGTTTCTGCAGATGACAGTGCTACCTCAGTAGGCAATAAAGTGAAATCATAAGAAAACTAAAAGGGAAAGTAAAAGGTTCAGAAATTCCATCTCATACATTAGCTTGCTTTGTTGCACTAGCCACTTTTGATATCTTCATGTTTTGGCCACCGTGATAGCAAGAAGTGCAATATAATCAGATATTAGAAACAAAAAAACTTGATAAGAAGCTGTAGTGATAAAAAGTACACATTATTCTATCCACGGAATACCTCTGTATAGTATTGTTCTTTTTCTACTTGGGAAGGGATTTTCTCTTCTGTTTTGTATAGGTGTGCATTAGAATTATTCAGATGACTTATGTATGTTGGTCAACACATGGAACAAGAAAGGTATTAACAGTCCAGGGAGCTCGACTTCACAAGCTGAAGGACTGTGCATGCATGTAGAAGCTACTTTATTAGTAATCTGACTAATAATTCAGTAATCAGCTACCTAGTAAGAACAAATGTGCTCTACATATTATCAAGGCCACTAAAATGATTTCGACATGCACATAATAATAAACAAAGAGAAAACTACAAAATAAATAGGGGCAGTATAAATTTCAACAAAAAGATAACTTCAAGAAATAAAGTGCACTAACCTTTTCTGCACTAGCACTTTCCTTCCTTGGACGGACATTTTCTTCATGGAGCCAAGTTTCTTTGTTCTATGACAAAATATGCATTATAAAATTGTTATGGACTATAATAAAAATGTTTTGCTGCAAGGATACAATATGAAATCATAAGAAAATTTAAAAGGAGAAGAGAAGTATTTAGTAATTCGATGTCATACATTAACATGCTTTGTTGCAGTAGTCCGTTTTGGGATGTTCGTGTTACGACCACCAGGCTAATGAGAAGGTAAATAATAGTCAGAGGTAATACAAGCAGAAAAACTGAATTTAAATGTATGCATGATGAATGAGAAGGTACCATGTGTGCAGATGAAACTTTAAAACGTGTGTCGTTGTGTCGGGGATCAATGTCTATGTCCTAAAATATAAGGTAATTCATTAGATAACCAATAAATTCATGAACCATGTCGTCCTTAAAATGGATTCAGTGCTACAAAGAAACCATGGATGGAATAAACAAGCTTGGACAAAGAGATAACTACAGAATAATAGTTAACTAAAAAAACTAAAGAAGTGCACTAACCTTTTCTACGCTAGCAGTTTCTTTCATAGGTAGCACATTTTCATCTTGGAGCAAAGTTTCTTTGTTCTATGATAGTAGATATATTGTAAGATTGGCAAAAAAAATATAGAAACACTGATATAGCTGTTCCTTTACTCGTGTCTGCTAAATCTGGCCTCTTGGCTAAAGTCTTCTTCAATTCAACCTAAATACATTAATAGTGTAATTAATAACAATGTATAAAACAATAATATAATTTTTCATAATAGAGAGTAGATATTATACCACGTGTTCGTTAATCATCTGGTCGTTTTTGTCGGTTTTGTGCTGGTGTGTATGAATGTACAGGACAGCTCGGTGAGGATTCTTCTTTTCTGGATCCTTTTGCCGCTATTGGTTACATGGTAAAATTATTTAACAGTTAGTGATGAAAACATACAGTGCAAATGGTAGATGCATATATTTGAGTTCTAAAAAACTGACCAGCTCTTCTCTATTACGAGCTCTTCTCTATTACGAGCAAAACTCTTAGTTCCAGCCGTGTGTATCGACTTCTTCATTGTAGAGTTTTGCCTATTTTTCTCACTTATATCCTGTCATGCGATTTGTAAATAACGCACATGCATTTACATATCCGTAGAAAGACTAAGCATCATGTAAATGGTAAATCTAACAAGTATATATATACCTGTGACTTTTGGCTCATCCAATTAGTAACAAGAGAAATCCACTGGTCCTTAATCACACCCTTTGGAACATTGGTGTTGTTGGCTTCCATGCTCTTGGTTGCATCAAAAAAGAGGGCTTTTAGATTTGACTTATGTTGCCTCCATCTTTCTCCAATTGTTTTTAATATATACTTCTCCAATCGAGGGGGATAAAGAAACCTCATCTACATATCCAGCAACAGTAACATTAGCATAAAATGGAATCTAAAGCATAAAAATGTTAGCAAAATATTGAAAATGAGCACCGGATCGACCTTTACTTGCCCCAATATATCCTTTTTATTTTTTTGTTCATTTTTCTTATCTCTCTCTCCTATTAGTTTTCTCCGATCTGTGTAGCTTAAGCTACACAATTTCCCATTCCTAGCAATCGTGCCCGTGAAAGTAACCTAGACGCCCAGACTTCTTTTCCAATTGGCTGATTCGGATCATTGCACTTGACCACAATTCTCCGCCCTTTTGGAAGATTCCATGTTTTTTTCAGCTTTGTCTTTCCACGCTTGTTCGTTTCTCCATTTTCTTCGATCATGCATAAATTTCCATAACAATTATGTTCCGATGAATCGTTAGAGATAAAGATGAATGTCTTTGGTTTATCATCAATACTGAAGATCCGACCAATTACCTTCGGCATTATCAGCAGTGTCATCATGGTCGTCTTCATCCTCTTCATCATCACTTTCTGGAAAGCCTTCTTTCCCATTGCAAGATAAAGGTTCGGAATCAGATGATTCAGCATCAACATGCATAATATTTTCATGTTCCTCAGTCATGTATTCATCATTGGATTGAACAACACGCAATTTACTTCGTGTCATATCTGCTCTAGGAGAAAAACAAAAAAATTAAGTGAACGAACGAGAAAAATTAGGATATACATAAGCATTGCAAAAAAATCAGTAATATCAAGGATAAGACCTTATAAATAAACTAATCATTAATCATCAAGTATTTTCTTTTCCTCTAGGAAATAATTTGCAATTGATCGAACAAATAACTAACAGTATACTATGTATAGCAACAATATATATGGTTTAAATAGATCGGTAGTTACAACCTAGAGGATACAGGACCATGAGCGCTAGCGGCTGCTGAAAGGGAATGGTTCATCTCTCTCTGGTCACGTACATGGGCCTGAAGTTTTTCGAGTACATCGGTAGTTACAGCCTAGAGGATACAGGACCATGTTTTGCATTTACATATTCTTAAATACATCATCACTGTATTCAACGTAGCTTCCAAATTCATCGAACCAATAGGGATTGGAACTTGTCCTTTTAAAAAGATTTCATCTGAACATGAAAATATACTAGACTTTGCCTAAACCCTAGGCACGAGTTTTAAAAAGATTTCATCTACTAGTCATAATTTTTGTAAATAGAATCCAGAAAATTTTGGGGAAATGCCGGCAAGAGGAGCTGAATCTATAGAACTTTCGATTGATTGAGGTCGACGCACCGGCCACCAAAACAGAGAGTAGGCAGAGAACTTAGAGAGAAGAAAGCCTGATCGGAGGAGCTACCGAGTTGCAACGTCTGGGTGCCTGCGTCCGCGCGTCCGGGGTCGCCGAGGGCCTCTGCTGGCTGCTGCTTGCACCGTTGCAGACCTTGCCCCTGCGTGGTGCCTCTGGAATTATGGTGCTGGTCAGCACTCGCCCTGCGTGCGGCGATGTCATCGCAGCCTCGCAGATCGGCCTGAGATGCCACCGGCAGCATAACGCTTGCTTTGCGAGACACTCGGACGCGGAAGCCGGATGGATCAGAGAGAGGAGAGAATACACAGGGGAGAGGAGGCACTGACCTGCAATCGAAGAGAATACACCGAATCGGCCGCCGGCCGCCACCACCAGTCGGCAGATGTTCACTGGAGTTTTTGTTGGAGAAGATGAGACCCACGATTTGGGATAGGGAGGTGCGGAGATTTAGAGGGAGTTACAATAATCTTTTATGTTTACATTTACCCATTTCACGATTTAGTTTCTATGAGAGGTGGGGTCAATAAACTAATACCATGCCATCCGGAACTTCTTAGCACTAAAATGTAGAAAAACGCGCGGGTAATCAGTAAGCCCCGAAAATAATCGGAGGGAACGAAAACATTGAACGGCAGAAATGGAGGGAAAGGGGGAATATATACAAGAAAAAAGCGGATGAACATGAACAAGAAAAAAGCGACCAACCGAGGATGTAAACCTGTAGGCGCTACCAGAAATAAAGAAAAAACAAAAGATATGCTATATGTTCGTCTCCTCCCAACGCGCCAGCCTAAAAAAATATACTAATTCTGTCCTGATTCCGTTGAGTTACTCTATATTTTTTTCCTTATTTTTCACCTGACCAAGCGCCTGTCTCTAGTCAAATTGATCATGCAGAATTTTTTCGCTAGAGCGCCACCCACGATGCAGAGATAGACCATGAATTAGACGAAATAGTCGGAAATAGGATCCTAGCGCTAAGCGCCCATGTTGTACTTTATTTTGGTGTGTCCCAACGTATAGACTGCAACGAATGAAATTCGTTGTCACTCGTATAGTCCGTAACGGATGGACTTACCAACGCAAATATCCGTAGCTACGTCGGTATTTTGCAGCGCATTTTTAAAGCGTTGCAGAGCATGCGATGCTTTATGGGGGGGCTTGTTGTAGTGAATTATCTTGCTGATGGCATCTACCCTGACTAGGCCACACTGGTGAAGACTGTCCGTAATCCAAACTCCGAGAAGACGAGGAGGTTTGCCAAGATGCAAGAGGCTTGCAGGAAAGATGTGGAGCGCGGATTTGGTGTGCTCCAAGCTCGGTGGGCAATTATTCGTCACCCGGCAAGAACATGGTCGCTGAAGACCATGCATGAGGTGATGACATGCTGCGTGATCATGCACAACATGATCGTTGAGAACGAGCGTCCTGATGGCCGCAATGAGAACCACTGGAAATTCCAAGGTGAGCTGGTTGCGCCACTTCCTAGAGCTTCATCTTGGCAGGACTATCTACATAGGAATGTAGAAGTCACTAACGAGAACGTCTGCAAACAGCTGCAAACGGATCTGATTGAGCATCAGTGGACATTGGCTGGCCATGAAGATCATGCCTAGAGAAATACTATCTTATTTTCATGTAGACTTTTAAAAATTTAAATGTAATAACTATGACTTTGTTGATTTCTTTATTTTGTTGTTTGGAAACTTCATAAAATTGATGCAAACGCGAAAATGCGTCGACCCGCTGGAGGCACCCCTAGGTGCAAACGGACGCGCGGACAAAAACGGTCTGTCTCACGTCCGAAATGCATCGCGCCCGCTAGAGATGCCCTTATCTTTCCGGAATATAATCGGTGCCACTGCATCTATCACCTCGCACTGGAGATGGCTTAGCTTAGAAGGCGTAGTACAAAACAAGATGTTACTGGGATGGAACAGGAGGAAGAATCAATCAAGTTAGAATCCTCGCAGATGAACAGGTAAATTCCGGTTAACCTCTGGCGCGCGGCTCCTGGAGCTGCTCAACAGCTGCATGCCTCCTGCTAGTACTCGTGGCCACTGGCCTCTCGGGGGCGGGAGCGCCCCATTGGACGGCGCCAGGGGCCGTGCCCTGCTCGTGGCGGTCCGTCCGGCCAGCCGGCCGGCGGCGACACTTGTCCCAGCCCGCATGTCAGTCTCAGAAACAGGTTCATCCGGGGGACCAAAGGGCCCACTAGGAAGGCAGCCGCCGGCTCTGCAGCTCACGTGCGCGTTACCGAGACCACGAACCAACCAAGCAGACCACCACTGCTCTCAACGTACGGACGGGGTGATTTTGTCAGGGCTTCAAGATTCGGATCTCCGAGGGGCCAGGAAAACGACCACCGTTTTCTTGGACACGTCCTGCTCGATCGATCTTGCACCGTTTGATTCCGAGATGCACCAAGGGCCGTGTCACGTCACGTGTGGAGATACCGCGCGCTCGTCATGCACGTACGCCCGGCGTGCCACACACGGGGATTTCGGCAGGATAAGCGGACGGTCCCAGCCGGCCGACCTGGAGCGGAGACGTGAATGTTCAGTATCCAGGTAGGTTCTCGTGCTGGTTTCCATTGCCTCGCTGGTGGTCGAGCTGCGTGGTGAATGGTATATAATGTCTATATGAGCGTTTATCTCTGAAAAGTAATATGGGTCCATCTCACCATTGCATCTCCCATCCTCTTCTTCTTCTCCATTGAGCAGCGCCACCCTACAACGGCCACCGGTGAACTGATGTCTTCCTCCTTCCTTTGCGGCCGATGTGCCGCGCGCCTCACCGCTCCACCCCGCCTCGAGCTCATCCTCCGCTACTCCGCCATCGCCAATGGCCATCCATCTAAGGGCATCTCTAGTGGCGCGACCCAACATGCCCTGGCCTGTCTAAAACAGGTCGCGCACGCTTCAACGACGCGACCCAAACGGACCATCTCGCGATGACCAACCCATCCGCCCTGGCCCGAGCCCCCACTCCGCTGGTCATCCATCTAAATGCCCAACCTTATGCGGCTCTGACAACAACGAACCCTAAGTTGCTTCCTCGCCGGAGTTTGGCCGGTGCGGCTAGTCCCGTCAGCCCCGCCTCTAGTGAGGTGGATGGTGGGTTCTCTCATCTCTTCCCTTGTTTTCTATCGACCCGTGTGCGACTAGAAGGGATGGGATATCAAAAAACAAGTCTAGGTGGGGCATACGAGCATTAGTCTTGTAATAATTGCAATTGAACAACTATTGCGTTTAATGATCCCTAATATAATTTCCAGCTAGCTGAGATTTAGCAAAAAATAAAAAATAGTTGGTCCGCTAAAAATTACAACACTAAGCTTCTGAACAATGCCGATTTGCATTGAAATAGTATTTGACACTAACGAGACACATAGCATCAGCCGTAGGGCTTCATCGCTTTCGCATGTGGGTATGTCCACCCTCTTCGCCAACCAACTAATGGTTGGTATCAATTAGACATGTGCATCCTCACATCTTAGGAGTATCGGTCTATGATGTCTTTCATGATAGGATTTTTTTTGGCTACACCGTAGCGATAGAGTTTGTAACAGTCGGTGATTGAGACGAAAGTGTGCCTCACGAGGGTATGTAAGAATCGTTATCCCTGAAAATGACACAAGGTTGAAATTTCTACAACGCTTGCCACGTTGTTCCCGTATAAACGAAATATATTAATCATTACCGGGAAAAAACACTGTCCACTCTTTTCAGTACCATGGAAAGTGCCACATCTCAGAAAACCATATAAATAATGTTTACCGTTGCCTAACTTGGACTATATATGTCACAAAATGGGGTTTCATGTACAAAAAGAACCAGCCTCCGCTGTCTGGTATGGCCCACGTGTCAGCATGTCATGGAGCTGACCTCATTGCTTCTCCTTTTCCCACCATATCGCTGTTGTAGTCCCTTTGTTCCGGGCATAGTTTCTCCTCTCCCAAGTTTCTTATGCTCATGCTCCAATAAAAAGTTATAAATATCTGGAATTATTTTACAATTGATATAATCATGTGCTCTAATAGCATGCCAAAATTCTCCCGGAAAACATACATATGGTGGTCTGTGCAAAAAAAAAAGATAAATTTAAGTGTTGTAAACAACAAATTGAAATTCTCTAAACAACACCAAATTTTGTTATTTTGTATAGACCACCTAACATGTCATTTCTCACCATAAAATTCATATTTTTTTAATCGTCCCTATAGATGAGGGGCAGAATTGGCATCTAACGGGATAAAATGTACACGTAGCAAATTCCACTTTAGTTAGAAATAAAAAAATATACTAATAAAAATATCTAGGGTTAACAAACAATCTGCTCTTCACGGGTAAATTTAGTAAGAATATGAAGATAAGTTACACGAAGCTAACCTAATAGTAGTAGGAATCACTCGTTCACTTAGTGGAGGAGCTGACTTGAAGATAGAAAGTCACTACGGGAAAGCCAGGCTTTGCCGTGCGCCACTTTGCACGGTAAAGACGCCTGTATGCACGGCAACGGCTTTACCGTGCGTGCACTCACGGCAAAGAGTGCACGGCAAAGTTTTCGACGGCAAAGCCGTCTTTGCCGTGCGCATGCACAATCTGCACGGCAAAGATCTCTGCCGTGCGTGACCAACGCTGCCGTGCGTGAGCATCTCTGCCGTGTGGGGTTTCTTTGCCGTGCGGCAGGAGGCTGCCGTGCGCCTCGACATTGCCGTGCGCCGGGTAGGCTGCCGTGCGACCCGTCAATGCCGTGCGCCCGCCGCGTGCCGAGCGGCTCACCTCTGCCGTGCGGCCGAACCCTAGCACGCACGGCAAAGGCCCCTCTGAGCACGCCCCCATACAGCTCCCAGGAGCACGAAGCTTGCGCCACGTGGCACCTTTGCCGTGTGTACGCACATGGCAAAGTGACCAAATGTCCTTTGCCGTGTGCCTCACGCACGGCAAAGGCCCCTGGTTTTTTCATTTTTTTGTCGCTTTTCATTAATCCCCGCATTTCAAAATTGCATTTCACATATATATAACATATACAACATATATATTCACCATAGCATCACCAAACACATCAACAACACCACAAATACATCGAGCACACATAGTTCATGCATAACAAGTGCAATGTCCATTATTACAATCCATAACAAGTGCGAACAATCCATAACAAGTGCGAACAATGCATTACAACGATGACGAGTGCACGAAGACCATGCCATCAACCTTGTCCTCCTCCGCTTCCGCCGGCCTCATCGTCATTGCCTTGTGACATATAATCTATAAGCATGTTGATGGAATGAACATTTGCATTTGCATATTGAACACTTGAACAAGTAGCGGGTTGGGCACAAGAGGACTCACCGCGGTTCATGCTCCGGATGATGTTCAAGTTGTTCACGGTGACAGGTGTCCCCGGGGTCTGAGTGGGCGGTGGCGGCATCCACGGCATGGAGTAAGGTGGAGGAGCAGGAATACTCCCGGTGGAGTAGACAGACCGTCCGGCTCATCAGCCGACTCATCCGTGCTCGCCGCTGCCGCCGCATCATCTGCTGCTCGCTGCTGCATCTCGCTGCATCATCCGTGTCCGCTCGCTCGCCGGTACTCCTGCAATCTGCCGCTCCATCGCGCCCTTTGCTCCCGGGCCGCTCGCTCCTTCGCTGCCATCTCCTCCTACGTTGTGTTGCCGCGATGTCATTAACATTTCAATGGAAAGCATGTAAAGGAAATGTAGAGGCCCGAGGAAGAACATACCCGTAACCGCTCGACATCTAGATCCGAGGCCCGTGGCCGGGGCTCTACCTCAGGCTGGCCGCTCTTACGACCACGACGGATCTGGCGGAGAGAGGGAACCTTCGCTGGGTCGACGCACCCGTCACCAAACCATAGGCGGCCATGCTTCGAGCCTTCTCCCGCAAGCACCGCGACCTCGTGGTCAAAGTCCTCGGCCTCCGGGTTGGCGTCCTCGCCGTACTTCTCGCTTGAACTTGGAGACATACGACGTGCACCGGGTCTCGGATTGCGGGTTAACCCACACGGACCCCGTCTCGAGATCGGGCGTCTTCCTTTGCTTCATCTTCTTTAGCACGGCAAAGACGTTAGGCTTCGCTCTCCGTCCCGACTTCCTGCAAAAGAGAACATGTAATTGAGTGAAGTGGCACACCCTTGCGGAGTTAACAAATATATAACATGAATTCAAAGAATGAAGGAACCATTAATTTGCTCACCTCCTTCTGCAGTGAAGAGAGATGGGGATGCTCGCCTTGGATATGCGATCCACCTCGCATCTCTCGCCCGCTTCTTCTTGCCCTCCTCGTGCTTCTTCGTGTACCGGGGGCATGTCCACCACATGACCATCGCAAGAAAGCACCTCTCGTCGTTGCCGACGTACCGAGGTGGGTTCTACATGCACAAGATAAACCCATTATGGTAAAATAAACTACATGGCGATAAAGAAATCAATAACACATAAATGCAAATACCCGCAAGTACTCGCCACGGCCGCATGAGCGTGTCGCGAGCGTCCTCCTTAGTCATGTGGACGAAGCGGTCGGCGTGCCGGCCGCGGGACGCATTGAACACGTGCCTCGTAGTGCATGCCGCTCACCCTCTTCCTTGCAAGCTGGTGTAGGACATCATCGCACGCATTCTCCTTGCCCTCGGCCCTCTTGAAGTATTTCTGCAACCATGCACATAGGTAAAACAAGGGGCATTAGTGCAATTATTGTGAACCAAGGAGAGTGTATGAATGGTAAGAAGTCAAAAGTCACGTACCCGAATTTGGCAACAACCAAATCCGCCGCGGTGCCGCGGCCAAGAGGATCTTCCGCGAGGCTGTAGTGCGCCCACCTCCAAGCTACGTCGCAGCCAGGGGCGTAGCCAGGCCCCAGGCAACAAGGGCCTTGGCCTGGGGCGTGCTTGTTAAATTCTTTGTTAATTGTAGCAATATTTACACTGTTTGACACTGTTGAGTACTGTAGCAGTGTAGTTGGCCCAGGGCGTGACTGCTGGCTGGCTACGCTACTGGTCGCAGCCACCAGTAGGGAGATTGACTATCCCAGGGAAATACCATCCAAGTAGGCCCCCAAGGATGTTCGAGTACCCACGTGGCGGTCTCTGCGACGGGTCTTCATACTGGAACGAGCTGCACCATGAAACGACAACATCAATATGTATGTGATAATAATTTTGATAATGACAAAATTGCGATAACGAAATGCCAAAAATTAACATGTACCTCCTTCCATAGGGCTCGTAGAACAACGTGCTCGTAGCGCCGCTCCTTCAGCCGCGGGGATCCGTGTTATCCCACGCCGATATGGCTTCCTATCACGTGGCCTCAGCCTCTCCACAGCCGGAACGTACCGGTAATCCTCCGGCGCATGCCACCGTAGGCTTTTATCGAGATCGAACACTAAGTTCCCCAACCCCTCATCCTCCGAGAGGTCCTCCTCGTCCCCCTCCTCCTCCCCGGTCCTCCGCACCCCCTCCTCCTCCCGGTCCTCCCCACCCCTCCTCCTCCTCCGGGTCCTCCCCACCCCCTCCTCCTCCCCGGTCCTCCCCACCCCCGTGGTGCTCCCGGTCCTCCTCCTCGTCATCATCATCGGCTGCGGGAGGGGGCTAGGACTAGGAGTGAGTACCCGCGTCGCATTCTTCCCTACGCGGCCGCCCCGTGGGAGCGACAGGAGGGGGCTAGGAGGGGGGTAGTAGCTCGGCCCCGCCTCGAAGTCCCTACACCTACCAAGTCCTTGAGCTTCTTTTTAAGACCGCCACCCTTTTTTTGGCGGCATGCTTCAATCACCTGCAAACACAAATGAAGAGAGTGGTTTATTAGTACGCAATATTGTAAAGAGATAAGTATTAGTGAAAGCAACAGAATTATAAGTAGATGAACATTAATGAAAGCAACAATAATGCAAAAGGATGAACATTAATTAGTGGAAGCAACAAATAGCTAGCATAGAGTTCTCTCAAACATAGCACGGAGTTCTTACAAATAATCCAGCTAGACAATCTCTATTACACGAAGTTATTACAAATAACCTAGCTAGCCTCACAATTACTACTACATAGATCAGTAGCCTGTGTCGCCGTCCGT
Source organism: Lolium rigidum (assembly GCF_022539505.1). Classification (NCBI taxonomy): domain Eukaryota; kingdom Viridiplantae; phylum Streptophyta; class Magnoliopsida; order Poales; family Poaceae; genus Lolium; species Lolium rigidum. The sequence continues at coordinate 19,102,787 of NC_061514.1, read as the reverse complement.
GATTGGACCGCGTGTCTCGTCATCGTCATCAGGCTCGGCGAACCAATAATCATCAATGAAACCTGGAGGTGGTCCATCCGCATCGAGGTCAATCCCCGCTTCCGAACGCCTCGAGCAAACTCAGGTCTTCCGGGCACAAACATCCTCGACTTCATCTTCTCGCATTGTCCCCATCCATGCCCGCATCTTCTTGTTCATCGTCTACGACCATGTCATCGATAGTCGGCGTGGCGATTGTGAAATGCCCGGGAGCCCTTCTTCCCGATAGAACTCGACACTATTTGCCGAGGGGTCTACGCGGCGGTAATCGTCCTTGTTTGGCGGGGGCGGCCTATTGCGTGAAGGCACCGTCATCACAACATCCCATCCTTGTAGACGTTTTGTCGGGTTTCGCACGCGTACGGGAGATAGAATACTTGAAAGGCTCTGGGTAGCCAAGATGTACACATCCTCTCCCTTATAAACGAGTTCCTTTCAACTTCGACCAACCCAATTTCAGGATCCCGTCTCACCCGACGTGGGTCAAACCAATGACATTTGAAGACGACGGGATTTAGCCCTTTCTGAAACCCGTAATTCAGCTCGTATATATCCTCGACTCTTCCATAGTAATGGAGCCCATCGTCACCTTGACATACCACCCCGCTATTTATTGTCTTCGCGTTGGGCCGGCTTGTTGTGTATTTATGGGTCTGGAAGCGATACCCGTTCACGTCATAGGAGTTGAACGCTTCGAGGGAATGGTCAAAGCCCCTAGCAATTTTTCTTAGCTCTGACTTCATCTCTTTGTCGGCTCTTGCCTACAAGTTTAGCACGAGAAGTTTAGAGCGAGAAATGACCGATAAATGTCGGAAGTGCTAGCTAATTTGGATAGAAAAGTACCAAATTACAGAACCAGCTATCGAAACCGAAACCGCCGCCCTTATCGAAAATTTGCTTGGATTCTTCCGGGTAGGCTCCCTGTGGGTATTCTTCCAATGTATAGCCTTGAATTGCCTATACCGATGAAAAGAGGAAGAGTTAGCCACGCAAATACGAGTGAATGTTTGCGAATAACTAAATGGTTCGCACTTACTCGATGTACGGCTTCACTTCGACCATGGTGTTCAAGACATACGAGTGGATCAAGGTCCGCTCCCGCAGGCCCGTTCGTACGGCTTCGAACCACTTGACTTGCCACCAAGCCCCACGAAGATGCTAAGCTTGGGTACTTCTTCATTGTTGGCGGCATTGTAACGGAGGACCGGGTTGTGCTTTGTGGGAATGTTGGGATCATAGTGCTTAGTGGTGAAGTTTGCCACCTCCACGTTCGGGATCGCCTCAGCCTATGGATGCTTCGATCTTGCATTTATTGCCAGCTCATTTGACGAAGCTTTTGTGTTTCTCTCTCGGGACCAAACTGCCAACGGCCCCAATTCGGCCCCCCCTTTAAGCATTCCTCCGCGAGGTGCAGGATCATATGTTCAATCGGATTAAAGAACCCTGGAGGAAAGATCTTCCCTAGATCGCAAAGCAACACGGGTGCCTCTTCATCCAGCTTCTCAATCACTTTAGTGTCTAACTCCCTAGCACAAACTCGGCGGAAGAAAAACTCAACCTCGCTAGCACTCGCCAAGTCTTCTCGTGGACATAGCCTCGAATCATCACCGGCATTATCCGCTCAAGCCATATGTGGTTGTCATGACTCTTCAGCCCTTGTACTCGCAACGTTTCAATGTTCGGACCCCTCATCCAGCTTGGCTGCGAACCCATCAGGGAAAAACAAGGAGTCCTTCATCCATTGGAAGACCTCCCTTTTTTGGGCCTTTGTGAGGCAGAACGGAGCGTGTGGCTTAGTCCAAGTTTTTTTGGCACATGAGGTGGCTGCATGTTCAACTCCGGCCTATCGCCCCACATTTCTTGATCAATTCGAGCCTTTATGTTATCCTTCGTCTTCTCGGTGTCCACAATCGTGCTCCAAATGGCTTCACTGTTATTCTTCTCGGTGTGCATTACATCAATGTTATGCGGGAGCTCGAGAAACTCAAAGTAAGGGAGCTTCCATAAGCACGGCTTGTGAGTCCATTGGTGTGTCTCCCCATATCCCAAGAAACCATTCCCATGAGGGTTAGGCTTAAGAGCATCTAACTCGGCCTTGATTTCCGTTCCGGTCTTCGGAATTGGCTTCGGGCCACGGACAACACGGCCTTTCTTGAAGCTCTTTACATCACTCCTGTATGCATGCCTCCGCTCAAGGAACCGTCGAGCTTCATCAAAGCATGAATACTTGCCTCCCTTGTTTAGCCGTAAGAAAGTCACGGCTCGCCCGCACTGTGGGCAAGGCCACTTCCCATGTGTACACCACCCGCGGAACAAAGCACGTGCCGGCAGTGTCATGCGTGGACGTGTGGTACCACACATACATATCGAAGTACTCCTTCTTCGATGCGTCATATGTTCGGATCCCGCGACCTTCCCACCCACGAACCAAGTCATCCACCAGCGGTTCCAGGTACACATTCATGTTCTTACCCGGGTATTTGGGCCCTGGGATTATCATCGACACAAACATGTTCTCTCGATCTCATGCGAGCGCCAGGGGGAGGTTCATGGGAATAACAAACACCGGCCAACAACCGTATACCTGCAGCCGACATACCATATGGATTGAACCCATCGGTTGATATCGCAACTGCTACGCTCCTCGGGTCACCTGCTTTCATTGGAAATTTCTTGACAAAGTTCTTCCATGCAGTACCATCCGATGGATGTATCATCTTGTCAGTGTATCTATTTCCTTCCACGGCCCACCTCATCTGCTGGGCAGTATCCTCGGTCATGAAGAGCCGCTGGATCCTGTAATATCCCAGGTTTAGAGGCAACAAAATGAGAGAACACCAAAGTGTGCATTGCATTCATGCATAGAAAATCCGGGGAATTTTCGCGCTTTCAAATAAAACTTACCACAATGAATCGAAGTTTCACTTGACTTGCTCGGAATTAAAGTAGATCATCAAGTCAAGCGCTATAAACTTCACTGTGATCTTTGCTAAAACCTTATTTTGGGTAGAGATGATTTGATCTATGGATTAGATCAAATGGAATTAGATTTACAACAACACATTCTTTAATAATCAAACCCTAAATTATTAACACTTAAAAGTGAGCAACTACCTTTGTGTGTAATTTAATTCACCTCCAAACTTATTACCAAATAAGGTAAAACACGAGGTCTAAAGTGCATAAAAGCCACACATTCTTATTTAAATCATAACTTATTAAATACATGGAATATCATAAAACTAAATCCATTTACATTACGAATTATAGTTCAAACTATTTGAATAAAACTAACTATGAGTATTTTGAAACTCATATGACCATGCCTTGGTGAAATCAAACACCAACTAACCAAATTTGAGAAATAACCCTCAACCTTGATCTTTTGATCAATATTATAATATAAATCCAATCCAATATGATATAGTGACTCATCCACAATAATAAAACCATCCACAAGATATTTAGTAACAAATGCCACTTGGCTATCCAAAAATAAATCATATGAGAGGATAATGATCTTGCCACATAGGATGAAAATATCTACATGACTTGTTTTCCAAGCTTTGCCACCTCATGCTCAAAGGATTGCTATGGATGAGGGCATGACAACCAAGCACCTTACTCATCAAACCAAAACAAGAGTCACCACCTAGGTGTCATGATACTAGAGCTTGCCCAAGCCTATAAATAGAGCCACACCCTTCATCCATTTGCTCATCAAGTACCATGATACATGGGAACAAACACATAGAGCCACTCCATATGAATTAGCTAGGATCAAGATGAAGAAGCTAGGAGGTGGAGGCATACCACAAGATGCAAGTTTATTCAGATTTCCTGAAGAACAAGCTACAGAAGATACCAAGGTAGAATTCCCAGGTAAACCATCTATTTAGAGGATCATATCATCATCTCTTGAGTAGGACCTTAGGATATTCCAAGACATTGAGAAGTGAGAGAAGTTATAATACTAACCATAGCCATGTTCATACAAGAATATTAGAGAAGTACTAATCCTAGTTGTTCAAGTCAATATTTGATCTTAGAAGTGAGAACCCTATTTCAATAACAATACCTTAGCAAACCAATTCTATAATCATCACAACTCAGTATTAATTATAAACCCTAAGAATCTAAGTGAGTGTGATGAGAGGAATGATAAAGAGTGATTAGTGAGGAATAAGTGGATATTGTCTAATGCATGATTATACCTTGTAGATATAGATGATCAGTTAAACCCAGGTTATTAATAGATCTCATCTATCACATAAACTAATAAGTATATCACTAGTAGTTAATCCCAAACCAATCCTCATGCCTTGTGTAGAAGAGTAATCCTAGTCAATTAAACATAACCTAACTATTGCTCACATCCTAAACCTAGTGGTGTATCACATTGGTGATTACTACTAAAATCCTAGACCACATTTGAATTTCAATCCAAGTATCACTTTGGATTATAAGTAGAACCTTGCCATGCCTCATGCCTATTTTATACTTCAATTAGTGAAGCATCCCCAAAACTATAAACCTTTCACCTAGGAATCAGTTCACATAAAATATTAAACCCTACCTTTCCATCCTAGTAGACCAAATGAAATAGTAGTTTATAAAATAGAATAACCATCGTAACAATTGAATTAACCATAAGGAGCTTAGGATCTATTTTAAATAACTCAAGTAGTAGTTTGCTAAGCAAAATTATTTAACATAGAGTGAATCCAACCATCTTCTTAAACTCTAAGAACCATCATTCACATAAAATCATGAACTAATCCCATTTCCTTCACCATTTGTTAAACTCTAGCCATAATGGAAATTATATGTGAACAATCCATATTGTTAAGTACTAGCTCAACCCAATCACATGTTCATTATGCACATGTTATAAATTTTCAAACCACTTAAATAGATCTAGTTTCTAAATTAAAAAAGGAATTTAAAATAAGTAACTAACCATTTCTATTTTACTTAAGCCACACAAGATCTCAATTAAATCCTAACCAAACTATTTGTTTAAAATAACAAAACCATGCAGTAGGCATGATTATCAAATTATTTTGATATTCAAATATTTTAGAACCTGCAAAACAAAATAGAATTCAGATTTGAATTCAAATAACAAAATTCAAAAACAGAATATAAAAACAGAAAATAGAAAACAGAAAATAGAGAGAAGCTTACCTGGTGGACCGTCGCAGCCCAGCACCGCACCGCACCGAAGCAGCCCACGTTGAAGCCCAAGCACCAGCCCCAGCCCAAAGCCACTTACCGTTTCGCCCGCTTTAAAAATCGTGCGAGAATAAAACACGTCGTCGTCCTCGTCTCCGTGCACGACAGCGCCGCAACGCCGCAGGGCCACGATCTCCTCGCCGATAAGCTTGCCCGGACGTCGCCGCACCTCTCGAAGCACGCCCAATCTCTCTCGCGTCCGAGTTTATCCGCGGGAGAAAAGATCTTCGCCAGACGAGATCATCCAGAGACCGCCACCTCTTGACCGTTGCCGTCGTCGTGTCGAGGCCTCGAAGGTTCTCTTGGCCTATAAATAGGTGGGGATCATCACCGTGATCTCCTTGTTCTTCGCCGCCCATCCATTCTCTCTCAATCGCTCTCTATATCTCACCATTATCCACTTACCGTCGCCGGCGTCGTGGACGAGTTCGACGGAGGAGACCACCCCAAGCTCCGTGCAGTGGCTCGTTGGAAGCGCATCGTCGATGAGAGCCTCTGGGTACAAGCAATCGTCCAGGGGAGCAAGGTGCAGGGCGAATTTGAAGATTCCCTTTCTCAGTACATCGCCGGTAACAATGAAATCGAGCTCAACTCCGGCAGCAATCGTCGTCGTCGACCACGCCATCATGTTCAGGGTAAGCTTGCGCATCTGAAGAGCCAGATCTTGCTTCCTAGAACCCTCTGTAGCCCTCGATCGATAGTTCACCGGAGAGCACCGCCGCGGGACATGTTCTCCGACATGGTCCGGTGATCCCCTCGCCAAACCAACACCACCATCGTGTTCCTCGTCTTCTTCTCATTCGATTGGTACCAACCACGCATCTCGGGGTGCCCTAAATCGGCGGCGCCACCGTGCTCTGGCCGCCGGCGGTTAAACGCCGGTACGGTCAACAGCCCCAGTCCACTTTGACCAGTCGTTGCCTGCGTGGCATCCGACGTGGAGACATGGCCCACCGTCGCCTCTCGCGGGTTAGAACCGAACGGGTATGTTTAGTGTTTTCGTTTTATTTCAAATTCCAAGAAAATACTAAAACTTTGAAAAATTATATCAAATCCATTTCAACTCAGAAAATTATGAATAATATATCAAAATGCTCACAAAAATAAACTCTACCCAAATAAAATATAAAACAAAAATGTGTGTCAAAATAAAAATTTATTTATTTTTAACCTTATTAATTATGCCATTTCAATTATTTAAAATACAATTTGAATTCAATAATTAGTGAAGTTTCAAAATTAAATTTTAACTATTCAGTAACTAATTAAAATGTTAAGATTAATTTTCATTATCATATTTGCATTAACTTAAATATTAGTGGTAAATCATAAACCCTAAATTGCATATTACTATTTTCTATTTTCTTTAAATAGTAATAACTCAAGAAAATATTATAAGCCAATATAATTTTGGTAGCCCAACAATTGTTTAATTAAACATTCTTAAGTTAACAAGATAAATACTTTAAACCTAATAACAATTATTAAAACCCTGATTCTTAATTAAACCTAAAATAGGAGTTACCCTAATTATTAATTCTTGTGGAAGTTAATAAAATGTCAAACCATTACTAATTATGCTTCAAAGTAATTAATTACCACACCTATATTTCCAATCATCATTTTAGGAGTTGTGCCATAATTTAGAAACCCTAGTTTCAAATTGAGTAAGACCTGGATCCCATTATTTCATGTGATCATTCCACCTTAGAACCAACTCTAAAACCCTAGATATGTGTCACATATGATCATGGGAGATTTACTTGACATATAGAACCCTAATTAGCAACAATTGAATGCATATTCATGATCCACCAACATAAAACCAATTCACATAAGCTTGTCATGTCAGGTCTTCATTTTTGAATAAACCTGGTATAATCCACTAGTGTCACCTAGGTATAAACCCTAACTTGTTAGTTGAATTAGTACCATTGATCACCACTCCTATATACCATACCATTAATATCAACCTCAATCATTAAACCCTAGTAGAACCATAATGATAAACCCTAGTATCAACTTTGTGTAGTAAATCACATCACATGTTCCTATCCAACTAAACCTTACTTAGGAAATGATAAACCACTTAGCTTAGAAACTATTAGAGATTATTTGGTAAAGCAAATATGAAGTCATAGTAAACCCTAATAGCACTTAGCTCCTATTCAAAGTAGTTCATATTCTTATTTTAACCTGTTCTTCTAAAGTTATTCTTTTGAAGTACGAATGTCAATCAAACCTTAGAAACCCTATCCTTCTTTGAAATACTCATTATTTCTTAAACAACATGTTCTTCAAAAGTTATTCTTTTGAAGTATAGCATAAGTAATCATCAACTATGACCTGTAGAACTTAAAATTGACAACTCGTTCTTTACATATTATTCCACCACTATTCTTTATGTGTATGATTGTTATGATGTCTTATATCACTTGAATATGATGCTAATATAACCAAACCCTAATCGAACCTTGTTTGAGAACCATTCTAAAAGTGCAACCAACCCTAAAGAAATCTTTACAACTCATACATCCTAAATCATCGAGGTTAGGTTACGCTCGGGACGATTGCATCTCATATTATGCATTATAGCATCTTTGCCAGCTTCTTTAAACATTGTCCTTACCGGACGATGATGGTATTTCAAGCATTTGGAGTTATCACGTATCGAAGCTTTTGCCTCGCATAATCTTGCGATCAAGAAAGGCAAGTTCATCGCTTGCTCATGTCATTTGATTATTTTTATCAAACTATATGCAAAGTACTATACTTATCACTCATGCATTGAAAAGCAAAGTATTATTTTACAATTATGAATATGACTATGTGGTGGGCAATGGAACCATGGTATGTGTTGATATGGTGGAGGTTCCATTGCATGGGTTATATCACCCTAGGATTAAGTACTAATGCCGTCCAGTGATTCTAGCGCCGTACAAACCGCGTTAACCATGAGATCTATAATGGCTCTGGGGAAGCCAGCCGTATCTTTTCCCTTCTGCACGCCAACGGATTGGTAGAGCTGGCGGGGTGTTGGAGGCACTGCCGTAGGTTGGGATAGCCTTTTAAATCCCCATCCATTAGTGATGATGGCTCTACGATCTATGAAGGATTGTCCAAAGTACACCATGAGTAAAGCCGTATTATCGGGGGAAGTCTACCGGAGGTGTACGGGTGGACAAAAGGGTGGGTTTGCAGTCGCGGAGAAGGCGGTGTGGGCTTGGATCTTTATACCTGGCCTCACACCAAAGGAAGTGTGAACAGGGGCAAGTCCCTGCGGATGGCAGAAAGGGTGAGATCTCTTGTGGGAAAAGTAACGCACCTCTGCAGAGGGTATCAAGAATTGTGACTGTCACTCCTCGTTCCGGGAAGGGAACTGCGAACGCGGCAGAAAGGAACTCCACGAAGTTCTAGTCAACTCCGTGAAGACCGACGGGCATAGTTTTCAGAATAAAATAAACCTTTTGAAGAAATGTTTATGAAAACTTGCATTGGCCTATGACTTTCCGGTCTATGGCTGTAGCTAGTGCATGATACACCTATTTCCTAATATGAACTTGCCTGAGTACGCTCGTACTCATTCTATCCCATTTGAACCCCCTTCTTAGATCAAGGCACCGAAGGAGAAACTACCGTGGAACTCGAAGACAAAGGAGTCAACTGCAACAAGATGAAGAATCCAATCAAAGAAGTCAAGGGAGTCAACTTCTGCATCAGCTATAATGGAAACCTAGACTAGTAATAGAAGGGAACCTTTCCCTAATCCTAGCACCTAAGTAGCTAGAATTCTATAGCAAGCCAAGTAGCTCATAATCTTGAGTTAGCAATAAGATAGACTACAAGTCGTTCTTCTGGAGCTTTATTTGAAGTTTTACCTCACTGTAAAGTAGGAGGCCGTGTTGATCTTATGTAAACAGCTCGTGTGTACTTCTATAGACATACCTTGGACTCGCATATGTTTCTGTTGTACCACTCGATAGATGTAATATGAGTGGAACGGTGTTTCACTTGTGTTATGTCAACGACTTGTGTACTACACCATGCAAGTGGTACGCCGGGTCATCACAAACTGGTATCAGAGCAAATGCTTTGACCCTAGGATTAAAACCCTTTAAAGGAGACCTATAGGTTTTGGTAGTGTCTATAGGAAGTATCTTAGTTAAGCCAACTATGCTAAACCAACTATTCTTTTGACTTGAGATGGGTATTCACTTGAGAATAATCCTGACACACTTGAGTCAATCTTTCTTATCTATCTTTCTTTAGTAAAGTGAATTAGTTATCTTGCTTCATTCCAAATTAATAGAACACCATTGGAGCTTAAGATAATGGGTGGTAGTAGACCACAGTTGGTATACAATATATGGTAGTCCAAAGAGAGGATACAACCATAAGGAAGATATCCTATTGGAAGATGTATACCAAGTCATGTTATGGTTAAGTAAGAGTCGTTTAAGATGTCAAATGACTGGTATTATATAAGGAAGATAAGTCATACTAGGTAGTTTAGATCTATGATGAGTCAATCATAGGAGGTAAGGAGGAGTGATAGGAGTTATATAAGTCTACTTTTCATGGTAGAGTTGGTAATTATATATGATTCACTCGAGAGTCATGATGTGATGGAGTAGAACATCATAAGTACGATAACAAAAGGATGATAAGGAGTAGGATTTAAGGAATAGTTCGAAAGCTTAGGCCTTAAAATCCTAATAACTGTACCAAGTATGTTAAAACCATAGTCCTTAATTTAAAGAAGGCTTATTTAGAGCATATCACATAGAGAAATCCTAGAGTTATAGGTGGTATATTCTAAACAATCATGTGTTTAGAGTAGACATGTTAGAACTAATTGTATTATAGGAAGTAGTCCTCAATAGCACATATATATGGTATACTATTTTGTTAGTACTTCCAAAGAAAACTAGGTTAACTTCAACTATCCCAGGCCATTTTGTTTCAAGTTGTCTCATTGCAAATGTGCAATTGAGATAAATGTTGAGACAAATAGTAGAACTTCACGTATTGTGCTAAGTATCACAACCTAAACCTATCTTATGTGGTGTTATATACTACACATCTGATCCTGATGTTTAGGGATGTCTTACCCAACTATTATATTCAGGCATATAAGGATGTGTATTATGAACACAAAGCTGAATCTTCTTGGATTTTCTCGAATCTTCATTGATTGACTAGATCCATACATGAAGTTTGACTTTGATATGCAAATGCATGTTGCAATATCAAGCTCTTACTTGATGTTATAGGTCTAGAGGGTAAAGGTATTCGTGTGAGGAAGTGACGAATTCTAAGATTTTGGAAGACAAGATGAAGGTTCACTTGTAGAAGCAAGTAAAATTGTGGGAAGTAACCACAACAATCCGATGGAAGGACCAATCAAACTCACTTTTATCCTTAACCAAGGAGTACTTCAACATGAAGTACCATGAAAGTGAGAAAAATAGTGAATATGGAGCAAGTAGAAGTAGAGCCATATTCATTATGGAAGAAGGGAATGCAAGTGAAGTCACTTACAATACTATTTTCATAGTGTCAACAAGTGGTTATCTTGCAAAACAAACCCTGGAAGAAGGAAAATAGACAAGTGAAGTCGCAACTGGTTTAATAAGACCGTAGCTGATATAGGATAATCATGAAGAAAAGGTATGTGAAGTAAGGTATATCCTAACTAAAAACTGTAAAAAAGTAGCCACGGCTGGTAAGTAGATATTGACTAGAACTATAACATAGCCACAGCTGGTATCCAATAAGCCACATCTGGTACTAGGTAGTCTGCAGCTGGTACCAGATAGCCCACAGCCTGAACATTTCTTTACTCTAAAAGAAAGGGGGATTCCGCAGCTAGTATTTCACAGCTGGTATCTCGTAGCTGGTAATTTTTTTTTTGGAGGATTCATAATGGATACCCACAACTGAGTGGATACACCACAAAGAATTCTTCGTGAGACTCTAGAAAAGTATAAACCTAAACCAGACTTAGACCAATCTTCTAGCCTTGGAGTTTAATGATTAGAAGAAAGGAAGTTTGAAGATCATTAGTAAACTCCAAGGGGGAGAGGAAGGCTTAATGAGAAGTATTAAGATATAATATTTGGAGTATGATGGACCAAGAAAAAGGTCTGAACTGAGAGGAAGTCCGATCTTATTTTTATAAGGTTGTTGGGAAGTACCCATATAAAAGTACTCTCAGGAGATTGTCAGACCAGAAGCCGAGGTTTATATATCGAAGAAGTAAGGGTTAGACCTTAACTTGAGCGGGTAATTGTAATTACTCAAAACCAAGAGAACTTAAGTAAGTATTAGAAAATGAAGTTGGATGAAGAAGATATCGGAGGACAATCAAAGCCTAAGAAAACAAAAATCGAAGGGTTTGACTATACAAAAACTAATGATTATTAGAAAGATTCCTTTCATGGAACCTAAAGAACCAAAAGGAAGATAACTAGCTTAAAACTAGAAGCCATGATTGGATGGACTAAATGAGTCTAATCCATTCGTAGGAATAAACAACCAGGACCATGCCTATCGTAATACCTTACCAAGTACCATTACTTTCGTTATGGTGATAAGGGAAAACAATACCCTACCTTAAATAAATCTTTTAAAATTAAGGTTTGGGTATCGCAACTGGTAAATCGTAGTGCCATATTACACCACAGCTGGATTACCGCAGCTGGTAGAACCAAGCTTTGAGTACCCAAATAGGAAGATGTCACCACAACCATTAGGAAAGTCCATTAACACAATAAGATGTCTTAATCCAAGAATTTTTGGATAGTAAGCCTATAAGCTTAGAGTGTTGGAAGAAATCATAGAATTGAAGAAAGTATCAGTGCCAGACATCAGAAGACTCCAGGAAGGATCTGGACAAGGGATATATCCAATTATATCTAATGTGATCACCATGGAGTTGAAGGATGGTGATCTGTTCAAGACATTTCAACATTCCGAAACATGAGAGCGTTTGAACTTCGGGACGAAGTTCAGCTTTAAGGGGGAGAGGCTGTAATACCCCAGGTTTAGAGGCAACAAAATGAGAGAACACCAAAGTGTGCATTGCATTCATGCATAGAAAATCCGGGGAATTTTCGCGCTTTCAAATAAAACTTACCACAAGAATCGAAGTTTCACTTGACTTGCTGGAATTAAAGTAGATCATCAAGTCAAGCGCTATAAACTTCACTGTGATCTTTGCTAAAACCTTATTTTGGGTAGAGATGATTTGATCTATGGATTAGATCAAATGGAATTAGATTTACAACAACACATTCTTTAATAATCAAACCCTAAATTATTAACACTTAAAAGTGAGCAACTACCTTTGTGTGTAATTTAATTCACCTCCAAACTTATTACCAAATAAGGTAAAACACATGGTCTAAAGTGCATAAAAGCCACACATTCTTATTTAAATCATAACTTATTAAATACATGGAATATCATAAAACTAAATCCATTTACATTACGAATTATAGTTCAAACTATTTGAATAAAACTAACTATGAGTATTTTGAAACTCATATGACCATGCCTTGGTGAAATCAAACACCAACTAACCAAATTTGAGAAATAACCCTCAACCTTGATCTTTTGATCAATATTATAATATAAATCCAATCCAATATGATATAGTGACTCATCCACAATAATAAAACCATCCACAAGATATTTAGTAACAAATGCCACTTGGCTATCCAAAAATAAATCATATGAGAGGATAATGATCTTGCCACATAGGATGAAAATATCTACATGACTTGTTTTCCAAGCTTTGCCACCTCATGCTCAAAGGATTGCTATGGATGAGGGCATGACAACCAAGCACCTTACTCATCAAACCAAAACAAGAGTCACCACCTAGGTGTCATGATACTAGAGCTTGCCCAAGCCTATAAATAGAGCCACACCCTTCATCCATTTGCTCATCAAGTACCATGATACATGGGAACAAACACATAGAGCCACTCCATATGAATTAGCTAGGATCAAGATGAAGAAGCTAGGAGGTGGAGGCATACCACAAGATGCAGGTTTATTCAGATTTCCTGAAGAACAAGCTACAGAAGATACCAAGGTAGAATTCCCAGGTAAACCATCTATTTAGAGGATCATATCATCATCTCTTGAGTAGGACCTTAGGATATTCCAAGACATTGAGAAGTGAGAGAAGTTATAATACTAACCATAGCCATGTTCATACAAGAATATTAGAGAAGTACTAATCCTAGTTGTTCAAGTCAATATTTGATCTTAGAAGTGAGAACCCTATTTCAATAACAATACCTTAGCAAACCAATTCTATAATCATCACAACTCAGTATTAATTATAAACCCTAAGAATCTAAGTGAGTGTGATGAGAGGAATGATAAAGAGTGATTAGTGAGGAATAAGTGGATATTGTCTAATGCATGATTATACCTTGTAGATATAGATGATCAGCTTAAACCCAGGTTATTAATAGATCTCATCTATCACATAAACTAATAAGTATATCACTAGTAGTTAATCCCAAACCAATCCTCATGCCTTGTGTAGAAGAGTAATCCTAGTCAATTAAACATAACCTAACTATTGCTCACATCCTAAACCTAGTGGTGTATCACATTGGTGATTACTACTAAAATCCTAGACCACATTTGAATTTCAATCCAAGTATCACTTTGGATTATAAGTAGAACCTTGCCATGCCTCATGCCTATTTTATACTTCAATTAGTGAAGCATCCCCAAAACTATAAACCTTTCACCTAGGAATCAGTTCACATAAAATATTAAACCCTACCTTTCCATCCTAGTAGACCAAATGAAATAGTAGTTTATAAAATAGAATAACCATCAGAACAATTGAATTAACCATAAGGAGCTTAGGATCTATTTTAAATAACTCAAGTAGTAGTTTGCTAAGCAAAATTATTTAACATAGAGTGAATCCAACCATCTTCTTAAACTCTAAGAACCATCATTCACATAAAATCATGAACTAATCCCATTTCCTTCACCATTTGTTAAACTCTAGCCATAATGGAAATTATATGTGAACAATCCATATTGTTAAGTACTAGCTCAACCCAATCACATGTTCATTATGCACATGTTATAAATTTTCAAACCACTTAAATAGATCTAGTTTCTAAATTAAAAAAGGAATTTAAAATAAGTAACTAACCATTTCTATTTTACTTAAGCCACACAAGATCTCAATTAAATCCTAACCAAACTATTTGTTTAAAATAACAAAACCATGCAGTAGGCATGATTATCAAATTATTTTGATATTCAAATATTTTAGAACCTGCAAAACAAAATAGAATTCAGATTTGAATTCAAATAACAAAATTCAAAAACAGAATATAAAAACAGAAAATAGAAAACAGAAAATAGAGAGAAGCTTACCTGGTGGACCGTCGCAGCCCAGCACCGCACCAGCCGAAGCAGCCCACGTTGAAGCCCAGCACCAGCCCAGCCCAAAGCCACTTACCGTTTCGCCCGCTTTAAAAATCGTGCGAGAATAAAACACGTCGTCGTCCTCGTCTCCGTGCACGACAGCGCCGCAACGCCGCAGGGCCACGATCTCCTCGCCGATAAGCTTGCCCGGACGTCGCCGGACCTCTCGGAAGCACGCCCAATCTCTCTCGCGTCCGAGTTTATCCGCGGGAGAAAAGATCTTCGCCAGACGAGATCATCCAGAGACCGCCACCTCTTGACCGTCGCCGTCGTCGTGTCGAGGCCTCGAAGGTTCTCTTGGCCTATAAATAGGTGGGGATCATCACCGTGATCTCCTTGTTCTTCGCCGCTCATCCATTCTCTCTCAATCAGCCTCTATCTCTCACCATTATCCACTTACTGTCGCCGGCGTCGTGGACGAGTTCGACGGAGGAGACCACCCCAAGCTCCGTGCAGTGGCTCGTTGGAAGCGCATCGTCGATGAGAGCCTCTGGGTACAAGCAATCGTCCAGGGGAGCAAGGTGCAGGGGAGAATTTGAAGATTCCCTTTCTCGCACATCGCCGGTAACAATGAAATCGAGCTCAACTCCGGCAAGCAATCGTCGTCGTCGACCACGCCATCATGTTCGGTGGTAAGCTTGCGCATCCGAAGAGCCAGATCTTGCTTCCTAGAACCCTCTCGTAGCCCTCGATCGATAGTTCACCGGAGAGCACCGCCGCGGGACATGTTCTCCGACATGGTTCCGTGATCCCCTCACCAAACCAACACCACCATCGTGTTCCTCGTCTTCTTCTCGTTCGATTGGTACCAACCACGCATCTCGGGTGCCCTAAATCGGCGGCGCCACCGTGCTCTCGGCGCCGGCGGTTAAACGCCGGTGACGGTCAACGGCCCCAGTCCACTTTGACCGGCCGTTGCCTGCGTGGCATCCGACGTGGAGACATGGCCCACTCGCTCGCGTCTGCAGGGTTAGAACCGAACGGGTATGTTTAGTGTTTTCGTTTTATTTCAAATTCCAAGAAAATACTAAAACTTTGAAAAATTATATCAAATCCATTTCAACTCAGAAAATTATGAATAATATATCAAAATGCTCACAAAAATAAACTCTACCCAAATAAAATATAAAACAAAATGTGTGTCAAAATAAAAATTTATTTATTTTTAACCTTATTAATTATGCCATTTCAATTATTTAAAATACAATTTGAATTCAATAATTAGTGAAGTTTCAAAATTAAATTTTAACTATTCAGTAACTAATTAAAATGTTAAGATTAATTTTCATTATCATATTTGCATTAACTTAAATATTAGTGGTAAATCATAAACCCTAAATTGCATATTACTATTTTCTATTTTCTTTAAATAGTAATAACTCAAGAAAATATTATAAGCCAATATAATTTTGGTAGCCCAACAATTGTTTAATTAAATATTCTTAAGTTAACAAGATAAATACTTTAAACCTAATAACAATTATTAAAACCCTGATTCTTAATTAAACCTAAAATAGGAGTTACCCTAATTATTAATTCTTGTGGAAGTTAATAAAATGTCAAACCATTACTAATTATGCTTCAAAGTAATTAATTACCACACCTATATTTCCAATCATCATTTTAGGAGTTGTGCCATAATTTAGAAACCCTAGTTTCAAATTGAGTAAGACCTGGATCCCATTATTTCATGTGATCATTCCACCTTAGAACCAACTCTAAAACCCTAGATATGTGTCACATATGATCATGGGAGATTTACTTGACATATAGAACCCTAATTAGCAACAATTGAATGCATATTCATGATCCACCAACATAAAACCAATTCACATAAGCTTGTCATGTCATGTCTTCATTTTTGAATAAACCTGGTATAATCCACTAGTGTCACCTAGGTATAAACCCTAACTTGTTAGTTGAATTAGTACCATTGATCACCACTCCTATATACCATACCATTAATATCAACCTCAATCATTAAACCCTAGTAGAACCATAATGATAAACCCTAGTATCAACTTTGTGTAGTAAATCACATCACATGTTCCTATCCAACTAAACCTTACTTAGGAAATGATAAACCACTTAGCTTAGAAACTATTAGAGATTATTTGGTAAAGCAAATATGAAGTCATAGTAAACCCTAATAGCACTTAGCTCCTATTCAAAGTAGTTCATATTCTTATTTTAACCTGTTCTTCAAAAGTTATTCTTTTGAAGTACGAATGTCAATCAAACCTTAGAAGCCCTATCCTTCTTTGAAATACTCATTATTTCTTAAACAACATGTTCTTCAAAAGTTATTCTTTTGAAGTATAGCATAAGTAATCATCAACTATGACCTGTAGAACTTAAAATTGACAACTGTTCTTTACATATTATTCCACCACTATTCTTTATGTGTATGATTGTTATGATGTCTTATATCACTTGAATATGATGCTAATATAACCAAACCCTAATAAGAACCTTGTTTGAGAACCATTCTAAAAGTGCAACCAACCCTAAAGAAATCTTTACAACTCATACATCCTAAATCATCGAGGTTAGGTTACGCTCGGGACGATTGCATCTCATATTATGCATTATAGCATCTTTGCCAGTTCTTTAAACATTGTCCTTACCGGACGATGATGGTATTTCAGCATTTGGAGTTATCACGTATCGAAGCTTTTGCCTGCATAATCTTGCAGCCAAGAAAGGCAAGTTCATCGCTTGCTCATGTCATTTGATTATTTTTATCAAACTATATGCAAAGTACTATACTTATCACTCATGCATTGAAAAGCAAAGTATTATTTTACAATTATGAATATGACTATGTGGTGGGCAATGGAACCATGGTATGTGTTGATATGGTGGAGGTTCCATTGCATGGGTTATATCACCCTAGGATTAAGTACCAATGCCGTCCAGTGATTCTAGCGCCGTACAAACCGCGTTAACCATGAGATCTATAATGGCTCTGGGGAAGCCAGCCGTATCTTTTCCCTTCTGCACGCCAACGGATTGGTAGAGCTGGCGGGGTGTTGGAGTCACTGCCGTAGGTTGGGATAGCCTTTTAAATCCCCATCCATTAGTGATGATGGCTCTACGATCTATGAAGGATTGTCCAAAGTACACCATGAGTAAAGCCGTATTATCGGGGGAAGTCTACTGGAGGTGTACGGGTGGACAAAAGGGTGGGTTTGCAGGTCGCGGAGAAGGCGGTGTGGGCTTGGATCTTTATACCCGGCCTCACACCAAAGGAAGTGTGAACGGGGGCAAGCTCCCTGCGGATGGCGAAAAGGGTGAGATCTCTTGTGGGAAAAGTAACGCACCTCTCGCGAGGGTATCAAGAATTGTGACTCGTCACTCCCTGTTCCGGAAGGGAACTCGCGAACGCGGCAGAAAGGAACTCCACGAAGTTCTAGTCAACCTCGTGAAGACCGACGGGCATAGTTTTCAGAATAAAATAAACCTTTTGAAGAAATGTTTATGAAAACTTGCATTGGCCTATGACTTTCCGGTCTATGGCTGTAGCTAGTGCATGATACACCTATTTCCTAATATGAACTTGCCGAGTACGCTCGTACTCATTCTATCCCATTTGAACCCCCTTCTTAGATCAAGGCACCGAAGGAGAAACTACCGTGGAACTCGAAGACAAAGGAGTCAACTGCAACAAGATGAAGAATCCAATCAAAGAAGTCAAGGGAGTCAACTTCGCATCGGCTATAATGGAAACCTAGACTAGTAATAGAAGGGAACCTTTCCCTAATCCTAGCACCTAAGTAGCTAGAATTCTATAGCAAGCCAAGTAGCTCATAATCTTGAGTTAGCAATAAGATAGACTACGAGTCGTTCTTCTGGAGCTTTATTTGAAGTTTTACCTCACCGTAAAGTAGGAGGTCTGTGTTGATCTTATGTAAACAGCTCGTGTGTACTTCTATAGACATACCTTGGACTCGCATATGTTTCTGTTGTACCACTCGATAGATGTAATATGAGTGGAACGGTGTTTCACTTGTGTTATGTCAACGACTTGTGTACTACACCATGCGGTGGTACTGCTGGGTCATCACGGATCCTCGGTAGAACCGGAAGATAGCGGAGGATATTCTTGGCAACCGTGGTCCGCCTCTTCCGACCATCACCATTGCGGTCTACCTCAAAGTACCTAGAGGAATTGCATTTGATGCAATAATTTGTGTCGGCGTGCTCCTCTCCGAATAGCATGCATCCCTTTGGACAAGCGTGTATCTGCTGAGATGACATCTTAAGGTCACCGAGCAATTTGGTCGAATAGTAGAAGTTTTGCGGCAAGAGGTGCCCTTTCGGCGGAAGGCTGCCTACGATGACCGGAAGTTCATCGAACCCATCTCTGCACAAGTTCCTATGGCACTTCAAGGCCATAAGGCGAGCGATGGCATCTAGTTGGGTAACCTCTCGTATTTTCATGTAGGGGTTTCGCGAAGCAAACGGAGCCTCATAATACTCCTTTGTGTTTTCCTCCGGGTCCTCACTTGTCTCCGCATCCCGAGGTGTCTCCACCTCTACATGAGGGCTTTCGGGCACATTACCATTAGCCAAGTTTTCTAAGCACCTATCAAAACCAGGTGTCATATTCCCCCCTAGGTTGAATCTGCCGCACCTCCTTCCTAGCACGTTTCTTTGCCTTTTCTCCATGGTAAGTCCAAATCCCGTAGGACGGTGTGAACCCAAACTTGATCAGGTGCATACTCATAGTTTCCTTGTCCCGTGCCTTTCGGTTAGCGCACTTACTACAAGGGCACCAAACACTTATAGGTCCGCTAGGGATGGCAAACGCCCTATCCACAAACTGCTCGGTCTTTTCTCCCCATTCATCAAGTATAGTTCCACCGATCGATTCTCGCCATCGTACATCCAGCCACGATTATCCATCCTCTAATCAAGCAACAAAACAGTACGAACATAGCATTTATATATCAAATAGGAAATAAATGCATTATATCTTTATTTTTTTACGCGTGCATCAACCCGAAACTCTACTAGGTGGGCTCCTAGCAGCCGCCGGATCCGTAGATTGAGTACGTTCTCCCAGCTCTACCCCGATCCGAGACGAATTTCGGCAAGCACCTCCCCGCTGCTCTCCCGATACACGTCTCGGCAAAAGCCGAGAGGGGTGTGCATCCGGAGAACAACGGGGAGGCGCTACCGAAATCTCGTCTCGGATCGGGGTAGAGCGGGAGAACGTACCCAACTACGCATCCGCCGGCTGTCCCGATAAATGCCGTAAGAGTTACGGTTCATAATATGCGAGACCACTAATGCATATTTATCCGCGTAACCCTTACGGTCGGGAAGAGACGCCTAGGTATCGCGACAGACTTGGTGATCTAGACACAAAGAAAAACCTAGGTACAAGAGAGGCGAACGGATTCTCACCCTCGAAGCGTGATCAACTGCCGGTGAAGAAGACCAACGACCCTCCGGCAACGCTCCTCAAGCACCCCGACAACGCCGGCCCCTGTGTCCACCTCGAAACATCGTCTGCATAGCGAGAAAAGTAATTAGCGATAAAGACCTTTTGTTTGCTCTAAATCCCACTATTTTAAATACAATATTTCTAATAAATTGTGCCCTCCAATTGCTAAAATAATTTCTATACTAAACTTCCCTATTTTCATGCATATTTATTGTAACTACTAATTACCATGCATATTATTTTATACAAGGTTCAAAAAAGCATGTAACCCTATAATATGTTGTAAATTTGTATCCTAAGCGAGGGGATGAAGGCGCCGCACATGGCACGGAGCGCCTCCATCTGTCTCGGGTGCAGCCCGTGCGTGTACTTGCGGCCGTCCCGCCTCCATCCACACAGCCGCGGGTGCGGCCTCGGGCGCCTCCCCTTCTCCTCCTGCTCCTCCTCCTTCCGCTGGCCGTTGCCGCCCTACACCGCCATTGCCGCGCCTCACGCAAGATCACTTCTACTCCTCTACTACATGGTTTGGTGCACCGGCTCGTCCGGTTTGCAACTTCACGCGCGGGAGACGACGACGAGAAGTAGTAACAGGGCACAACAACGGGACAGAGAAGGGGAGAGTTGCCATACCTATCGCGCGGGAGGCTGGCCGGGACGGCGACGGCGGACGGGGCAGGTGGGTCGGGGGCGAGCAGCAGCGGGCGAGGCCACGGGCGAGCAGCAGCGGGCGCGGCCACGGGCGAGCTCGGGGGCGGGCGAGCAGCGTCGGCGGGGGAGGGAGGCGGCAGCGGGAGGAGGAGCAGGCGAGCAGCGTCGGCGGGGGAGGGAGCAAGCAGGAGCAGCCAGGGGAGGGCTCCGGCGGCGGCGGCGTGGGGGCAGCAGGGAGGGCTCCGGCGGCGGCAGCGGCGTGGGAGGAGGCGCGTGCACGGTGGGGATGTCGATCTGGCGGTGTGTGGTCGAGATGACGCTCGCGTGGCCGGATAGAGCTCAATAATCGAGCTCTTTGCCGTGCGAGCTTCTTTGCCGTGCGTGCAAAGCTCTTTGCTGTGCGTGCAAACCTCTTTGCCGTGCGGCATGGGTTTGCCGTGCGGCAAAGCCTCTTTGCCGTGCGTTTCGGCCTTTTGCCGTGCGCTAGTGCACGGCAGCGCCTGTTTTTTTTTATTTTACCATTTCAATTGTCATATATGAAAATTTAGTTTTATTTCAAATTAAATTAAACCTGTTTTTCCAACATGAGTACTTTATAATAATGTTCTTATCATGTTTTCTTAAAACTAGGGGTGCAAACTAGATCGCCTAAATCTTAAAGTAGCTCCCCTAAACCGTAAAACTGGGGAGGCTTCGAGCCCTAAACCCTAGAGCCCTAACCCTACACAAACCGCCGGAGGAGGGTCCCAATCTTGGTTCTCCATGTGTATATGTCCCAAACAAACCTAAAAGAATGAAAAGGTACATTGGTGCACCCTCGCACGGAGAAATCTAGGGGGGGTAGACCCGCCGGGGCACACGTTCCGCTGGTTTGGGGGGAGGAGGGGGAGAACGACCGCCGGAGCACCGGAACCACACCAAATCTTGCATGTGGACCTATGATATGTGTCAAAGTGTGGTGCAAGGTCTAATGGTGCACAAGTAGCTCCCCTAAACCCTAAACCCTAAACTGGGGAGGCTTCGAGCACTAAACCCCTCTAAAACCCTGAACCACGACGCCGGAGCTCGCAGAACCATGCATCATCAACCCTAACCCTAACCCTAAACCCTAAACCTATACCTAACCATAAATACTTACCTTTAACCTAAACCCTAGCCCTACACCCTAGACCCTAGCCCTAACCCTACACCTAACCCTAACCAAGTAGATCGTGCACACCCTCGATCGTGTGATAATGGCTCTAGCTGCGGGGTATATGTGCCAAAGGGTCCCAATCTTGGTTCTCCATGTGTATATGTCCCAAACAAACCTAAAAGAATGAAAAGGTACATTGGTGCACCCTCGCGCGGAGAAATCTAGGGGGTAGACCCGCCGGGGCACACGTTCCGCTGTTTTGGGGGAGGAGGGGAGAACGACCGCCGGAACACCGAACCCCACCAAATCTTGCATGTGGACCTATGATATGTGTCAAAGTGTGGTGCAAGGTCTAATGGTGCACAAGTAGCTCCCCTAAACCCTAAACCCTAAACCGGGGAGGCTTCGAGCACTAAACCCCTCTAAAACCCCGAACCACGACGCCGGAGCTCGAGAACCATGCATCATCAACCCTAACCCTAACCCTAAACCCTAAACCTATACCTAACCATAAATACTTACCTTTAACCTAAACCCTCGCCCTACACCCTAGACCCTAGCCCTAACCCTACACCTAACCCTAACCAAGTAGATCGTGCACACCCTCGATCGTGTGATAATGGCTCTAGCTGCGGGGTATATGTGCCAAAGGGTCCCAATCTTGGTTCTCCATGTGTATATGTCCCAAACAAACCTAAAAGAATGAAAAGGTACATTGGTGCACCCTCGCGGGAGAAATCTAGGGGGTAGACCCGCCGGGCACACGTTCCACTGGTTTGGGGGGAGGAGGGAGAGAACGACCGCCGGAGCACCGAACCCCACCAAATCTTGCATGTGGACCTATGATATGTGTCAAAGTGTGGTGCAAGGTCTAATGGTGCACAAGTAGCTCCCCTAAACTCTAAACCCTAAACTGGGGAGGCTTCGAGCACTAAACCCCTCTAAAACCCCGAACCACGACGCGGAGCCGCGAACCATGCATCATCAACCCTAACCCTAACCCTAAACCCTAAACCTATACCTAACCATAAATACTTACCTTTAACCTAAACCCTAGCCCTACACCCTAGACCCTAGCCCTAACCCTACGCCGAACCCTAACCGAGAGATCAGTGCACACCCTCGATCGTGTCATAATGGCTCTAGCTACGGGGTATATGTGCCAAAGGGTCCCAATCTTGGTTCTCCATGTGTATATGTCCCAAACAAACCTAAAAGAATGAAAAGGTACATTGGTGCACCTCGCGCGGAGAAATCTAGGGGGTAGACCCGCCGGGCACACGTTCCGCCGGTTTGGGGGAGGAGGGGAGAACGACCGCCGGAGCACCGGAACCCCACCAAATATTGCATGTGGACCTATGATATGTGTCAAAGTGTGGTGCAAGGTCTAATGGTGCACAAGTAGCTCCCCTAAACCCTAAACCCTAAACTGGGGAGGCTTCGAGCACTAAACCCCTCTAAAACCCTGAACCACGACGCCGGAGCTGCAGAACCATGCATCATAAACCCTAACCCTAACCCTAAACCCTAAACCTATACCTAACCATAAATACTTACCTTTAACCTAAATCCTAGCCCTACACCCTAGACCCTAGCCCTAACCCTACGCCGAACCCTAACCAGTAGATCAGGCACACCCTCGATCGTGTGATAATGGCTCTAGCTGCGGGGTATATGTGCCAAAGGGTCCCAATCTTGGTTCTCCATGTGTATATGTCCCAAACAAACCTAAAAGAATGAAAAGGTACATTGGTGCACCCTCGCGCGGAGAAATCTAGGGGGGTAGACCCGCCGGGGCACACGTTCCGCTGGTTTGGGGGGAGGAGGGGGAGAACGACCGCCGGAGCACCGGAACCTGTTGCGGTCAGAAACCCACCGGCGGGCAGCGACGGGCAACACCGTAGAGCCGGGAATCTCCCAGGACTGCGGCTGGCCCTGGTCCCTCCGAGCGACGGCCCGCAAAGCCTCGGCACGCACGTCCGATGCCGATGCAAGGGCGTGCCACCCGACCTATACCCGGTCGTGAAGGTGTTGGATATGCCTCGCTTAGTTTCCCGCATGGCATACACGTAAACATTAAATACGAGCCTCGATCGGCTCTCGAGGTTATCCCGTGAATCGGCTCAAGGAGCCGATCCACCCATGATGCGTACGAGGTGTACGATCGGATGGTGGTCCTGCTTGATCAAAACAAAGCTAAAACGACCTACTACGATTTAGGGTTTTCACCGCATAATCGGAACATCCTACTCGTGATTGAGCCTCGGCGGCCACGCACGGTGATCGTATACCGACCCTAGACAAGGCCTAAAAACCAACACGAAGTTGATCCTCGGAACATCCTCGTCTAGGGCTAGCAAACTACACCCTACGCGCCACCGGATCCTTCAACCCGTTTGTAAGGCCTAACCATGCAGATATTAAACTAATCCTTGAAGAACAAGGAGCAATCATAACGGATCGGATCTACTAAATAATGATCAAGCGGGGTGCCGCCCCTACACCCAAGATAGGTGTAAGGGCGGCTAGATGCCTAAGGGTCGCACGACGATAGCATATGATACGAAGAACAATGCTAACCCTAAAAACATCTATGATAACTATGTTGCTCG
The DNA here is from genome assembly GCF_022539505.1 of Lolium rigidum. NCBI lineage: Eukaryota > Viridiplantae > Streptophyta > Magnoliopsida > Poales > Poaceae > Lolium > Lolium rigidum. Next base: position 19,078,195 of record NC_061514.1, on the reverse strand, counting down.
CCCTCAAAAAGGCTTCAGTACGAGCAACGCATGAACGACGAATAACGTGTAGCTGCCTAGATCGCAAGATGCGATCTAGGCAGCATGATGCTTACCCGGAAGAAACCCTCGAGACGGGGAGTTGGCGATGCGCCTAGATTGGTTTGTGGTGAACGTGATTGTTGTTTATTTCATAAACCCTAGATACATATTTATAGTCCGTAGACTTTCTAACGTGGGAATAATCCCAACCGTGCACGAGCCCAAACTCTATCTAACCGACACGCATCCTACTATGGTACAAATACACGGGCAAACTAGCCCAAACTTTGTATACAAGGCCGATTCATGTATTCCTTCTACGTATATTCTCCAAGCCCATCTCCAATCGCGGCCCACCTCTGATCCGGTCAAATTCTCGGTGATAACACATGCCCCCCGGTTTTGGAAATGACATTTCCAAAATCATTATGCTTTTCCTTCGTCGGGCCATGTCGTGGCAGAAGCGAACCGTCGCAAGATCCTTCATCATGATGCCTTGCCTTCTTGACTTCTATGCGCGATTCAACAATTCTTTGGCACCATTTCCTCGGAAACCGTTGTAGCATTAACTCTCCCCAATATCCCATTATTTAACCGCGTCGAGCGCTCGCCCCTTCACCCTCCTGCTCCATACTAGCCATCGGCAAAAAACCCCCATTCCTCTGTAGCCATGTCTTCTTCCTCCTCCTCCTCTTCTGTCTCCTCAAACCTCTCCTATGTATCATCTCCCTTCCGTGAGCCGACGCCAGAGTGGGGCCCGTTGGCGGCGCACGACATCCTCGCCCCAACAACGTGGGACAAGGAGGAACACGATTCCTCCATCTGGTCCGAGGATGACAAATCCTTGACCGACGGAGAGGACGACCTTCAATTCCTCGTCGACGGGGAGGAGGAGGCGGAGAGCGAGGACGACCGCTTCTCCTGGGACGACTTCACCTCCTCCGAGGAAGAGGCGGAGGATGACGACGACGACTCCCTCGAAGGTGTTGCGGTCAGAAACCCACCGGCGGGCAGCGACTGGCAACACCGTAGAGCCGGGAACAACTAGGGCTGCGGCTGGCAGGTTGTCCTGTGAATCGGCTCAAAGAGCCGATCCACCCATGATTCGTACAAGGTGTCCGAATATATGGTGGTCCTGCTTGATCAAGATAAAGCTAAAACGATCTACGACGATTTAGGGTTTTCACCGCATAATCGGATCATCCTACTCACGATTGGGCCTCGCGCTCGCGTACGGTGAACGTAAGCCGATCCTAGACAGGGCCTAAAAACCAACACGAGGTTGATCCCGGAACATCCCGTCTAGGGCTAGCAAACTACACCCTACACGCCGCCTGGATCCTCCAACCCTTTGTAAGGCCTAACTATTGCGGATATTAAACTAATCCTTGAAGAAACAAGGAGCAACCGTAACGGATCGGATCTACTAAACGATGATCAAGCGGGTGCCACCCCTACACCTAAGATAGGTGTAAGGGCGGCTAGATGTATAAGGGTTGCACTACGACGAACATATGATACGAAGAACAATGCTAACCCTAACACATCTAAGATAACTACGTTGCTCGCCATCAAAAAGGCTTCGACGACGAGCAACGCATGAACAACGTAGACAAGCTTATGCTTGCCTAGATCGCAAGATGCGATCTAGGCAGACATGGTGCTTACCAGGAGAAACCCTCGAGACGAAGGAGTTGGCGATGCGCCGAGATTGATTGTGTTGAACGTTGGTTGTTGTTTATTCCATAAACCCTAGATACATATTTATAGTCCCGGGGACTTTCTAATTCAGGCGTGCACCTAACCGTGCACGGGCCAAACTCTAACTTCTAAACTCAGATGCGATCTAATACAAATACACGGGCAATTTAGCCCAAGCTCTTCGTGTAAGGCCGCTTCAAAGATGCTTCACGTGTAATCTTCTAAGCCCATCTCACTTACGGCCTATCTCCTGATTTGGCCAAAATCTGGTGATAACACATGCCCCCCTGGTTTTGGTAATGATAATTTCAAAACCACTCTGTTTTTCTTCGAAGGGTCATGTCGTGGCAGAGCAGAACCGTCGCAGTATTTTTCATCATGACGACTTGCCTTCCCAACTTCTCTGCACGATTTGACAGTTTTGGCACCACATCCTCGAAGGAGAGCGACCTCCGCTTCCTCGCCAACGGGGAATCGGAGGAGGAGAGCGACGACGATCGCCTCCCCTGGGACGGCTCCACCTCCCCCGAAGAGGAGGAGCAGGAGGAGGAGGAGGAGGAGGACGACAGCTCCTCCGACGAGCCACCGGCCAAGCGCTTCTCGCCCGGCCCGGGAACCTCGGCCGACTTCGACGGCGATGACGACGACGCTGACGAGGAGGACGAGGACAACGAGGGTCCTGCCGGCGGCCGCTACAGCAGCGACGACGAGCCGGCCGGGAGCAGCGCCGACAGCGGCGACGACGAAGATGATGACGAGGGCAGCAACGACCCCTAGATAGGATCTTCAGCATAGGGCCAGTAGTAGTAGATGGGGCAATGTATCCCCTAGTAATTCCTTTTGAGAGCAATCAGCTCCTTATGTAAGAAATCTCGTTTATCAACGAAGAATTCCCCCAATCTGATTTTGCTGATTTCCTTTATGCTAATGCTCAATGAGCCGATGGCAGCGCATCGGTCCCTCATAATCCGCCCTTCACCGTTCGACTAAGGAGTGACCGTAAACTTGGTCAATGTCCAATAAGCCGATGTCAACGCATCAGTCCTTCATTTCTTCGACCGATGACTTTTAGTTCTGGTGGACAATGTGGAAGACCAATGCCTTTAAGAGAGCCCTGCAGCAGCTCGCCGAAACGACTTGACGCCGAAGCCGAAACTTCGGAGAACGGACGTCATCCGCTCGCAAATCTCCTCGCCGATATTCTTTAACCCTGCTCTATCCCTTTGAAGAAGATTATGATGGAGGGCCAGCCGATGAAATCTCAATCGGCTTCTTAAGAACAGAGTATCTACGCAGTCAGTTGCCCCCCGAGCCTCAATCAAGGCGAGAACCGCAGTGAGCCAGCCAAATGGGCCACCATCGGCCTCCAAGTCGTAATGCAGAGCTAGCCGATTTCAACAAAATCGGCTCCCCAGAGCAGAGAGCCTTAAGGGTGAGCTGCCCCCCGAGCTTCTCCAGTTCACTTCTTGCGTCCTGCTGATCAGATCGGCTCATCATCTTTGGCAGGCTGATGCAACTCACCCTTAACCTGACGCTTCTGCTAGCATTGCTGAACTTGAAGACTTGCAAAAGAAGTTGGAGGTTCTTGAAGAGAGGATCTGAGTCACCAAACAATTCCATTGAGGAGTTCATCTAGTAGAGCCTCTCCATGTAACTCGATAACTGCTCCATTGGGCTTCTGCTTATAACAGTTTATACCTCTTGTGCATCGGCTGTGCGTAAAAATTTTCAATTTTTTTACGGCCGATTTATGCATCGGCCCCCACACTTCAATACCCATCATCATCAAAGAATATCTTGAGCTGCTGGGCATTTGACAGCCACTTCAAACTTCATACCCTCGTGTCTTATCCATCTAAGTGCCCCCCGAGCCGATTCTTTCAAGTAATTGAGGGTATCGGCTCTTCAGGCATTCCTTGTAAGATCAACCCAGGAAAAACTTATGTCGAGAATAACTTTGGCCGATTGCTGAAATCGGCCTCCTTCTTCATGTGCAATGTTTAGTGAAGCTTTCCCACGTCTTGATCTTTTACTGTAGCTACGTGACACGCTTGAATTTTTTTTTTCTTTCCACTTTTTGGGGGCCGATTGCTGAGATCGGCCTTGCCACGTATGTCCATTGTCTTGGACTTTGCTACTTTGTCAGGGTCATGGACACTATGTTTGCATCAGCCGATGCCTCTGCATCGGCTTTTGTCTGTTTAGGGCGCCACACTTTCTTCAGCGGGCGCGCCACCATCTCCAATGTTTGCTAAATTTTCACGGCCAGATCGGGCCGTGCTTTCCTCAACGTGTACAGGTACTGTGCCTCGGCTTCCTCCAAATTTCGTAGCCGCTGCACCCTACGCTTCTGAGAATGGCTGAGTCCATCAGGGCACCACCTTGGCCGGTGATACCTATCTTCTTCGCCATCTGACTCCTCAGAGTCTTCTTTAGGGGATGACTCAGCTTGCTTGTTCGGAGGTGGGAGGGGTCCTAGACGCTCGAACACTGAAACCTTGTTTGTCCTCTTCCTTTGCTGTCTGCATTCTAGGCAGTTCTCGATTGTTGGCAATCGGCTCATCCCTGAGTCCCAGCAATGTTTAAAGAAAGGACAGTCCCAATGCCTATCCATGTCATCTTGCTCCCTTGACCTCCCCCTAGCGTGAAGCTCGTACCCGTTGTCGTTTCTGTCATGCCGACGGTACCTCTTGTCCTCACCATCAGACCGACGATATCTCTCATCATCTACGTCGTAGCGCCGACGTCGGTCATACTGCTGCTCATATTTGTTAAGGAGATGCGTGGAGAGTGGACGCTGATACCGCACGCTTCTCACTTCCTCTTCGGTTAGGTACCGTCTATCATCGTCATGGGGCCGGTCGCGTGGATCGGCCTCCTCTTTATCCTTGCCATGGGAGTGGCTGCTCTCTGCTTTATCTTTGCCATGGTGATTCACAAGCCCTGCCATGTTGACATCAAAAGAAAACTCTGGCTCACGCCCTATGGAGTGGCTAAGATCCACCATGTTGACACCAGGAAACGGGCGTGTATCAACCTTCATAGCAAATTGTCCGAAAGTTAATCGGCCTGATTCTATCGCCATTTGAATCTGTGCGCGCAATACTTTGCAGTCGTTGGTGGCGTGAGTGAACGTGTGATGCCATTTGCAGTATGGCCTACCGTTCATCTCTTGTGACGTAGGTATCTTGTGGCCTTCGGGTAACTTCAACTGTTTTTCCTTCAAGAAGAAATCAAAAATCTGCTCAGCTTTGCTCAAGTCAAAGTCAAACCCTCTTGGCGGCCCTGGTTGATTCACCCATTTGCGGGACACGGTGTCACGCCGTCCGAGCCCATTCAGCCACCGCGACTTCCTGATCTTCGGAAGGATCTTCTTCCGCCTCAGCATCGACCAGGCCTATCGCACGCTTGTACTTGTCTTGGTACAGTTCTGGGTGGCGCTGTTCATACAACGTTAGTCTCTGGACCATGTGCGCCGACGAATTGTACTCCACTTGGCACGTCAGATCCTTTAGTGGCGCTGCAAGGCCTGCCACGGCCAGCTCGACTGCTTCTTTCTCAGACAAATGAACTGAATAACATCGGTTCTTGACAGTTCTGAAATGTTGAATGTATTCAGACACTGTCTCTCCTCGCCTTTGCCGAACTCAGGTCGGATCGGCAATGCCAGCCTCGTAGCTTCGAATGATATTGTGTGTGAAACCGCTGCTCTTCCGATTGCTTCCATGATCGCACCGAATTTGGCTGCAACGAGGTGTACCACCCAAAAGCTGGACCGGTGAGAGATTGCGCGAAAAACCTCACACGCAGCTGATCCGATGCTGAAACCATGCCTAGCTGGGCCAAGTATCGGCTCACGTGCTCGATGGAGTTAGATCCTTCCGATCCACTGAATTTTGTGAAGTCAGGGAGCCGATACTTAGGTGGTAGCGGGATTAGGTCAAACTCGTTAGGGTACGGCTTGGAATAGCCGATTATTTTCTTCTTCGGCAGGATGCCGAATTGGTCTCTCAAGACTGTACTGATCTGGTCCACGGTGGAAGCTGTAGCAGTTGAGCTCTCATGCCTTGGTGCAGTGGCGTATTCAGCTAGCCACGCCTGTTTCTCAGCGTCTGCTCCCAAACTCCCTGCTGCTCCAGCCATCCCTCCTGCCGTAACAATTGTTCCTGCTCCGGCAATCCCTCCTGTTGGAGTCTGGATCGCTTGCGACTAGGTCTTCTCAAAGGAGCCGATGAGTTCGGCTTCACAGATGGCCTTCAGCTCATCGTATTTCTTCTTGTGCTCCGCAGGGAGATCCTCGTACTTGATCGGAGTGCTTTCCGCCATCTCGGATGTAGATGGCGATGCGGTGGATGTCGAAGATGGTCCCACCGGGCGTGCCAGAATGTGTTGCGGTCAGAAACCCACCGGCGGGCAGCGACCGGCAACACCGTAGAGCCGGGAACAACTAGGGCTGTGGCTGGCCCCGGTCCCTCGGAGCGACGGCCCGCAAAGCCTTCTCGGTCACACGTCCGATGCTCGTCCGCAAGGGCGTGCCACCTGACCTATACCCGGTCGGGGAGGTGTTGGATGATGCCTCGCTTAGTTTCCTGCATGGCATACACGTGAACGTTAAATACGAGCCTCGATCGGCTCTCAGGTTGTCCTGTGAATCGGCTCAAAGAGCCGATCCACCCATGATTCGTACAAGGTGTCCGAATATATGGTGGTCCTGCTTGATCAAGATAAAGCTAAAACGATCTACGCCGATTTAGGGTTTTCACCGCATAATTGGATCATCCTACTCACGATTGGGCCTCGCGCTCGCGTACGGTGAACGTAAGCCGATCCTAGACAGGGCCTAAAAACCAACACGAGGTTGATCCCCGGAACATCCTGTCTAGGGCTAGCAAACTACACCCTACACGCCGCTGGATCCTCCAACCCTTTGTAAGGCCTAACTATTGCGGATATTAAACTAATCCTTGAAGAAACAAGGAGCAACCGTAACGGATCGGATCTACTAAACGATGATCAAGCGGGGTGCCACCCCTACACCTAAGATAGGTGTAAGGGCGGCTAGATGTATAAGGGTTGCACTACGATAGCATATGATACGAAGAACAATGCTAACCCTAACACATCTAAGATAACTACGTTGCTCGCCATCAAAAAGGCTTCGGCACGAGCAACGCATGAACAACGTAGACAAGCTTATGTCGCCTAGATCGCAAGATGCGATCTAGGCAGCATGGTGCTTACCAGGAGAAACCCTCGAGACGAAGGAGTTGGCGATGCGCCGAGATTGATTGTGTTGAACGTTGGTTGTTGTTTATTCCATAAACCCAAGATACATATTTATAGTCCTTGGGACTTTCTAATTCAGGCGTGCACCTAACCGTGCACGGGCCAAACTCTAACTTCTAAACTTAGATGCGATCTAATACAAATACACGGGCAATTTAGCCCAAGCTCTTCGTGTAAGGCCGCTTCAAAGATGCTTCACGTGTAATCTTCTAAGCCCATCTCACTTACGGCCTATCTCCTGATTTGGCCAAAATCTGGTGATAACAGAAGGTTACCCACCGGCGAAGCGCCTCCGCGCCTGGTGGGACGACGACAGCGATGACGACGATGAGGAAGACGAGGCTCCCGTAGAAGGCTACGGGAGCAGCGATGAGGAGCCTATCGGCGAGCTCGGCGCGGCGGCGGCGACGACGACGACGAGGGCAACGAACGGCCCTTAGATTAGGGACTAGTAGTAGTAGTCGGCTTTTGTTCTTTCTTCCCCGAGCAATCGGCTCTTTCTTTGTAACCGATCTCGTTAACACCGCTTAATTGAGCTTGTTCCTCTAGAGTCGATGGCAATGCATCGGCTTTTATTATTCTCGAAGTCGATGCCCGTGCATCGGCTGTACGCATACTGTTGTCTCCACATGTTTTCTCAAGTCGATGCCTGTACATCGGCTGTGATTTTTTTTTACTGGCCGATTTAAAATCGGCCTCCATATCTCACTGCCCATCCTCCCACATGCTTGGGAAATACTTCTTGAGATGTTGACCATTGACGGCCACTGGGAACTTCACACCATCCAACTGTTCAAGCATGTAGGCATTGCCCTTCGAACCCGGATGACTTTGTAAGGACCGTGCCAATTAGGAGACCATTTGCCGTATGCTTTATCCCTGGTTCCTAGTGGCAACACGGCTTCCCATACTAGATCACCAACTTGAAACTCCTTTGGTCTTACCTTTTTATTGTATGCCCGAGCTACCCTGGCTTTGTTCTCTTTAATCTTCTCTAACGACCAAAGTCTAAGTTCCGTTGCATCCTCAATAGTGTCACTCATCGTGGTTGCATATTCCTCGGGTGTCGAGTCATTCCGAAACGTGACACGTCTCGATCCAGCCGTAATTTCCCAAGGTAATGCGGCCTCCGCCCATAGACAAGCTGGTACGGCGAAGTCTTTATAGCTCCATGGCATGACATGCGATAGGCCCACAAAGCCTCCGACAACGTCTCATGCCACACCCCGGGGTTCTCCTCAATCTTCCTCTTAATCAGCTTGATCGAGGCTTTGATTGGATGCTTCGGCTTGCCCGTTGGCTTGAGCGTAGTATGGAGATGATCGGATTAGCTTAATCCCCATGTCATCGCGGAACTTACCGAATTCTTTAGAGACAAAGACCGAACCTCCATCGGTCGTGATGGTTTGGGGAATCCCGAACCTATGAATGACATGTTCTTTGACAAATTGGATAACATCTTCCGATTTTACTTTCTTCATGGGAACGGCCTCCACCCATTTGGTGAAATAATCTGTAATGGCCAGAATCCACTCGTGGTTCTTGCTTGACGGAGGATGTATTTTGCCGATCATATCCATGCCCCAACCTCGAAATGGCCAAGGTTTGATGGTGGGGTTCATCGCTGATGCGGGTACCATCTGGATTTTTCCGAACATTTGACACGCTTGGCATCCCTTGTAGTAGTTGAAGCAGTCTTCCAGCATGGTAGGCCAATAAAACCCTGATCGCCTGATTAACCACTTCATCTTATGGGCCGATTGGTGAGTTCCACAGGCGCCTTCATGCACCTCATGTAAGAGCCGAATCCTTCAAATAATTGAAGATATCGGTTCTCCAATCATCTTGTTCCAGGAACTGCACCTGAACTTCTGACCCGTCGGGTATGTCCTTGTATCCTGACGCCATCTGTGCGAGATCATTGGCGTCGGTATTACGAGACCTTGGGACCCAATTGAAATTGATGTACCGAAAATGTGTCATCAGCTCACGACACTCCACCCAATATGGAAAAAGTGACTCACTCTCGCACTTGTATTCGTCCGTGAGTTGAGAGATCACCAACTTCGAGTCTCCAAAAAGCTCCACTGCCTCTTCCCGGCTTCCAAAAGCAACTCCATTCCCTTGCGCACTGCCTCATACTCAGCAACATTGTTGGTGCAAGGGGTAGGTAGCCCGATGGCGAAAGAATATGTTGCCCCCCGAGGCGACACGAGCGCAATGCCGATGCCACAACCATCGTCACAAGCCAATCCATCGAAGAACATAGCCCACGCACGTACGGATAGTGCCGCTATATTAGTATTAATCCGTTCAGCTATAAGATCGGCCAACGCTTGTCCCTTGATCGCTTTCGCAGGCCGATACCAAAGATCGAACTCCGTCAACGCAAACATCCACTTACCAAGCCGGCCTTTCAAAACAGGGGCCGACAGCATGTGCTTGACAACGTCTGACTTGCAGATGACGATGATCTCTACCGTCAAAAGGATGTGATGAAGCTTGGTGCAGGTGAAGAATAGGCAAAGGCAAAGCTTCTCGACCTCAGGATACCTTGTCTCCGCGTCCAACATTCTTCTGCTGAGGTAGAAAACGACCTTTTCAACACCCTCATAGAGTTGCACCACCACCGAAGCGATGGACGTGTCAGCCTACCGACAAGTAGATATAGAACGGCTCTGTCTTGTTGGGGTGGAACTAGCACGGCGGCGTTGTCGGATACCGCTTAATCTCGTCAAACGCCTCGCCGCTGTTCCGCCCCCGGTGAAACTCGTCATCGGATTTAATCTTCACCGAGCGCCATGAACGGCTCGATTCGTCCCGACAGGTTAGAGATGAATCGTCGGACGAGGTTGATCTTGCCGATAAGACGTTGGAGCTCTTTCTTCGTGGTGGGTGGCTGCATGGTACGCACCGCCTCCCGACTTTTCAGTGCCGATCTCAATTCCCCGTTCATGAACCAGAAAACCTAGGAACTGACCGGCCGTCACACCAAAGGCACACTTCTTCGGATTCATTCTCAGTCCGAACTTCCGAGTTCGGTCTAGGATGCGTCGCAAATCATCCAAGTGTCCCTCCATGGAGACAGACTTGACTACCACGTCATCGATGTAGATTTCCACCAACTTGCCGATCAGATCGTGAAATATATAATTCATGGCTCTTTGGTACGTTGCACCAGCATTCTTCAACCCGAAGGTCATGACTACATATTCAAACAAGCCCACTCGCTCCTGGTACTCGAACGCGGTCTTGTGTATATCTTCCGGAGCCATGAAAATTTGGTTATAGCCGGCGTTGCCATCCATGAAGCTCAACACCTTATGGCCGGCAGCTGCATTGATCAACGTTTCGCCACGAGCATCGGATATTCATCTTTTGGAGTGGCTCGTTGAGATCTCGGAAATCGATGGCCACACGCCATCGGCCGTCTTTCTTTTCTACAGGAACGATACTGGAGATCCATTCAGCATACCTGCATGGCTCGATGAACCCGGCGGCCAACATCTTCTCGATCTCTTTCTTGACCTCTTCCAGAATTTCGGCCTTCATCTGACGTGCTCGTTGTTGGAACGGCCGAAACCCTTTCTTAAGGGGAAGCCGATGTTCAATGATGCTCCTGTCCAACCCAGGCATCTCTGTGTAATCCCATGCAAAGCAATCTGGGTATTCTTTTAGCGAGCTATCATCCGACCCCTAAGATGTGGATCTAACTTCTTGCCGATAAAAGTTGGTCGCGGCTTATCCCCAGGACCGATGTCGACTTCTTCTAGCTCATCAGCCGATGTAAACCCATATCCTAGCTTTCCGTCCCCTGTGAGGTCGACACCAAATACAGGGAGAGCGTGTGGTACGGGTAATGCGGGCCGATCGCTGGAATCGGCCTTCATCTTGATTGTAACCAGGATTTTTTGGAGGTGTCGGGGCCGATCGCGTGGAACAGCTTCCTCCTTGTCTTCGTTGTGAGAGCAGCTGCCCTCGTCTCTGTCCTTACCAGGGTGGTGCCCGAGCCCTATCATGTTGATGTTGAACGAGAATCTTGGCTGGCACCCTCTAGGGTAAGTGAGCTCCACCATGTTAACGGCGGATGCCGGTGAATTCGGCACTTCTGGTGCTGCCAATGCAAACGGCAGCGGTGGACGGGACTGGAGTGGCATCTCTCCTTGGTGAGTCCCCAGAGCTGGTCCTGACGGAGAATATTGATGGCTCATGAATTCCTGGATCACGCGCAGAGCGACACGCTCCAAAGTGTTCACCAGGCTCTCAGAATGGCGGTGCAGCGAATGAGCCACCATGAAGTTAATCTCCTGACGCAGCGACCTAGTGCGTTCTTCTGACGGGGTGGACAGGTCCACTCCATCGAGCGCGCCTTCAGGTGAGAACCCTTTCCACCTGATGCCGTGTGAGCGGGTTCTGTGAAAAGAGCCGATGAGGTCGGCTTCGAGGACTGCTTTGATCTCGTCATACTTCTTCTTGAGCTCGTCGGTCAGATCCTCGTACTTGACTGGAGTGCCTTCCGCCATCTCAGATGTAGATGGCGATGCGGTTGTTGTCGAAGATGGTCCCACCGGCGTGCCGTAATGTGTTGCGGTCAGAAACCCACCGGCGGGCAGCGACGGGCAACACCGTAGAGCCGGGAATCTCCCGAGATCGCGGGCTGGCCCTGGTCCCTCCGAGCGACGGCCCGCAAAGCCTCGGCACGCACGTCCGATGCTGATGCAAGGGCGTGCCACCTGACCTATACCTAGTCAGGAAGGTGTTGGATATGCCTCGCTTAGTTTCCTGCATGGTATACACGTAAACATTAAATACGAGCCTCGATCGGCTCTCAGGTTATCCTGTGAATCGGCTCAAGGAGCCGATCCACCCATGATGCGTACGAGGTGTACGATCAGATGGTGGTCCCGCTTGATCAAAACAAAGCTAAAACGACCTACTACGATTTAGGGTTTTCACCGCATAATCGGAACATCCTACTCGTGATTGAGCCTCGGCGGCCATGCACGGTGATCGTAAACCGACCCTAGACAAGGCCTAAAAACCAACACGAAGTTGATCCTCGGAACATCCTCGTCTAGGGCTAGCAAACTACACCCTACGCGCCACTTGGATCCTTCAACCCGTTTGTAAGGCCTAACCATGCAGATATTAAACTAATCCTTGAAGAACAAGGAGCAATCATAACGGATCGGATCTACTAAATAATGATCAAGCGGGGTGCCGCCCCTACACCCAAGATAGGTGTAAGGGCGGCTAGATGCCTAAGGGTCGCACGACGATAGCATATGATACGAAGAACAATGCTAACCCTATAAACATCTATGATAACTACGTTGCTCGCCCTCAAAAAGGCTTCAGTACGAGCAACGCATGAACGACGAATAAACGTGTCGCTGCCTAGATCGCAAGATGCGATCTAGGCAGCATGATGCTTACCCGGAAGAAACCCTCGAGACGGGGGAGTTGGCGATGCGCCTAGATTGGTTTGTGGTGAACGTGATTGTTGTTTATTTCATAAACCCTAGATACATATTTATAGTCCGTAGACTTTCTAACGTGGGAATAATCCCAACCGTGCACGAGCCCAAACTCTATCTAACCGATTCGCATCCTACTATGGTACAAATACACGGGCAAACTAGCCCAAACTTTGTATACAAGGCCGATTCATGTATTCCTTCTACGTATATTCTCCAAGCCCATCTCCAATCGCGGCCCACCTCTGATCCGGTCAAATTCTGGTGATAACACATGCCCCCCTGGTTTTGGAAATGACATTTCCAAAATCATTATGCTTTTCCTTCGTCGGGCCATGTCGTGGCAGAGCAGAACCATCGCAGTATCCTTCATCATGATGCCTTGCCTTCTTGACTTCTATGCGCGATTCAACAATTCTTTGGCACCATTTCCTCGGAAACTGTTGTAGCATTAACTCTCCCCAATATCCCATTATTTAACCGCGTCGAGCAGTTCGCCCCTTCACCCTCCTGCTCCATACTAGCCATCGGCAAAAAACCCCCATTCCTCTGTAGCCATGTCTTCTTCCTCCTCCTCCTCTTCTGTCTCCTCAAACCTCTCCTATGTATCATCTCCCTTCCGTGAGCCGACGCCAGAGTGGGGCTCGTTGGCGGCGCACGACATCCTCGCCCCAACAACGTGGGACAAGGAGGAACACGATTCCTCCATCTGGTCCGAGGATGACAAATCCTTGACCGACGGAGAGGACGACCTTCAATTCCTCGTCAACGGGGAGGAGGAGGCGGAGAGCGAGGACGACCGCTTCTCCTGGGACGACTTCACCTCCTCCGAGGAAGAGGCGGAGGATGACGACGACGACTCCCTCGAAGGTTACCCACCGGCGAAGCGCCTCCGCGCCCTGGTGGGACGACGACAGCGATGACGATGATGAGGAAGACGAGGCTCCCGTAGAAGGCTACGGGAGCAGCGATGAGGAGCCTATCAGCAGCCGCGCCGGCGGCAGCGACGACGACGACGAGGGCAGCAACGGCCCTTAGATTAGGGACTAGTAGTAGTAGTCGGCTTTTGTTCTTTCTTCCCCGAGCAATCGGCTCTTTCTTTGTAACCGATCTGTTAACCTGCTTAATTGAGCTTGTTCCTCTAGAGTCGATGGCAATGCATCGGCTTTTATTATTCTGAAGTCGATGCCCGTGCATCGGCTGTACGCATACTGTTGTCTCCACATGTTTTCTCAAGTCGATGCCTGTACATCGACTGTGATTTTTTTTTTACTGGCCGATTTAAAATCGGCCTCCATATCTCACTGCCCATCCTCCCACATGATTGGGAAATACTTCTTGAGATGTTGGCCATTGACGGCCACTGGGAACTTCACACCATCCAACTGTTCAAGCATGTAGGCATTTCCCTTCGTAACCTGGATGACTTTGTAAGGACCGTGCCAATTAGGAGACCATTTGCCGTATGCTTTATCCCTGGTTCCAAGTGGCAACACGGCTTCCCATACTAGATCACCAACTTGAAACTCCTTTGGTCTTACCTTTTTATTGTATGCCCGAGCTACCCTGGCTTTGTTCTCTTTAATCTTCTCTAACGACCAAAGTCTAAGTTCCGTTGCATCCTCAATAGTGTCACTCATCAGGGTTGCATATTTCTCGTGTGTCGGGTCATTCCGAAACGTGACACGTCTCGATCCAGCTCGTAATTTCCCAAGGTAATACGGCCTCCTGCCCATAGACAAGCCGGTACGGCGAAGTCTTTATAGCTCCATGGCATGACATGCGATAGGCCCACAAAGCCTCCGACAACGTCTCATGCCACACCACGGGGTTCTCCTCAATCTTCCTCTTAATCAGCTTGATCAGGCTTTGATTGGATGCTTCGGCTTGCCCGTTGGCTTGAGCGTAGTATGGAGATGATCGGATTAGCTTAATCCCCATGTCATCGCAGTAACTTACTCGAATTCTTTAGAGACAAAGACCGAACCTCCATCGGTCGTGATGGTTTGGGGAATCCCGAACCTATGAATGACATGTTCTTTGACAAATTGGATAACATCTTCCGATTTTACTTTCTTCATGGGAACGGCCTCCACCCATTTGGTGAAATAATCTGTAATGGCGTGAATCCACTCGTGGTTCTTGCTTGACGGAGGATGTATTTTGCCGATCATATCCATGCCCCAACCTCGAAATGGCCAAGGTTTGATGGTGGGGTTCATCGCCGATGCGGGTACCATCTCGGATTTTTCCGAACATTTGACACGCTTGGCATCCCTTGTAGTAGTTGAAGCAGGTCTTCCGAGCATGGTAGGCCAATAAAACCCCGATCGCCTGATTAACCACTTCATCTTATGGGCCGATTGGTGAGTTCCACGGCGCCTTCATGCACCTCATGTAAGAGCCGATTAGACTCGCTTGGTCCCGTGCATTTGAGTAGTAACCCTTCCAACGTCCCGTAGAACATGTCATCTCCTATAAGGACATATTTCATAGCCTTGTATCTTATCCTTTTGGGTGCTCCCCGAGCCGAATCCTTCAAATAATTGAAGATATCGGTTCTCCAATCATCTTGTTCCAGGAACCGCACTCGAACTTCGACCCGTCGGGTATGTCCTTGTATCCCGACGCCATCCGTGCGAGATCATTGTCGTCGGTATTCCGAGACCTTGGGACCCAATTGAAATTGATGTACCGAAAATGTGTCATCAGCTCACGACACTCCACCCAATATGGAAAAAGTGACTCACTCTCGCACTTGTATTCGTCCGTGAGTTGAGAGATCACCAACTTCGAGTCTCCAAAAAGCTCCACTGCCTCGGCCCCGGCTTCCAAAAGCAACTCCATTCCCTTGCACACTCGCCTCATACTCAGCAACATTGTTGGTGCAAGGGGTAGGTAGCCTGATGGCGAAAGAATATGTTGCCCCCTGAGGCGACACGAGCAGAATGCCGATGCCACAACCATCGTCACAAGCCAATCCATCGAAGAACATAGCCCACGCACGTACGGATAGTGCCGCTATATTAGTATTAATCCGTTCAGCTATAAGATCGGCCAACGCTTGTCCCTTGACTACTTTCGCAGTCGATACCGAAGATCGAACTCCGTCAACGCAAACATCCACTTACCAAGCCGGCCTTTCAAAACAGGGGCCGACAAGCATATGCTTGACAACGTCCGACTTGCGGATGACGATGATCTCTGCCGTCAAAAGGATGTGATGAAGCTTGGTGCGGGTGAAGAACAGTGCAAAGGCAAAGCTTCTCGACCTCGGGATACCTTGTCTCCGCGTCCAACATTCTTCTCGCTGAGGTAGAAAACGACCTTTTCAACACCCTCATAGAGTTGCACCACCACCGAAGCGATGGACGTGTCAGCCATCGACAAGTAGATATAGAACGGCCTGTCTTGTTGGGGTGGAACTAGCACGAGCGGCGTTGTCGATACCGCTTAATCTCGTCAAACGTCCGCTGCCGTTCCGCCCCCATGAAACTCGTCATCAGATTTAATCTTCACCAGCGCCATGAACGGCTCGATTCGTCCTGACAGGTTAGAGATGAATCGTCGGACGAGGTTGATCTTGCCGATAAGACGTTGGAGCTCTTTCTTCGTGGTGGGCGGCTGCATGGTACGCACTGCCTCCTGACTTTTCGAGCCGATCTCAATTCCCCGTTCATGAACCAGAAAACCTAGGAACTGACCGGCCGTCACACCAAAAGCACACTTCTTCGGATTCATTCTCAGTCCGAACTTCCGAGTTCGGTCTAGGATGCGTCGCAAATCATCCAAGTGTCCCTCCATGGAGACAGACTTGACTACCACGTCATCGATGTAGATTTCCACCAACTTGCCGATCAGATCGTGAAATATATAATCCATGGCTCTTTGGTACGTTGCACCAAGCATTCTTCAACCCGAAGGTCATGACTACATATTCAAACAAGCCCACTCGCTCCCGGTACTCGAACGCGGTCTTGTGTATATCTTCCGGAGCCATGAAAATTTGGTTATAGCCGGTGTTGCCATCCATGAAGCTCAACACCTTATGGCCAGCAGCTCGCATTGATCAACGTTTCGCCACAGTGCATCGGATATTCATCTTTTGGAGTGGCTCGTTGAGATCTCGGAAATCGATGGCCACACGCCATCGGCCGTCTTTCTTTTCTACAGGAACGATATCGGAGATCCATTCAGCATACCCGCATGGCCCGATGAACCCGGCGGCCAACATCTTCTCGATCTCTTTCTTGACCTCTTCCAGAATTTCGGCCTTCATCCGACGTGCTCGTTGTTGGAACGGCCGAAACCCTTTCTTAAGGGGAAGCCGATGTTCAATGATGCTTCTGTCCAACCCAGGCATCTCTGTGTAATCCCATGCAAAGCAATCTGGGTATTCTTTTAGCAAAGCTATCATCTGACCCCTAAGATGTGGATCTAACTTCTTGCTGATAAAAGTTGGTCGCGGCCTATCCCCAGGACCGATGTCGACTTCTTCTAGCTCATCAGCCGATGTAAACCCATATCCTAGCTTTCCGTCACCTGTGAGGTCGACACCAAATACAGGGAGAGCGTGTGGTACGGGTAATGCGGGCCGATCGCTGGAATCGGCCTTCATCTTGATTGTAACCAGGATTTTTTGAGGTGTCGGGCCGATCGCGTGGAACAGCCTTCCTCCTTGTCTTCGTTGTGAGAGCAGCTGCCCTCGTCTCTGTCCTTACCAGGGTGGTGCCCGAGCCCTATCATGTTGATGTTGAACGAGAATCTTGGCTGGCACCCTCTAGGGTAAGTGAGCTCCACCATGTTAACGGCGGATGCCTGTGAATTCAAGCACTTCCGGTGCCGCCAATGCAAACGGCAGCAGTGGACGGGACCGGGAGTGGCATCTCTCCTTGGTGAGTCCCCGGAGCTGGTCCCGACGGAGAATATTGATGGCGCATGATTTCCTGGATCACGCGCAGGGCGACACGCTCCAAAGTGTTCACCAGTGCTCTCGGAATGGCGGTGCAGCGAATGAGCCACCATGAAGTTAATCTCCCGACGCAGCCGACCTAGTGCGTTCTTCCGATGGGGTGGACAGGTCCACTCCATCGAGCGCGCCTTCAGTGAGAACCCTTTCCACCCGATGTCGTGTGAGCGGGTTCTCGTGAAAAGAGCCGATGAGGTCGGCTTCGAGGACTCGCTTTGATCTCGTCATACTTCTTCTTGAGCTCGCTCGGCCGATCCTCGTACTTGATCGGAGTGCCTTCCGCCATCTCGGATGTAGATGGCGATGCGGTTGTTGTCGAAGATGGTCCCACCGGGCGTGCCGAATGTGTTGCGGTCGAAACCCACCGGCGGTCAGCGACGGGCAACACCGTAGAGCCGGGAATCTCCCAGACTCGCGGCCGGCCCCGGTCCCTCCGAGCGACGGCCCGCAAAGCCTCGGCACGCACGTCCGATGCCGATGCAGGAGCGTGCCACCCGACCTATACCTGGTCGGAAGGTGTTGGATATGCCTCGCTTAGTTTCTCGCATGGCATACACGTAAACATTAAATACGAGCCTCGATCGGCTCTCGAGTTATCCCGTGAATCGGCTCAAGGAGCCGATCCACCCATGATGCGTACGAGGTGTACGATCGGATGGTGGTCCCGCTTGATCAAAACAAAGCTAAAACGACCTACTACGATTTAGGGTTTTCACCGCATAATCGGAACATCCTACTCGTGATTGAGCCTCGGCGGCCACGCACGGTGATCGTAAACCGACCCTAGACAAGGCCTAAAAACCAACACGAAGTTGATCCTCGGAACATCCTGTCTAGGGCTAGCAAACTACACCCTACGCGCCACTGGATCCTTCAACCCGTTTGTAAGGCCTAACCATGCAGATATTAAACTAATCCGTAGACTTTCTAACGTGGGAATAATCCCAACCGTGCACGAGCCCAAACTCTATCTAACCGACACGCATCCTACTATGGTACAAATACACGGGCAAACTAGCCCAAACTTTATATACAAGGCCGATTCATGTATTCCTTCTACGTATATTCTCCAAGCCCATCTCCAATCGCGGCCCTCCTCTGATCCGGTCAAATTCTGGTGATAACAGAACCCCACCAAATCTTGCATGTGGACCTCACTACTAGGAAAATGCCTATAGGTGGGGGCAAGTGGTGCCGGCGCACCACCTTGGACGTGCGCCGGTGGAACATGTTGCCGGCGCACCAAATAAGCGCCGCGCCACCGATGGAGGCTTACTGCCGGCGCACAAGCAAAAAAGATGCGCCGGCGATAAATTTCAAAGAGGACCAGACCAGGCCGGAAAAATCAAGCCCCTTACTGCCGGCGCACCACCATGTTGGCGCGCCGGTGGTAAGTTTCTTATTGCCGGCGGCTGGAGCATAATGGTGCGCCGGCGGTAAGGGCAGCCATAATTTTCCCTCTACACCCCCCCCGTGGACCGCCTTTTCAGTTTTGAAAAAAATAAAAGAAAATGATAAAAAATTCAAAAAACAAAATCCTTTGAACTGCCCATGTATTATGTAATCTAGCTTTCATCAAAATTGGAAAAAATGAATTTCGATATATTATGCAAAATGGCGTCATCTTTCGGTAAAACGGGATTTACGGTTGCATACGACCTCCGATGAAAAACTTTTTTATATCAAAATCGATCTACTCGAAATTTCCTATTCGAATTCAACCGCCTACGGCCGTTTGGAGAAAAAATGGATTCGTCAAATTCAAAACATTAACAGGACTTTTTTCAGATTTAAGATTTGGGAGAAAAAAAGAAAAAATTTACCCCCGGCGCACCACCCTACTTGGTGCGCCGGCAGTAACCTATGGTATATATATACTCCACACCTGCTCGTGCTCCTCACTTTCACATTTTCCTTCTCTTTTCCTCCTCCTCCTCCTCATCTACTACATCAAGCTAATGCGGCGAGCTACTCCGGCGACCTTCACTGCACCGACGGCCACCTCCATCAACTCCGGGCTCCCCCACCTACTTCGGGCTCCTCCACCTCCGGCCTACTCCTCCTCCTCCTACACCGACGCGATGACCTCGGGAGCTTCCGCCATCATCCTGCACCGGCGCAGAGACGACAACCACTGATTAGCTAGACCTAGATCTAGATCTAGATTTGAATTTTTTTTTGTTTTCTTGTATAACCTACCGCCGGCGAACAAGACAGGTTCGCCGGGGATAACGCGAGTTACCACCGGCGCACCACCAACTGGTGCACCGGCAATAAGCGATTATCACCGGCCTGTTCCCACCGGCGGGCTTCTAGTGCGCCGGCAATAGGCCTTTTTGGTGCGCCGGCAATAGGCCTTTTCCTTGTAGTGCCTATGATATGTGTCAAAGTGTGGTGCAAGGTCTAATGGTGCACAAGTAGCTCCCCTAAACCCTAAACCCTAAACTGGGGAGGCTTCGAGCACTAAACCCCTCTAAAACCCTGAACCACGACGCCGGAGCTGCAGAACCATGCATCATCAACCCTAACCCTAACCCTAAACCCTAAACCTATACCTAACCATAAATACTTACCTTTAACCTAAACCCTAGCCCTACACCCTAGACCCTAGCCCTAACCCTACGCCGAACCCTAACCAGTAGATCAGGCACACCCTCGATCGTGTGATAATGGCTCTAGCTGCGGGGTATATGTGCCAAAGGGTCCCAATCTTGGTTCTCCATGTGTATATGTCCCAAACAAACCTAAAAGAATGAAAAGGTACATTGGTGCACCCTCGCGCGGAGAAATCTAGGGGGGTAGACCCGCCGGGGCACACGTTCCGCTGGTTTGGGGAGAGGAGGGGGAGAATGACCGCCGGAGCACCGAACCCCACCAAATCTTGCATGTGGACCTATGATATGTGTCAAAGTGTGGTGCAAGGTCTAATGGTGCACAAGTAGCTCCCCTAAACTCTAAACCCTAAACTGGGGAGGCTTCGAGCACTAAACCCCTCTAAAACCCCGAACCACGACGCGGAGCCGCAGAACCATGCATCATCAACCCTAACCCTAACCCTAAACCCTAAACCTATACCTAACCATAAATACTTACCTTTAACCTAAACCCTAGCCCTACACCCTAGACCCTAGCCCTAACCCTACGCCGAACCCTAACTAGTAGATCAGGCACACCCTCGATCGTGTGATAATGGCTCTAGCTACGGGGTATATGTGCCAAAGGGTCCCAATCTTGGTTCTCCATGTGTATATGTCCCAAACAAACCTAAAAGAATGAAAAGGTACATTGGTGCACCCTCGCGGAGAAATCTAGGGGGTAGACCCGCCGGGAGCACACGTTCCGCTGTTTTGGGGGGAGGAGGGGGAGAACGACCGCCGGAACACCGGAACCCCACCAAATCTTGCATGTGGACCTATAATATGTGTGAAAGTGTGGTGCAAGGTGTGATTCACCAAATGGTGCATGGCATGGATCCCCGGTCTGACATTCCTCACCTTCGGGCGATAACACTTAACAGATTCCTGGACGTGTACGGTGAAGTGTCCCGCCGCGGGTATATCGGGGGCTAGACTGTGCCAAAGGGTGCCACACATGGTTTTCCATATGTCCATGGACTAAACAAACCTAAACCTATGAAAAGGTATATTGGTGGAACCTCGCGCGGAGAAATCTAGGGGGGTAGACCATCCGGGGCCCACAGACAACCGTTTTTAGGGGGGAATGACCACCGGAGCACCGGAATGCCACCAAAATTTGCAAGTGGACCTAAAACCTAACCCTAACAAACCTAAAAGAATGAAAAAGTACATTGTGCACCCTCGCGCGGAGAAATCTACGAGGGTATACCCGCCGTCCCGCTGTTTTTGGGGGAAGGAGGGGGACGACCGCCGGAGCACCGGAACCCTGATATATGTTGGGGGATGAACATGGAGAGTAATTTTGTATTGCACATTGTCTTAAGTAACACTAATAAATAGTCATCAAAAAGTAAAACTAATTAAAAAAATAAATATAAGTATTAGATGAAATAAAATAAAAATAAAAACAAATAAAATGAATTATGCCGCACGGCAAAGAAAGAACCGCACGGTAAAGAATCCTTTGCCGTGCACTTTGTCTGGCCGCACGGCAAAGGGGCCACCACGGCAACGTCCAGGGCCTTTGCCGTGAATTGTTTCTTTGCCGTGCGGCTTGCTGTGTCTTTGCCGTCATGTCTTCTTTGCCGTGCGCTCTTTTTTTTCTTTGCCGTGCGTTGTATTTTTGCCGTGCGTCACGGCTGACTTTGCCGTGAAGATTTTCTTTACCGTGCGCTTCTCTGAAACTTTACCGTGTAGATTGTCGTTGCCGTGCGTCCTACTGTGTGCGCACGGCAAAGATTTCTTTACCGTGCAGTAGCTCACGGCAAAGAAAAGCCGCACGGCGACGCCTATTTTTCCCGTAGTGAGTGTTGCATGAGGTGAGCTGATGAGCCGATCTCCTTTTGAAGCACGCTGCATGCATGACGCATGGGGCCTGCCTAGGCTTTCTCTAGTGGGCTTGAGAACTGAGATTTGCACACCATCGATTCGTTCGAGCTGCATGATGTGTCGACGCATGAACATGCAACATCAGTCTCCCGGAGGGAGCTATCTCAAAAGAAAAGAGTCTCCCGGAGGGAGCTAAGCCACGCCTCTTCTCCTGAAAATTGTTTTAGGGTTGGTATTGTTTCATCGGTTTGCTAGATCTCAGTGAGAACTTGCAAGTTCTCATTCGACTGATATCTAGATGTTCCCATGTTTCATTTTCGAAATGGGTTAACGAAAGGAGCTGCGCGCACCGGCTGTCGGCAACTCTGTTCACTAAGAAATTGTACCACAACATGTATAGTACTGTTTCAGTCCGACACCACTACCATGTTGGTGGAATTTCTTCATATATAGGAAATCTGAAAGCAGCATGATAGCTGCGGTGAGCAAAGTTAACCGGACTCGTGCCTAACCTTGATGTGAATGTCAGGATATTTTTAGCGTGCACTTGATCCCGTGCCCCCAATAGAACATGCCAACTGAATCCCCGAGAGGATATTCTTTGAATCTTCAAGGGAACTCGTATCCGGCAAAAATAGGGAGAGTATTCAAAGCATGCTTTATTCCTAGAGATTCACTTACAAGGCTCATGCATGACATCACTTGTGGAAATAAGTTGGCATCATCGAGCAGAGATCGCTTTCGCCTTTGTTTCTTCGGAGAGAATGTGTGTGCAATTGCCTTTTGCTGACTAACATTGACTAGCACAAATTTTTATTTGTATAAAGAAGGATTTAAACACATGAATACTAATTAAGTATCAGCAAGCACTAGAAACTGGGTAAATGGGTTCCATCGTGTCATGCAACTTGTTCATGCTCCAGTCCAGGAGTCCAGGGAGTTGCAGTGGCTATGGAAAGGTCCTCACTCACTGGTTGGGTTAACTTGTTTTTAGCTAAGGTTAGGTTAACTTTTGGCTGGTTGATGCACGCATCATCTGATTGCTCCTCGTTGTGTTGTGTTGTGCTCGCCACCACGCGCGTCACCTCTCTCTGGTTGGGTCGAAAGGGATGCAAGTGTGTCACAGATTCTTCCGGTCTGAAATTATCTTTGCTTGAGACGACGACGAGTGGCGAAACCAATGGCCAGGTGTAGTAAGTCCTAATCCATGCTCTGTTACTGATAACGGCAGAAACAACATTATTCTGAATTACTTGCCAAAGAAATTGAACTACAGTAATATAAAACTGCAGTGCACGAGCAGATAAGAAAGATGCAGACATGTTAGTTGAGGCCCTGATTGCAGCCAGAGAATACACACGAATCTCCTAAAATTACTGCAGATGCATGCCCTTAAGAACGGATCTTGTAGCAATTTCTTCACGGGTGATTTGGGGTTAATTTCACCCTCCAAGCTTTACGGGAACGTCAATAGGACGGTTAGTCTCAATTAGAGTACTCTCCCCACTCTACCAGTAGAAAAGTCGGGAGGTGATGCAGGCAATTAGCGTGTAATTTAAATTCCGTATGCCAGTGCTCTGGCCGCTAAGATTCCATGTGCGACGTCTCTTCCCGTGACTTGAGTGCGCATCTCCGTGGCGGATTCTCCCGACTTGCGTGGTCTGTCTTGTCTGGATTCCACAGAGAATCAGCGAGCTCGCCAGGATCTTATGTGCCGGCATTTGCACTGCCGTTGCTGGACCGCCGGATCGAGTACCTCCGGTCCGTTGTGTCTGCTTACGAGACTAGCAAGGCTGGTCAATCTTGAAAACTTGGCATGTGGTACGTGTCGTTGTATTCGATCTCCCCGTTTCTACCAAACATGTGTGAGATTTATTTAGAATAAATGTATTTAGACACTACATAGTATGTACGTATTTCTAGATTTTGATAAATTTTAGATAAGTTTCATGGGACGGAAGAAGTATTTAAATGCATTTTTTTCTGGAGCATTGTTGGCCTAAAAAGTATTTTGACCTCACAACTGTGTGCTCATCGTCAACATTTTTAACAAATTTGTTGTCCATAGTCACTACTCTTATAGTAGTCCTATAGGGTACAGATTGGTTAAATTAAAAGGAACGATGTAGAAGTACCGGCTACGTATATTGTATCTCCAGCGATATGACCCAAACGATTCTAGCCCGTTCGAAACGGTCAGTGCGGATAGGTCGAGAGGCCACACACGTTTTAGTGGCGCAACCTGAATGGATCGATTGGCGCGGACCGACCCACCCGTCCATCAAATTTAGAGCACATATGCTTTGGGCCGAACAAGGCACGCCTCCTCCTGCATCCTCTCCTTGAGCACTCCGGCCCCACCCGTCAATGGCACACAAACCACTCCATTCCCTCCAAAAACCCTCTACCGAGATTTGGCTAGTGGAAAGGAAGCGCAAGCGATGGATCTCGCCGCTGCGTGTGTCGTTGGCGGCGCCACAAAGAAGGTGGCCAAGCTGAAGAAGCTCACCAAGGATCTAACGTCTAACGAGCGTTGGGCTGAGTCGGTGGAGCGAACATCTAGGAAAGAGGCTGTCAGAGCCCAGGTCAACCGCCGCCAGGCTCGAAGACGAGTGGCGGAAAGATAACAATCGCATCCTCGCCGAGCGGGCCTAGGCCAACGACGAATTCCTAGCAAAGAAAGCCGCTCATCAGGCTATCATGGTGATGAAGAAGGAGGCCCTGACCGTGTCATACTGCCAAGGTGTGGTTTTGCCTCCAGCTTCCCCTGGCCATGCCATGGTCGGCGCGTCGTCGATGATCCCAGGCAACATCTCCGACCTCGAAACAAAGGGCTTGGATCAAAAATAAAGAAAAATTCATCCGAGCTCGTGATGTTTAAACCCTAAACCCACCTTTTGGACATATTGTATGATATTGTCTCATTTTGCACATTTAGAAGGAACTTGCCACTTGTTTGGCGATGCATATCGACAATGGCACATGTTTACATTTTATGTAGTTGCCAATTTACGTATTTTTGTGTCTGCTAATGTGAATGTGAAAAAGGTTGCCAAAACTGGCCAGCGTGGACTGAATTGGTCACCCCGCTTGGGGGCACTGGCTTGGCAGTCCAGACCGTGATCCAAATTTTGTTTGTATGCTGACCCAAATGGGCACAAATAGACAGTTGGGTTGCCGTTTTGTGTCTAGACGCTGGAGATACCCTAAGGCAGTGAATCTTCGAGGTCCAAGGGAGAGAGGCTATGAGGATGCCTTTGTAGTAGAACCTATCTACGGTTCCTTCCCCTCGGACGGTTTGCTCCGCCTCCGATGGTCTTAGAGAACTGGATGCGTGGTGGACCACGGCCCCTCACCGGTGGTAGGATTTTCGCTAAATGGAGTTGATTATAAATAGATCGGTGATTTTTTTTAAAAAAAACAGTGAATATTTTCTTTGCCTGAAATCTGCTCGTTTTGCCATACGTGAAAGTTTGACGGTTGCAAAAATGATGGCACGAGAGTGCGACTTGTATGGAGTTGTTACCGATGGAACGACCTACCGTGTGGGTGCAGCTGAACCCAAAACCAGAGCCAACAACGCTTATCAGAAGCGGGGTCGTCCAGCTGTACCGCGAAGGAGCATGCTCCCAAAACCGGCATGGTGTTACGAACGGCACGCACCTGTAAACAGGTTTTCATCAGGTGAAGGAAAAGAATCTGGCGTGCATGACGGCCATTCCCGGACTTGAGATTTCCGTTCCCAAACCCTGGCGTCCGGAGCAGCCACCCTCTATAAATACCCCGCGCCACCGCTCCTCCATCTCCACCACCACACACCACCAACAAGAACACAACAGAACAGAGCACAACATCACCTAGCTAGCCGCAGCGACAGAGAGTCACCGAGATCCAAGAACCTAGCTAGCACAAACACACCGCCGCCGCACCACCACCACCACCACCAACACAGACGCATGGGTCGCTGGGCCATTGCGATCCACGGCGGCGCCGGCGTGGACCCGAACCTGCCGGAGCAGCGGCAGGAGGAGGCGAAGCGCGTGCTGGCCCGGTGCCTGCAGCTCGGCGTGGACCTGCTCCGCGCCGGCTCCTCGGCCCTGGACGTCGTCGAGGCCGTGGTGCGCGAGCTGGAGACGGACCCCTGCTTCAACTCGGGGCGGGGGTCCGCGCTCACCCGCGCCGGCACCGTCGAGATGGAGGCCAGCATCATGGACGGCCGCGGGCGGCGATGCGGCGCCGTCTCCGGCGTGTCCACCGTCCGGAACCCCGTGTCGCTGGCGCGGCGCGTCATGGAGAAGTCGCCCCACTCCTACCTCGCCTTCGCCGGCGCCGAGGATTTCGCGCGCGACCAGGTAATGAATTAACGGCGCGATCTTCTTTTCTCTTTAATGTGGCTGATTAACCTGCGCTAATTAATTCTGCATCCTCCGCGTGATTTCTTGCCAAATTTAATCCCGAACTAAAAGGAAACCGTTAACTCGCCTGCATGGCGATCTAATCAACTGGTCAAGAATTTCTTTAATCGAGAAAAAGTTCATTTGCGGCTGCCATGGCTCCGCGGAACGTGACGGAGTAGAGTAGTGAGGAGCATGCAGCCGAAATCTTCACGGCGAACGAGTCCTAGAGAATCGGAGGTGGTCGACACGTGTACATGACCAGGGGTTGCGCGCGGTGCACCATCTATCCGGCTAAGCCTCCCGCCGGTGCACAGCTAGCTTGCACGGGAAAGGCCGTTCCTTGCGACATGCAAATGCAGCAAGTTTATCTCGGAAACAAGCAGAGGAAGCTGTCATCAGCTATCTAAATCTTGTTTAGCCCAACAAGTTAAGCAAACTTCCTGTCAAAATAAGCCAACATGTGAAGGCCATTTCACAACCATAAAGAAAACAAACTGTGCAGCCCCTGCACGTGCTTGTCTCGCTTTCGTCCCCTGGTATTGGGAGAAATGTGTGGACCAAGTACGTTCACATCTTGTTGAAAGCAACATGTCTACAATCTTGTTGCCTTACCTAAAAATAAAAAATAAAATTGTTGCCTTACCACGCACACAGCCGCCGATTCATGGCCAATTTCTTACTTACTGCATGGTAAAAGCATTGTTCAAAAAATCATCTAAGCTAACTGTGAAATAAACGAAGGAAGTGTCTTCTCGTTAAAATGACATCATCGAATCTTAGCTGCAACCTAAATTGGAACTCAAGTGCATGGAGCAAGATACAAATTCAACGTTCCAAAACTCTACTAAGTACGAGCTTCGTTCTTAGTCTACTAGGTAAATAAAATGCAACGATAGTGGGTTAGATGTGACCAAAAAAACATTATTCTCGCGTGGTGATATATAGCAGCCGCCTTGCACCTACCAAGCCACAATTTTCCTCCGCTGGCAACCTCCCTGACCGTTTGATATTTGCATGTCATTCCAATTTCCAACCCTAATCTTGTCTTGTGCTATAAAAATCTCTCTACAAAAGCCCTCAAGTTGGAAGTCAAGATCCAGCTGCACTGCACCTAGCAGCCGCACCAAGTAATGAAAAAGAAACACATCTTGTCCCATGTAGGAAAAAAAAATCATGCATGTGCAAAATATTCTCTTTTGTGCCTGCTAGAACAGTTTTTTCAATAAACAAAACAAATGGCTGCCATAAGTAGTGGCAAGATACTCACATACATGAACCTAGGATGGTTACTGTACGCAAGTGTGTGTTTGCCCTGTGCCTGATGCTGCTTACAGAACGTGTGACTGAAATTGCTCCCCGCTGTGCACCACTCGCGTCGTGTGGGGGCAACAACCATGGCCGGATCGTGTTTCCGGCCCATGCACCGGGACCATACCACTTGCACGGCCCTCCCACGAATCTGTCGTCCGTACATGCTCCACCTCCCGACAGCAGCAGCTAGATCTGATTCTTACAGAATCCTGTGATATCCCTGCAATAAACAAATCCGGAATCTTTATATACATCAAGAGTTAATTTTCATCAATAACAAATTTGTCTTTTTTCAAATGTCTTGACCTCATTTTTCTGCTGATTTGATCGCAGGGCCTGGAGGTGGTGGACAACAGCTACTTCATCACCGACGAGAACGTGGGCATGCTCAAGCTCGCCAAGGAGGCCAACACCATCCTCTTCGACTACCGCGTCCCACTCTCCGGCGCCGACACCTGCGCGCTGGCCGCCGCCGCCTCGGACAACGCCAACGGCATGGTCATGAACGGGCTGCCCATCAGCATCTACGCGCCAGAAACCGTGGGCTGCGCGGTGGTCGACTCCAACGGCTTCACCGCCGCCGCTACCTCGACCGGCGGGCTGATGAACAAGATGACGGGCCGGATCGGCGACTCGCCGCTCATCGGGGCCGGGACCTACGCGTGCGGGCTCTGCGCCGTGTCGTGCACGGGGGAGGGCGAGGCCATCATCCGCTCCACGCTCGCGCGGGACGTGGCCGCCGTCATGGAGTACAAGGGGCTGCCGCTGCAGGAGGCCGTCGACTTCTGCGTCAAAGAGCGGCTTGATGAGGGCTTCGCGGGGCTCATCGCCGTGTCCGGGACGGGGGAGGTGGCGTATGGGTTCAACTGCACCGGCATGTTCAGGGGCTGCGCCACCGAGGATGGGTTCATGGAGGTCGGCATCTGGGAGTGATCGAGCTGAGCTTAGCTGGGATGGGTTGTGTTAGCATTTGGCCATCCTGCGATTGTCATGTGGTTCTGCTCTGGGGATCGTGGGGTCGTACCTGGTGATAGTAGTAGTGGATTGGAAATTCGAGGTGCTTGGGATGAATAATTATGGAGATTATGATGATGATTGTGATTGGCCGTGGAAATAATAATGTGAAAAGTTCTACGGCTTCTGAGATTAATTACAACTCGATCTAAGAGCATCTCCAACAGCCGCGCCAAAAAAAAAGCCGCCGACATACAACGTGGGAGCGGGCGCGCGAAAATGTGACGCGGGCTAAATATTTTGCTGCGCACGGGCTTTTGCGCCATCCAGCGCGCGTCCAACCGCCAGGAAGATTCAGTCGCGCGTTGCTTCGTCACCGCTCCACCTCCGTGCGTCGCTATGCCTGCGCTCCACCTCGCGCGCAGCTCCGCCTCCGCCGTGATGCCTCCCCATTGCCACTCGAGCTCCGGTTAGCGGTGTCTGCGCACGTTCGAACGGGACATTCTACGTCAAGATCCGGAGCGACGGGGAGCGCATCGGGCTCGGCACGTTCGAGACGGCGCACGAGGCGGCGCACACGTATGACGCGGTCGCCTGGCGCCTTGGGCGCTCTCGGTGGTCGATGAACTTCAACGACGTCTAGACGTGGCAGCAGAGGGAAGCCCTCGCACCATCGCCAGCGGCCGTCCCGCGCGAGGCGAGGCAACGCCAGCGCGAGCTCGAATAGCGCCTCGACGTCGCCCCATTGGACGCCCCGAGGGGTCGTGCCCTACATGTCGCTGTCCATCCGTCCATCCGGCGGCACCACTTGTCCTGGTCCACACGCTAGTGAACAAAACAGGTTCAGGACGGGGACCAATGTGCCCACCTCATAGGCAGCCGCCATCTCTCTGCAGCTCACGTGCGCGTTACCAAGACCACCAACTAACCAATGAGGGCAGGACGACGGAAACATTCACTGACTTAGGGTCTGTTGGGTTGTGGAATTAGATGGAACGGAATGGAACGGTTCCATTCCTCGGAGCCGTTCTCGCGTTCGGTTGGTAGATAGGATGGAACGAACTCGTTCCACAAAAGGGAATATTCGGTCCAGATGCGGAACGCACCCGTCCGGGCAAATCGGCCGGACGAGGTGAAACGGCTCGCTAATCGCTAGGCCACCTCCATCTCTCTCGCGCGCCCCTCGCTAATCGCCAGGCCACCTCCATCCTCCTTCGCGCCGGGCGGACAGCCCCTCCCTCGAGCTCCGCGCGCGTCGGCGGGCCGCCACTCCTCGCCCCCTCGAGGTCGCCCCCGCCGCCATCCTCTCGAGTCGCCTCTCGCTCCGACGGCCGCCGACGCGGGCGGGAGCGCGGAGGTCGCCGGGCGCGGCGGGCCGAAGGTTGGCGGGCGCGCGCGCGGAGGTCGCCGGGCGCGGAGGTCGGCCGGGCGCGGGCGAAGGTCGCCGGGGCGTGGAGGTCGCCGGGCGCGGCACGGAGGTCGCCGGGGCGCGGAGGTCACCGGGGCGCGGAGCTCGCCGGGCACGGGCGGAGGTCACCAGGCGCGGAGCTCGCCGCGCGGAGGTCACCAGGCGCGGAGCTCGCCGAGCAGGCTCCTCTCCCGTGGTTTGGGGAATAATTAGGGTCTAATTAATTGGGTATTTAGACTAATTAGGGTCTAATTAATTGGGTATTTAGACTAATTAGAGTCTGTTCCATTTCACAGCTTCTGAAATCAACCGAACACCCAGATGGAATGGAATGGGATGGGATGGAATGGAACGGAACGGAACCATTCCATTCCATTCCACCTCATCCCGAAACCGAACACATCCTTACTCTTTGCATCCGCGTGGTCAAAAAATGCTTCTGGGACCAGGCCCAGCGGCCCGACACATAGTGACCGAGCTGTCCGCGGAGACGCAAATCTGGTCCAAATACGTCTTGGATGCATTTCCTTGGACGTGCCGAGTATCCGCTCGCGTCTGGCGGACGTTTAGTCGGGCCCGCCTGGCAGTGACCCTGGCTCGATGCTTCTTCTTAGCCGCGCCAATCACTAGCGACGAGGCGTCGCTTCAGCAGTCTGCACCACGTTAATGGCGAGCTGCCGCCGTCGCCTACCTCTGTCAACGAAGTTATGGCGATGTCACGCTTGTCGTGCCCTCGGCTGCTTCCGACGTATTTAAAGAGGGCGCGCTCGTCTTCCTCATCCTCTCCTCCACACAAACCCTACCCGCCATAATATCCACCGGATCACAGTGTCGCTCTTCCTGCGATGGAATCAGCCCCTCGATGAACTCCATGGCGGGTCCAGGTGGCCGGAGAGGTGGTCGAGGCCGCGGGCGTGGCCTCTGCGACCGGGGGTATGGTTAGTGACAGGCAAAACAGTGCCTGTCACTAGTAAGTTAGGTTTATTTTATTAACCAACCCTGTCGCCCTGCCCACCGTACGGAACAGCACGCCGGCCTCCCTGCGCCCCGTCCCAAACGCATCGCCGCCAACCCCTCCAACGCCGGCTGCCCTGCGCCCCGTCCCAAACGCCGCGGCGGCAGCCCACTCCAACGCCGCCGCCGCCGCCAGCCCTGCATCTCCAATGCCTCACCCTAGGAAGCCGCCCTGAATCCCCGACGCGCTCCATTGCCCTGCATCCTCAACCTCTGCCCTGCCCTGCATCCCCAACGCCGCCGCCCTGTTCCTGGCCGCCTCCTCCAGCGTGAGCAAGGCCACCGCTACGCAGTAGCAGGTGAGAGAACTCGCATCCCATCTCATTCAGATGGAGTCGCAGGACGAAGTGACCTTGTAGTACTCTACCCGTCATGTAAAAAGAATACCAATTTGATGCTGTTGGTAGAGCAGTACTAGCTAGATTGACTGCAGGGCTGCAATGGTGCTGCAGATTGGATTGGGTACACTTTTGTGTTCACCAAAGTTAAACAGTACTTTGGACTGCCCACATATGCAGCGCAGTAGCAGCCTGCTAATTCTGCAGTTTGAGTGTTCATTACTGGATTTGAAACCTGTTGCATAAGTTCCCTGTTTATTTTGACTTCCAGCAGCCTTTTTTCTTGTGTATTGAATGGAACGAAAATAGATCCGTAGTATTTTTGCAATAGAGCCAAGTCAGCAGCAAGATCTGATTGCAATTAGTTCCTAAAATGTGTTTGCTGTTGGCAGAAAAAAAATAAGAAGAAGCATGTGCTTCAGATTAGTTTTAGTGCAATTTTTTTCATGTAGTCACCCAAGTGTGTTTGTGGTTGGCACAGAAAGAATAAGAGAAATCACGCCATTGTGATGTAATAGTACAAAGCTTCTAACTGCAATCAGAACTTGCTGTTGACTTGGCTCTGTTGGACTTTGTCTAGCTATATAGTATCTGTTACAGAGTTAGTTTCAGATAGTTTTACAAATCACGGCAAATCGACAAGGCAAACTCTTGGCATTTTGAGAAAGGCATACTCATATACTATTGGTATATTGGAGTGGGTATTCCATGTAGTGGCAGTCTAAAAATACTATGCACTTGAGTGGGTACTCCATGTACAAGTACAACACAAGAAACTAGCAAATGAATACGTATATATATTTTAGACCTACTTAAAAATAGAGATGTATTTGCTTGCACTTGTATTATGCAAGTAATCTATGCTAGAGCACGGATTCGGAGTCATTAGGCATAGATTTTATTTGCGCAGCAATAGTATCGAAACACATTTATACCTGCATGACATAACATTTGATAGCTTGCAGCTATTAAAGTAGCACTTGAGTTTATTTCCTAATCATTGTAGTGCTATTACTGATATGAGCAGAACCCACTTTACCTGATGTTTTAGAACATCTGCTATTATCATCATTTCCCTCAGATTTCTAAGTTGTCGAAAACATAATAGCTAATACTAGCATCTTTATGTAGGAATGGAAGAATCTTCGGACAGATACGACTCATCTGCTGATTTTTCCGATTGACCTCCTGCTTCTGAAACTGAAGAAGGTGCCGCAGAAGAAACTAAGTCACAAGAACAGCCATCGAAGGAGAAAAGGGCACGGTGGGCAAGCTCACGGCACGGCACAGTAATTTTCAAGATCATGTCACCTCACGGCACAGTGGGCAAGCTCATGAAGCCCTGCATCAATGGCAGGCTGGTAGGCAACCATAGACACCAACTGAACTTCTACGAGAGTACCGGGACTTTAGGTTCTCCAGTCTCCATGCACCTGTCAGCATTACACATAAATACATACTTTGCTTAGTTATATGTTCTAATACGTACTTGCATAAGTTGCTGTAAGCCTGTTACAGTATGGTTTCTTTCAGCCTTCCTGAGTAAATATTTCCCATGTTAGCAAATTTAACTGAGTGTACTTCATAATGACCTCTTTGTTAGGTGGGCCTGGAGCAGAAATTGATATCTTATGTGTTGGACCTTCGTATGTGAAGCGAGAGGTGAAGTCATCTTTCTTTTGCATAAAACTTACTTTCTATAAATTACATACATCTTCATAATGAATGCTAATATTTTTGCAGGATGGTTTCTTTGGGACACTAACATATTGGCCCAAATGGAAAAAGTGACTGAACTGCAACCTGTACCTGATGCACGTGTAGCTGTTATGAAATACCTGATGCACGTGTAGCTGTTATGAAATTTAAGTTCCATGGAATGGAAATTGACCTTCTCTATAAGAAAACAGTTAGGAAGACACAACATACAGCTTTGGCAGCTTCATTGGTTTTTCTTATTAGTGTTACAGTGCTTAACCCTTGCTAAGTTGGCAAGGAAGTGGCGAACCCTATCCTAGAAACGTTCCTCTTTTACAGAACAAAAAGAAAGAAGCAAACACGCTCTTGACTAACTAAGTAGAACTTTATAATTCCCTAATAGAACTATGTAGAATTATAATTCCGGCAATCCACTGGAGGGAGGGAGGATACATAGAACTGAGAGCAGCCATACTTCTTCAAAGCTATGCAACTAACTTTTCATGAATTAGATAGCACAAGAGGAGCAACCATGAACTGGGCGACACGCTTCCGTATAGTGGAAGGTATCGCACAGGGATTACTTTATTTACATAGGCACTCTCGCATGCGAGTGATCCACCGGGATCTGAAGGCGGGCAACATATTATTGGATGACGAGATGACTCCCAAAATCTCAGATTTTGGGTTCGCGAGAATCTTCCCCTTCAACAGGACTGAGGCGAACAGAGAAAACGTAGCGGGTACACGGTAAGTATTTCCATCCGATGCTAATGCCCCGTTTTTCACAAGTGACTTCACTGGATAGGTAATCTCTTATCTTATGCTCCTTTTTCTGAGAGCACCATAAAGTATAGTAACCTGGAGACACCAATCTGATCAGTATTTCTTCTAATATCCCACATCTCGCTTATACACGATCAACACCGGCCCTAACTAATCTGTCTATCCTTTCCATCGAAATCAAGGCCCAGCTGATTTAAGAACCTCAGTACCGTGTGCCCTTTATATATCCCCAATAGCCCCCTGTTCATCCCAACGCTTGAATCTACTTGCAACGTTATGTTGATGAAGTCACACGTGAGAAATGACTATGGATGAGTAGGTTAGCCACTCGATCAACATGAAATTGGTCACACGGTTGGCTTTTTTTTCTGCTCTCCAAATGCGTGTATGGTAATCCTCAATCTAGCATGGGACCCCTAACTTAAGCTGGTTACAGCAAGAAGTATTATATAATAGAATGACGCATATGAGTTAATTAGTGTACGATACTATTCCTATAATGTATGATACGGAGTATCATATACTTCCTTCGTTTTTATTTACCCTTGGTTTTTGGCTTTGATCAAAATCAACTTTTGTGAAGTTTCACCATATCCATTTGAGAAAATGTCAACATTTATAAAATAAAATAGATATGATATTAAATTAAATTATACTAAACCCAAACCGTAGGATAATTGTGAAGGGAGGAGGAGTAGTATCATCGACTAACTATATTTATTTATTTGTATAATCTCAATACAAAATTATTTACAAGATCTATTCAGCACTATTTTTTCTATTTTTTCATGCTACCATATGGTATCTACTAATGATAACACTAGGATCTCCCTAATCATCATTACATACAGTAACACATCAGCTATTTGCAAGCTTCAAATGCATGATACTAGCTTTGATACCTTACTATGGATAGTCTTAGCCCGATTTATCTATGATCATGAAGAGGTCTTAGAGCATCTTCAGCCGCGTCCCCCAAATCGGTCCCAAAGGTATTTGTGTCGCGCTAGACAAATTTTCGTTCCCAATCGTGCGCTCCAAAGGCCCTTTCCGTCCGGCGCGGCTCAATATGGTGTCCGGTGCCCTGAGCTCCGTCCCCGCTCCACTGGGGACGCTCCGGGCATGTCGGACACAACGAAATGTGAGGCGAGGAGACGTGGGCCCGACGCGTCAGCGACACGGAAGTCTAAAACTCCGTAGCATACCTCTGGTCAAGCGACGATAATGGCGGCCTGCTTTCCCAGGCGACGCAGTGACGCGTCTCGTCGTGCATGGCCGCGTGGCCATCCGCGCCGGCGTTTATTACGGCCAACTCCCCGCTGCCGCTTGTCCTGCAGCCGATGTACAATAAGAGCGCCACTACTTCCTTCCCCATTCCAATCTCGCCACTCCAATCTCTCGCCGCTGCCAATCTCCTCCTCCCTCGCCGCTTCCAATTTTGTCTTCCCGCAATAAAGTTGTGGTGAACAGCTTCGGCCACGGAAGCCTCACGGTGGTGGAGGCATGGGCGTTGTACCGCGCGGGGTATCATGTCCCGCCAGACATGCGCCTGCCAAGCAGCGGTGGCCGGAGGATGGCCGTCAATGGGGTCGGCGTCCCGCCACTGCCGCTGCAGGGAATGGATCGTTGGAGGGACGCGGTCATGACTTGGCGGGCTCGCCTCAGTGACGAGGAGCGAGCTTATCCAACCTGGGCCCCCCCGGTAACGATGACTGGTGGGCGAACTACTTCCAGGCGCACGACGCCGAGATGAACAACACCGTCGGCCTCATCGGCCGGAGGAACACCTCAACAGGGAGGGGCGCCTACACTTCTAGGGCGTTCCCGGGCGCACCCTGGAGCACGTCGTCGACGGCATCCAGAATGACGCCCCAAGGCCAGAGATGCCGCCGTCGCCGCCACCATCTCCTTCGCCCGCAGCACGTCGGTAGTCGAGGAGGATGTACTCGTCCTCCTCGAACTCTTCTTCCTTAGGGCCGCCGCGATCGGCGCCTTCGTCGCACCGCGGCATGCCATACACCGTTCTTAAGCGCGAGGTGAAGGCCGAGCTGGAGTTCACGATGCCGCCCGTAAATCGGAGGCGCGGCGGCAACAACGACAGCATTCGCGAACCAGCGCAGCAGCATCACATGCGCGCCGGCGGCTCCCTCCTTATCCCGAAGCCGAAGGTGAAGGAGGAGCAGGACTACGAGAAAGCCGCGAAGGCCATATCCATTTGAGAAAATGTCAACATTTAT
Source organism: Lolium rigidum (assembly GCF_022539505.1). NCBI lineage: Eukaryota > Viridiplantae > Streptophyta > Magnoliopsida > Poales > Poaceae > Lolium > Lolium rigidum. The sequence continues at coordinate 19,042,132 of NC_061514.1, read as the reverse complement.
AAAATAAAATAGATATTAAATTAAATTATACTAAACCCAAACCGTAGGATAATTGTGAACGAAGGAGGAGTAGTATCATAGACTAACTATATTTATTTATTTGTACAATCTCAATACAAAATTATTTACAAGATCTATTCAGCACTATTTTTTTCTAATTTTCCATGCTACCGTATGGTATCTACTAATGATAACACTAGGATCTCTCTAATCATCATTAAATACAGTAACACATCAGCTATTTGCACGCTTCAAATGCATGATACTAGCTTTGATACCTTAGTATGGATAGTCTTAGCCCCATTTATCTATGATCATGAAGAGGTCTTATACACACAACCATAGCGGGGCTCTATGGGAGCGCGAACTATTTGGCAAGGCCCATTTATTTTACTAGGATAGCGCGAATTAACTTGTTTGTTGGTTTTCTATCTGGTTTTTAGATTTTCTGTTTGTATTTCGGTTTTGGAATATTTTTCTAAATTGAAGCAATTGAAAAATCTGAACATTTTCCAATTTGGAATTGTAAAAAATTAAAATATTTTCATATGGCGTTTATTTTAAATCTAAAAATCTTGACAACTTTCAAATGTTTTTAAAGCTGAAATTTTAGAATTCCGAACTGAAAAACTGAAAATCGACAGAAACTCCTTTGACCTATCTAAAGTCTCATGCGTGCTCTGCGATTGCGCCGGCGCTTAACTGGAAGTGTGTCAGGCGGTTCCATTCCAACACAGTTGGTCAGATTGCTCTCCGCGAGAAACAGCAGTCAGTTGGGAAGGCTCGGCTGCTTGACTAGGGTTGGGTTGTTGCAATGGACAACCTGCTTTCTGTTCGTGGCACGTGTGAGCTGATATGTTCTGAAGTCATGCTAGCTTGGGCCGTGAGGGTGGCACCGCTGATCTTGCCCAGATGATGGACGCTCGATCTGTGCGTGTGTGCTTGACAGGGTCGACGTGCCGATTGTTGGGACCGCGAGATCTCGTCGCCCTGGCGTGTGTCACACCGCCGTGTGAGTGTCGCACTCGCCGTGCTGCGCTGTCCTTAGCGCGTGCGTTGTTGTTTATGCTTGTACACCTGGGTGCATTTGTTTACCTGGGCTCGTGTAGCCAGCTCCAAAACAACGCACGCTTGACCCAATAGAGTTTGGTCCGTTCGAAACGTTGCAAAAAGCATAGTTGTCACTTCGTTTGGTTGCTGGGCTGTAATTTCTGGGCTCTAAAGAGATTTTGGGCTGGCTGTTTGGTTGTGCCTTCGTCCTCCATGTATGTGAAGCTGCCGTATGAGGGTCAACAGCCCGAAACTGAAATCAAGGGAAATCTTCACGCGCTTTCTTCTCTAACAAGCCTGTCCCCGGAGAAACGCTCGATTCGAGCGTAATAGTGGAGCCTGACTACATACCCTTTTCGAGTGCTTTGAGATCCGTGTTGTGCAGGCTGTTTTGGACCCTTGTTGTTTGGTTGCCCATAAAAAAAATCTTTCTCAATCCGTCCACTCTACCAACCACCGACAAGGTAACCAAACGCGCGCATGACAACCATATGCACGTTTTTTTTCTAAACAGGAGAGGGGCCTCGGAGAAAACCAAAGCTGCAATCAATATATCGGCAGTGGATACAATTTACAGACAAGACTTTTAAATAACACAGAAATTAAACCACAGTCCATCAAATTTGCACTAAGGACCCTAGAAGAAAGAAAGAGAAAACAAAATCAAGTTCAGGATCCTCTCTACTAGATGTAAGCCTCCTTTTTATTTATGAAGAAAAAGGCAGTCGCCCCCTTTCCTATTTAGCTTTGCTTGCTTCCTATTATCAAGTAAAGCCCACATGCCGTTCTCGGATGCATTGAATCAAATTTAGCCCAGTACTCTTTATCTGGGTCTTAAAGGGCGCCATATGTATAGCAGGCCACTAGCCTTTACAAGCCCAAATTTGGGCCCGTAAACACTCGAATCCTTGTTTGGGCCTCATTGTAGTGTTCGCATGATGTTGTAATAGGCCCAACAAAAATAATAAGGATATGTCTTTCTTGGCGGCCCGTAGACGGTCCAATGGTAACCGACAACATGATGGGTCGCTCGTTATGGGCTAATTTAACCTATAACAGTTAAGGCCGTAATATGGGCCTTGGAAATCTTAGCCAAATTGTGCCGATGGGCCATAAATGGCCCTTTTGAGGTGTGCCACGTGCCTACTACCCCATGGGCCACGTGTCACATTGCGGAACATCCACGACGGTACACATGTCAAAAGCCGGATGGACAACACGTATGATAGCAGGTTGAAGCTTTGCAAATTTTTATTGGTCCATGTGGCAACTCCTAGAATCGACACGTTCTTCTCTTTCATTGTGCCATGTCTGCAGTTTACTAGTCCACGTACAGAAAGCTTGGTCATGAGCTTCTCGCAAGACGACAAAAAACGACAGTCACCCGACAGGACTGACATGTTAATCCTTGGCCTGATAGCCTGACACAACGGTCACTGGCAGAGGGGACCGGTGCTATGACGGATATGGTCGTCACGACGGACCGAGCCGGGTGGGCTTCAGGTTCGGGCACTGCCGTCATAGATCTGTGACGCACTTTCCTAACCATCATCCGAGTCATCTGTGACGCGAGGTTCGCCACGATTTTCCAAACCGTTAGTATGAGGTCTACATGATGGTTTTTGGCCATTCGCCCATGAACTAAAATCGTTATGGACTGTCGTAGTGCTATATGCGGCAAGCACATGGGTACGAGGATTCTACTCGTTCAGGGTATATTTGCAAGTTTGACAAAGCTCAGGTCCCTCGTGCTTGGTATTCTCACTTGAGTTCTAAGCTTCAGGGTCTTGGTTTTTCGTCATCTATGGCTGACACCTCATTGTTTTTCTACAACAAAGGGGGAGTTTCTATCTTCATGTTGATCTATGTTGATGATTTTTTGTAGTCAGCTATTCTGGATCAAGCTGTTGATGCCTTGCTTCATGATCTTGGTTTGTCTTTTACCTTGAAAGATCTCGGTGAGTTGCACTATTTCTTGGGCATAGAAGTGAGAAAGGTTTCAGATGGTATTATTCTCTCTCAAGAAAAATATGCACATGCTTTTCTTGCTCAAGTTAATATGAAGATGTGGTAATCTGTTGACACTTCTTTGTCGACTTCTGAGAAATTTTCCATGAGCCGTGGTGATGCTCTGAGTAGCGAAGACTCTACTCGATATAGAAGTATTGTGGGTGCACTTCAGTATATTACTTTAGCAAGACCGGATATAGTCTTCTGTCAGTTTTTACATGCTCCAACAACAGTTCATTGGACGGTAGTCAAGAGAATCTTAAGGTATTTGAGAGGAACTATTTCAGTTGGTTTGCGCTTAATTAAGTCTGACTCTATTCTTGTCAGTGCTTTCTGATGTTGATTGGGCAGGATATCCAGATGATAGAAAATCTACTAGATTTGCTGTATTTTTGGGGTCAAATTTGAACTCATGGAGTGCGAAAAAGTATGCTATGGTATCTCGATCTAGTACAGAAGCTGAAATAAGGGTTTGGCAAATGCTAATGCTAAGGTGATTTGGATACAGTCTTTGTTAAAAGAATTAGGAGTGCCACAACTGAGAGCTACGTGTTTATAGTGTGATAATATTGAAGCTACGTATCTTTCTGTCAATATTGTGTCTCATGCAAGGATTAAACATATTGAAGTATATTATCATTTTGTTTGAGAGAGAATTGCTCAGAAGCTTTTAGACAGACGGTTTATACTTTTATGAGATCAATTGGCGGATGGGTTTACTAAATCCCTTTCTACTAGATAACTAGAGATTTTTTAGGCGTAATCTTAACTTAGATAAGTTATGATTGAGGGAAAGCGTTAAATGAGTTGTAATCTAGTTGTAGTCTCGCTGTACTCCGTGTATGTATCATACACGTAATCTGTCAGTGTCCATGTAATCTTTTAATGTTTGCCTAATATAAATACAATACACTCCGGCTCTAGAAGGGTACGAGCGCTTCCATAATTTGCATAATCTAAACCAGTTTGCGAGAACTGAAGGTGGAACAAAAGTGCACGGTTCGAGGAACAAGTCATGCCTACAATAGGAAGAGGAATAAACAGTCAAACGAAGATGAACAAACCTCTAGTAAGTCTGAGCAGCGTGAGACTGCACTTGTCATCTGTATCATTCGTATTTCCTCATCAGCGTGCGCGCGATGTATGCTGGAGCCGCTCAATGTCCTGTCCTCATGGTATCCGTTCAACAAGAAGTCTGAGCAGTTCTTATGCCACTGGTAGATTCAGACATTAGAAAAGTAGTGAAGGCTGATCATGGTAGCAACCAAAGACCTATGATCCAAAAAAAACCCCACAGAAATAATTAGACCAAGACAAAAAGTTCTTAAAAAGCAATCACACCAGTTTAATGTTCACAGGGTAGAAAAGCTGCGATTATTTCTCTGCTCATATGCTAATATCAAAACTGACAAAGATGACCTTAAGAGGCTATCAAACTTAAGGCTACCATATATCTCCCAGGTCATATCAGAAAGCATAATAAGATGTATTACAAAAATGTTGTTAATCATGGAAAGTTTGCTCAAATTATTTAATTTGCTCATAAAGTATGGTTGTAACTGAAACAAAAATGAGCTCAAGTAAATTATAACACGAAAGACGCAGATAAAATTAGAAAGGATCTTGCAGAAGTGCAGTGACAGCATTATGGTGGCAGAGATAGAACATAAAAAAGAAGAGTTTCTTAAGTGAACATCTGACATACTAAATGAGTTTATGTAGGCCTGCCAATGAGAAAATGACTAAGTAACATTTCTGGGGAGGCAAACAATATAGAAAATGCGTACGTTTGTGAATATTATAACAAAACATAGTGTTGTTTGAATACCTCAGAATATTTTTTATCAGCAAATTTCACTCTCTTTTTTTCCTTTCGTGCACTAGCTGTAGGTGTTCTACCATATGTTTTTTTGTCGAGGTGATTCGCTGTTGTCAGGAGTTGTAGATAGCCCCCCGATATCTGGCCTTCTTGTTTCAGATCTCTTAGGCTCTGTTTGTTTGGGCTTCTGCTTCAGCTTTTAGAGTCCAAAAGCGGAAGCCCAAACAAACAGCGAGAAATAGGAAAGCGCGGCAGAGAAGCGCTGGTCGCGAAATGCACTACGACGCGGAAAAGCAGTGAAAGCATCGGCCGAGCCGCTTCCCGAGCGTTTCCCTGCTTCCCGAAATGCACTGGACACAAATGCCCCTAACACTTGGGAATAATTACGAAAACAATGCCATTCCTACATATTCCCATCTGCCCGACACTCCCGACCCTATTTTCCCCTCCTCCCCGTCTCCTATCCATGGCCGGCTAGGGTTGGGGTTACAGAGTCGCCGCCGTTCCCCGGCCTCATCGGCACCAATCCCCGCCGCCGACCTCCAAGTACTCCTCCTTCTCTCCGTTCCCGGCCTCGTCGAGCTCGCCGCGTCCGCGAATCTACCGGGGGCAGGACAAGTACCAGTCGGCCGCCAGCGACGGGAGGTGTTCGAGCTGGTGCGGCCTCGCCATTTCTCCTCCGCCGCTCGCCACGGCGGGTGGAGCTCGTCCCCGTCGGCCGCCATCCTCTCCTCCCTGTAGAGGACGAGATCCTGATGCTGCCCAGTCTGTCCTGACAATCAACTGGATCTCATCCCAACACTGGTGTCCCGCCCCCAGTCGGTTCGTCGACCTTCAGGAGCACCGCGCGCGCCACCAGATCTCCAATCGCCCAGCAGTTGCTCCCGCTCCCTGACCGGATCCTCTAGATTGTTGCATCTTGTGAGATGGATCTAATGCATTTTTTTTCTGAAACGGTGCCCATACGTTGAGTCGTTGACCGTGCACAATTCTTCTAGTACTAGTATCAGGAATGTTGATTCATATGTGCTGACATAATACGATTGAGAATGTTGTAATATTTCTTTTTTACTTGTCATTTTATTATTGCTATGTGATAGTTGTTCAAATATAATTACTCCGTAAATGATATACAGAAAATATTTTGGTTTATGTGGAGAAGTCTTGTAATATATGTGTAGATGTGCCAAACTTGTTGCTCTTTTGGGTTCATATGAATATATGTGATGTTTTATATTTAATATGAACACGTCAAAATTAAACATTAAGCATGACAATAATGTTATAAACAATCAGAAGTAGCTAATTTGTGTCAAATCAACATTTATACAACTTCTTTAGACTTCAGGGTCATTTCAGACATTTCATCCTTCATACCATCAACAGCAGCCATCAACAGCAGTCCTGCCAAACATCAAATATCTGCTTCTCACAGCTGCTTTCGACAGCTGCTTTTCCACAGCTCACTAGCTACAGCTGCTTTTCCACAGCTGCAGCCCAAACAAACAGGGCCTTAGTCTCTGGGACTATGTTGCCTCTTGCTTTTATATTTCTTTGGAGACAAGTCCATGGAGCACATATTTGTTTTTCAAAGCACCTCCATGTTTCTCTTGCTTCTCTTATGACGACTTACCAAGGAATTGTGACTTCAAGCTTGAACGCCAGATCCAGGGAGTCAGCGCAAGCATAATGAGTTCATTTTTATCCCCCTCATACATATGGCAGAGCTCAGCCACAGTGATGATTAGGTTTTTGGCTTACCAAAGATTTAACTAGGAAGGGTTCACTCTCACCTCCAAAATCAAATGCTTGCTTAATTTGTTTGAGTATAACTCTTTAGCTTGAGCTCTCTTATATAGGCAGGATTAATCTACAGTTTATGATGTGTCCACAATATCTCTGTAGGTATATAATCTAAGGCTCCACTTGGATATCTTTAATTTGGGTTGGTTCCCACTTTACTTATCAATGCCAAGAATGCGGTTCTATTCCATTAAAGTTTGTGTTACCTCACCACTTCTCCATGATATGGATTATATCCTAGGGTTTTAACTCAAGTGTTGACATTGCTTCTTTAATAGATATAGATCTCTCTCTTCTCTAGGGTTTGGTGTATATTAATTTGGATGGATAATAATAGAATAAGTGGAAACTAGGGAGCAATACTAGTGTTGTTCTCGTTGTCATGAATTCAAGAATGAAGTGGAAGAAATACCATGAAAGTCATGGTAGGAACATTAATTTGTTTAAGACATTGAAAAGGTAAGTCAAGAATGGTTTCTTAATTTTTTATGGTTCATTGCTTTATAGTTGAATAGGTACCCATATGATGTAGCAAGAAATACCATATTATGATCTTTTAGAAGATCTAGTAATTGATCCTTACTTAAGGTGTTATTGTTATGGTTTTAGTTTCATTTGATCTAACCCCTTAGATCAAATTATCTCTACCCAAAACAGGGTTTTAGCAAGGTCACATTAAAATTTATAGCGCTTGACTTGATGATCTACTTTAATTCTATCAAATTAAGTAAAACTTCACTCTCTGTGACAAGTTTCATTTGAAAGAGCGAAAATAACCCGGATTTTTTGTGCATGAATGCAATGCACACATACGTATTCTCTTTTTATGTAACCCTAAATCTTGGGATATTCCATTTGGACCCACGTGGTGAGAGGACCAAATATGTATGCAATATATGTGCAATTGCCCAACGCCGAACTGAATGGGTGGCGATGTGTGCCCCCCACTGGGCGCACTATCCTTGTCGGCCGGACCGCGAGAAGCATTCTATCCAGGGCGGACCAAAACGGATATAAACAGACTGTTTAGGTCGCCGATTTGGATCGGCCTGCTGGACATACCCTAAGTGAAGTAAAGTGGGTAGAATATGGCATGGTACGTGCACGTACGGACTTGCACTCGCTCGTGCAAGATGTCCGGTCCCCGGTGCAGGGATTAGCATGGGCAGACCAGGGCCTAGACGAGGCGTAGGAGCAAAGCCATCGATGATTTGATGCCTCCCCATGCGACAGAGCTTTTAGTTAGGCTCAACTAATCACAGGAGATACCATCACGCACCAGCTGATGATATCTCCTAGTCTGTCCGTCGCAGCCCCTTTACAAAAATGGTGCATGTAATTTGGACCAGACTTTTGTCTTTTGTTTATGTCATCTCACCGTCATTAGGGCTAACGTCATACTAAGCTAGCTGCTTTGCCATGCTCTCTCTCATCTCTCTCCTCGAAAGACTTCTTCAGCAAAAATGCAAAGTCTATGGTGTGTGTGTGTGTGTGGGGGGGGGGGGGGGGGCCCTCTGACTTGCACATAGCTCTAGCAGTGTCAACAAGAGTCCACCTCCCGTCCTTGCATAGTTCTCCACATTAGATTTTGCTGCATGAATATAGCAATAATTTTATCTTGGTGATAATACAAGATCTTTAGGGAGTGATGGTAACTTCAGATCTGAAAATTCTCCGCGTATTCAGACCTTGGAAGAACTAATCCTAGAACAGGCTTTGAACTGACTGGAAGAGGAGACCTAGAACATGGCACAAATGCAAAAGCGTGTGGGTAATTTTTTTTTAAAATGTGTTGTGTATTAATGAGATAACAAAGTTTTGGTTACAAGCGTGTGGGTAATTGGATGCATGTGAAAGACAAGTGACGATGGGGAGGAAAAAGACGATCGGGATGTATTCTTTAGCTCAGATATAGCTCAGATTCATATGATATACTCCCTCCGTCCCATCAAAAGTGTCTCAACTTTATTAAGATTTAGATGTATCTACCTAATAAATAGTATCTAGGTACATCCAATTTTTAACAAAATTGAGACACTTTTAGTGAAACGAAGGGAATATAAATTCTGCCTACGACACTTTGATCAGCTGTGAACACGTGTTTTCCTTCTTTCACATCATTTAGCTTCCTCGTTGGCTTTTTTTACATGATTTTCTCCATGGTTTTTTCTTTAAGTTTGCACGCATGGGTTACTGAAAAAGCTAATTTTCATGTCAAAGAAAAAGCTAATTTTCCATACAAAAGGGTTGGGTCATATTCCCGTTGGGAGCAAGAATATAAAAGTCTCTTTTCCACACACGCCATGGATTGGGCTCGTTACACTACGAGAAAAATAGGCGTTACTGTGCAGCCTATCTTTGCCGTGTGCCTCCGCACGGCAAAGATTTCTTTACCGTGCGCACGGAGGAAAACGCACGGCAAAGATCTTAGCCACGGCAAAGATAGACACGAGTGCACGGCAAAGACACCATTCACGGCAACGATGGAAGAGAGCGCACGGCAAAGAAAGCTGCAACGTTGGCGAGTCGCACAGCAAAGAAGCCTTTGCCGTCAATGATATTGCCGTGCGACCTTTGCCATGCGGCATCGCACGGCAAAACCTTTGTCGTGCATATAGGACCCTTTGCTATTTGCACGGCAAAGACTTCTTTTCCTAACACTACGAAGCAATTAGTTCAGAACCACTAGCCAAATGCTCCTCCTTCAAGATATAGCTCCATGAAAACTGGGTAAAATTGTTGTAGTCAGCACACATGATTTTCAACCAACGTCAAAAACTCGATTTCACATGGCACACTGCAACGTTTCATTAGTTGTCAACAAATATAAATTAACTATAAAAAACCAAGAAACGTCAATTATCCATAATCTGATGGTTCCATTTAGAAGATAAATAGGTTAGCAAATGCCCCATTTCAGATTTTCAGATTTGTGTCAGGTTGGAGTGATGAACAGCCTTAATCAAGAGGAAAAAAAACAGAGTAGATATTCTGAACGTGCAACCATCGAAGCCAATCTACATGTTTGTTCTAGATGAGAGGAAGATAAACTAGATAACAGTTCTTTCGTACAATAGATTAGAAATGACAATGTTTAAGGAATTCAATGGGTAGAGAGTGGAGTCTCTTCTTACAACGCGTATGAGGTTTTTATTTCTTTTCAAGGGTTCGGGCTCTTTTATAGTCCTGACAAAAAAGGAAATTTGATGATTGACCTTTAGTGAAATACCCGAAGTTGCGTGCATATACACGTTATAATGGTAAATGTGCACTTACATAGAGACATTTTCTTTGACCGTGACATTGAGTGCGTAACTCTTATCCATTTCCTTCCCAGCATTCTTCCTATTAATCAGATTTTTCGATAAAAAGCATATATTAATATCACGGAGATACCAATTACACCCAACCTCTGCAACAATTTCGTACCTAGTGGCATACAGGATGCACAAAGTCAAAAAAAAAATTTAAAAAAAAGATCCCCCTACAGAGATCCACAACTTAAAACAGCAATACTGACACCACCAAGACAACATCAGAAGATCAGCTTCTCCATAAGCGACGTCTTCAAGAAGGAAACAGTGCCCAAACACTGTCGTCGCCCGATCATAGATCTTAGGTGTTCACCCTGAAGAAATTCATCTCTCTCAAAACAATGTCTTCAACAAAAACATTGCCAGACACAACCAATTAACGCTAGACCTTGGATTTTTACCCTGAAAGATAACACTCTGAACTTCTCCTGTGCAGCCGCCCCCACATGCCAGTCGCTGTTTCAAGTCACGAAGCACCAAGCCAATTTCACCTCACCACCAAGATCCGACCATCATAGCTATTTCACCGATCTCGGCTTGATGACCTTCTCCGCTCGCACCATAGAAAAAAAACGAACTCCATGATATTAACAGCAGCAGAGCTTCGAAGCGCTCCCTCTGAAACCAAACGGCCAGATAAAAACATGGGTGCGCACGACCGAAACCACCCAATCCAGTAATCTTCAGGCATTACTCGCACAATGAATTTCGTCGACAGGGCCTTCCGAAACACGTCAATCCACCCAGACTGGTGGGAACAAGCATCCGACATATCTTCAAACTTGATGCGAGAAGAATCCTAGAACCGCCACCTTTATTCCTCGACGCGGATGAAACGCGCCCCACGCCGCCATCCACCGCCCGACAACGACGAAGGAGGCTCAGAAAATCCGCCCTATTAATCAGATATCTGTTCACCCTAGCGCAGCAGAAAAGCGTCATTCAACACAAGTTTGACAATATTACCAAATAAAACTGCATGTGTCACTCTACAAGTAGCTGATCTACATGAAGATGTAGGGTTGAGCATGAAATTTATTTCTTACAAAATTTACAAATCATATTCAATCACAGGTTATTAAATTTACGAAGTTCAGTTTGTAATACGTTTTATTTTCTGGCATGGATAATTAAAGCCAACTAGATAACGCCCCGCGCGTTGCTGCGGAATATTTTTCCCACATATCTGATTGTGTAGCACTGTGCACTCATGGAAAAAGAATGGAATAGTGAAAGAAATGGCGCCTTAAGGACAATATTTTGCCATAACCTGGTACTTCTTATTAATAATGATGCATCACATGTCCATGTACAGTCTAAAAGGTTCCATTTACACCTGTATGCTCAATTAGAAAGTCAAAAAAAATGTCCCGCCATGCTAATTAACTAACATCTACTATCGTATGCATCAAATTAACAATCTGTTTAAACGCCAGTACACGGTCAACGCCGGAAATCCAAACACCTCATGCCGGTAGAGGGTCACATTCCTCAAAGCCTCGTACGTCGATCTAGTGTTTTGTATCACCACCGGTGGAGAGGGAAGCCCCGTTAAACTTCCAAAACAAAAATAATCAAAGCACTAATATATTAAGAGGCTCATTTTAACCTTTGGGTCTGGTTCTGCAGCTACGAAAATGATTATTGCGGTGTGCGCCATAGATCCTGCAACGTTAGTCTGTATCATCATAATAAATATGAGATCTTGGAAAAAAAAAGCCAATTAAATGGAGACAGGATTTCCGTTGGGCAACTATCAGTTTCAGAAAGTTTACCTGAAAATCAAAGCGAGAAGCTAGGCTGAAGGAAAGCTAATGACATCAAGTCACCCATTGAGATACACTGAATATGAAAGTACCGCGTAATTGGATATTCATTTCCCGCATCTGGTAAACTGATTCAAATCACGTTAGTAAGATGTTGGAATGTCGTTCCTATGTATAGCAATAATCACTAAAGATATCATGTGCAACCTGGGAAGGAATGAATAAATACCACACAAAATCTCAAGATAAGGTAGCGAGCCACACTTGCCAACATGTTCTGCACTCTGTTAAATTCTTCACACTCGAAAAAACTCTGTTAAATTCTAATCCAGTTACTAAACTCTGGTAAAATTTATGCAACCTGCAAAAACAAATTGGAACCTGTAAAATTTATGCAACCTGCAAAAACAAATGGCGGAAACAACTCAGAAATACATTCATGGAAAGAAGGACATCAGGGACATGTTTTCTACATATACCAAAGATTCACTATATGGAAGATTCACATCTGATATGCTTCCGCCATGCAATGCCCATGTTTAAACTGTTTTTCTCTTTTCTTTGTCACTCAAATAAAAGACTCTCGGTTGATGGAGTGGTAGAAAGAAGTCACTTCCACTGCATGCGTATTTGGTATTTTTCTTCACTATAACCTGCATGATGTGAAAGGAAGGTATTTTAATCTGAATGGAACATATTGTTCTTATTTTGAAGTCATGCAAAAAAAAACTGAATATATGTGGCCATCTAAATAACCGATTCTTCTAGTTCAAGCATATTAGCGATCGCTAGTATTCGCTGAAGTGGCACGGTTGGAAGTTGCAAACTGACCAAGCATGCGTATGACTGATATTTGCTCCGGAGGAAAGGTTAAAGGTAGGATGGTTACTAATACAGTAGCACGTACATAGGTGTGCATTGCCCATCTAGAATCTGATTGAGAGAGTACCACCATCGTACAGACTGGTTGAATCGGTCGGTTCAGGTAGGCGCGTGCCTCGTTCCAGGCGTTGGAGCTGCTGGAGCTGTGAGATTCCGGCACTCGCATGACCGATCGCTTCATGTGGGTGCTCGAGTTCAGAACGGACGATTCAACGGCTTCATGATAATTCAGAATTTGCGCTTCAACTGCATGAACAGTCAACTTTGACATGTTGTCAAATCTCTCGCGAACTCTCTCGATCACATACGGAAGATATTGAATTACTCACAAATGTCCCAAGAAGTATCTTATGAAGAGAAGCATCACCAAACAAAGAAAATATATGCGGATCTGCATCACACTGAAAGAAATAGTAGACATCTAGGCTTATCCCGATCTACAACAGAAACAAAGACCAGAGGATAAAAAAAGAGAGTAGGAAACCATAAGCGTGATGAAGATTGCGTGGTGTCAGGCTCCTGCGATTTGAGAGTGTCTAGTGTTTACCGGTTAGCCGGAAGAGCAGAACGAAGGCAATGAGGAGTTCGCAGTAGGATTCTTGGAGGAGCCATTTATAGATCGAGAAGTTGTATCGCCGACGGATTCGAACAGGCAAAATGACGTAGCCAGAAATTGGAATGAGGAAGGGGACGGGGCACATGCTAGGCGAGGAATAAATGACCAAATGGAAACGGAAGTCTCAATGATTGGGGAGTAAATCAATCGGCTTCTTGGTATGGATCAGTGGAAGAGGAAGTGGAGAAGATAAATGGGTAGAGGAGCTGAATCGGTGCATAGCTTAAGTATGCTTTCACTCGGCAAAGCAAAGAAAAAGATAAAGGGGCAAAAGAAAATAAATGGTGACCGTGAACATGGGATAGCTGATCTGGTGGGCCTGCTGAGGTGTCATAGCTGCATGTTGAGATAAATAAGATAGTGGGGATGATCTTCTTAGTTATATAGGATGTCTCACATTCTATTTCTCATTCAAATCATCCTGATCTATTGGTAAGTTTTACATTAGTTTCCGTATAACAGTTTCTCATACGGATTAGAGAGGGTCGATACAAAAATCAACCATCAGATAAGAAAACTGGATCTTCTATCACTAGACATCATGTATTCTATCAATATAGCACCAGGTAGCCTGGTAGAAAGTATCATGAGCAACCATAACAGCCGGTTGCATCCATCCTCTTGTGATAGGAAGCGCCATAGCTGAATCCAATACACTGCCATATGACTAACTTGCAAAAAATATGACTAACATGTAAAAAAATTGTAGAATATTTTCTGTTAAAAACAATATTATTTTGATAGTTCCCTATCAATCACACTAAAGCTGAGACCATCGGGAAGGAGTGTTCCAGATAGACGTCCAACTAATGAACGATCAATAACTTCACACTTTTTTAGGCCCTTTAGCTATGCTAGCTTATTTTTGTTAGTGAACCAAACAACTTGCTAACTTGTTTGTTTCGTTTCTAAATCAACATCAGCCCTGGCTTAAATGTGAAATATCGGGAAGTCTTTGCCGTTAAAAAGATAAATCTTTCTGATAGCATTAACCTAAAGCTTAGCAATCAGAATTATACAAGCACATGTGCTTTCACTTCTAAATTGACACACACTCGGGGTAGGAAATCTGTTGTGATCCCATATCTGTCTCATAGATGAATTTATCATATTAACAGGAGTTCAAAGATTCATTTCGACTAATGATTTTACCCGTGCAAATTTCACTCCGTTCAAATGCATCCTTGATATTTATGAATTTTCTTTTGTCTACATATAGGAATGGCCTCAAAGGCATCTGTCCAGTGGTTGTTTGCTGGAAGAGTCACGGTGGTGCTAACCAGGGACGGAGACAAGGGGGACGAGGGGGGGGGGGGGCTATGCTCATGATTTTCCTTTGAACACAAGCCATGGCAGTTCCTTATTTGTGTGATTTTAGCTAGTTCTGCCCCCCTCATACTAACATTGCCCCCCTTATACTTCATTCCTGGCTCTATCCCTGGTAGTAACCTCCTCGCAGTGGGATGCGTCTCTGCACCGGCAGACCTGGGCTTCACGGCCATCAGGTAAGAACAAACCGCCTGAACTCCCTAGACAACGTATAGAAATGCAGAAATTTGGTTACCGGCCGGTAAATCTGGTTACCTCCCGCGTGGTAATCAAGTTTCCCGAGCACCCTCGATAAATAGGTAAACCGAGCGAAAATTTCAAAATTTATTTGAATTTGTGAATTTAAACTTCAAGACCTAGATAAATAGGGCATATATTCTAATTGTTACTTGATTGAAGTCCCATGTTCAAATTGCCATCCCACCGTACTATTTTGTTTTTTGGTTTTGAGGATTCTTTGTTCAGATCCATTTTCCAAAATGACTTAATAAAGCAAAAAAAGAAAATGCGGCAAATACACTTGAACTTGACAGTTCACACATCTGTACCACTTATCTAAGGGTATTTTTGGGAACCCTACAACTTCCCAAAATCCTCAGATCCAGCTCTCTTGTAGTTGCCGATCTCTTAACCACTCAATTCTCCGACGAAAACAAAAAACGAGAGAGACAAGGTGTTTTGGTGCAGTGTAAATATACTGTTTTTCTGGTGTTCCTTTCTTTCTTTGGCACAGTGCCTTGTTGAGCTTGAGGACCTTGCAGGCGTCCTTGTCGATGGCGAATCCTGAAGGCTGCCGCACATACACTTTCTCCTCGAGTTTGCCATTCAGGAACGCCAATTTGACATCCGTGTTCTGCACCTCCCACCTACCATGTGCGAGCGCGAGCAGTAAGCGCTCCGTTTCCATGCACGCCACCGGCGCAAAGGCATCGTCGAAGTTCACGTCCTGGCGCTGCGAGTACCCTTCACCAACAGGCAACAACCTCGCATTGTGTTTGATAACATTGCTGGCAGGGTCCTTTTTTTACCTTAAAGAGTCATTTCGTGCATATGGCATGGTGGCCACGAGGCAGTGTCGACGGTTACTAGGTGTAGTTCTCATCGATTGACTTGAGCTTGTCCTCCACTGCGTGGCGCCATGCGGGATCAGTCAGCGCAGTCTCGAGGGTGGCTGGTTTGTTGGCCATGATGAAGCCTAGTGCTTCATTCTCCCGAGACAGGCATCGCGGTGTCGCAGAGGCTGGCAACGTGGCGGTAGTACAAAGGCATCATGGTGTCAGTCTTGAGGTTGTCGTTGTGCGTCAAGGAAGTAGATAGATCTAATCTTAGCGGTGACGGTGTCCTTGGATTGTTCACGGGCTTGTCAATGTCAGGTTCACTTTTTGAACTTGAAGCCGCACCGGAGATTTCATGGTGTTTCTGTGCCGCGGGCAAATGCAGCTCCTGCTCTCCCGCGTATTTGATGATGATTGACGGCGACGAGGTGAGTGTGTCTGCCTTTTTGGAGCTGCATCTGGCAGCCCCTCTTCTTCTATCTCTCAAACTCTCAATCTCTTATTTCTACTCACAAAAGAACACACACGCACACAGTCCACTGCTATTTTTTACTGAGTCTTGTTTATAATTTTGTTGTCTAGATGTTTTAGATATTTTTCAAACTGTTTGTAGTACTCCTTACTATCCATTATTTGCAAATAAAATGGATGTATCTATAATTTAAATGTGCCTAGATACATCTATATCAGTGTCAAGTAATATGAATCGGAGTGAGTAATAATCCAGTTTTCCCCAATTCGATCGATGAACCCTAGATCTGCCTCCGGTCACATCCACCACCACCGTACTTCATCATCCTATTCACCGGACACATTGCCCCAGTGCTTCGGCCACCTCGTCAGCGGCATCATGGCTGTACGTAGTAGGATCTTATAGGTTAAGTTGAGATGTTTAGATCGTAAACACGGTTGCTTAGAAAGTGGCTTAATGTAGATGTAGCTTTGTTGGTAGAGACCCTGCATTTCTGCATTAGGATGACATGAAATTTGATTTGGGCTATGCTTTGTTCTCTCTGAGAAGAGATCGTTTGGCCGATGATGTCTGAGGCCAAGTAATTATCCTTGGTCGATCAGGTTGAAGCCTGAATGTCCTTTCTAGATCATTATTTCCGATGAGTATGAACACGCTGCTGCAAGTAGTATTTGCATTCATTGGGATAGGTGTAACCAGAGTGTGATTTGATCGGTTCTACCTGTCCCCATGATCCCCATTGCAATTCCGCTACTTATTGTATCAGGCTCTTGCGAAGCTACTTTCTTTAGTGCCTTCTATTCATACTACTAGTTGTGGTGCTTGCATATGAGACCTCAATCCCTATAGACAACACTTCGTCCGATGATTAGGCTACCAGCGTACGTTGAAAAGACGAATACTATTAATTGTTTTTAGAAGAAAAGGGCAAAGCCCTAGTTACATTTCTAAAACTAAGTCTTGCTGCATCCAGTTTTCTACTTCTTAATACTATTGGGCCTTCTATCTCTTCCGGTTCTGAAACCAAGTCTTACTGCATCCAGTTTTTTGAAACCAAATCTAATTCTAACACTTTTTATGCTGCTTAATACTACTGGGCCTTCTATCTCTTCATTGTACTGATGATACTGTGCTTGCAGTTGAGGCTTTCCTCAATGTTTTTATGAGGTTCTATACATATTGTGCAAAATAAGTTCTTGACACATTTCTTACTGCTAGATCTATTCGTAGATTTATAGTTGTTTGCAAACGAAAATTAATTTCCGCTGTGCTCTTTTGATTGATACATGTTGTTATTCTTACTAGGAAAATAATCAGACACCTCCAGATGTGAACATGCCCCAGCCAGGACCAGAAAGATCATTGCCAGTCCTGGCGCCCTCTGTTAGACGTATATATATATAAGGCCCAGTGGAGGCTTAGCATTTGGATCAGTTGATGGACATGCAACAAATAATAGAATAATTGTGGGTGAAATCACCCCAAAGTTTGCCAGCGAATTGCCTATGCTCCAAATTAAAGAGATACAAGAAACACGCCGGGGTCCTCTCAGAATACTGCACCAGAGTTGCGGTAAGATCTTATTACCTCCATTTGCCTCCATCTATGTCTATATAAAGCTTTTAATATTTAGAGATTGTCATTCTTATGCATGTTATTTCATGTCATTAGGCAAGTGTTTATGTAGACAAAAATCGTCCGCCAGTACAAGTAACCTCTAGAATGTCACTTCAAAGAGCCCTTCTACTACATCGGTACCAACTCAGAAGACAATGGTTTAATGAACATCTGCTCAGTGAAAATGCCATCAGGTCGATCAGCAGTGTTTACTGGAACACACTTGTGCAGCATTGGAAGGCATCTCAAGGTCAGCTACAATCATCCCTTCCAGTCAGTGGAACCGTTATTCCTGAAGGTGGTACTACCCTGCCGAAGGAAAGCCATATCCGCTCTATGAACAATGTTGACTGGAACAAACTCTTGGAGCACTGGAGTTTATTCCCAGAGGATGGTCAGCTACTTTATGGCACTGCAGCTGCTGGTAACTTTAATCCTGAAAGTGATACCGCCATGCCAAAAGTAAGCCCCATCATCTCGATTAGCAATGCTGATTGGAACATACTTGTGGAGCAATGGAAGGTATCCCATGGCCATCTACTCTCTAATCTTCCAGCTGGTGGAACCTTCAATCTTTAAGCTGGTACCGCCATGTCAAAATGTGCTGAAGCGTGTATAGTGCTCACGACAAGCTACCCTTTGTCTTAAGTAGTTAACATGTGATTTAATGGTGTGAAGGTAATTGGTAGTATTTTTGTGGTGAGCTGATCTTAGTTAAGTTTTCGTACTGTTGAATTGATCTTACAGGTGAATTGATCTTACTGGTAATTATGATGTGTGTTTTCAATTGAGAAAGGAATACCATCAGGCTTGAAAAGCGGTGATAACAGTAGTTTTGTGTCTTCGTGGATTTTTTTTCGAAAAGGGGAATCACTAGTTTATGCTTCAGTGCAAAGATACATCCATGGTCTGATTTGGACGGCTGCCATGCACACCATCTGCACTATGTAAGCCCGCAAAGATTTGATTTTTGGATAGAGAGGTGTGGAGAAATACATTCTCCAAACTCCAACGTGATATTTAAAATCTAATACTGTATTTTATACTTGTAGATGGGAACCGAAAAAATACCATGTCCATACAAGTTTAAATAGTAATACACACATGCATAAAAACTTTGAACATTAATTTGGTCAACAAAATATGAGATATACAGAGCTTTTTTCTTAATTCCTTTCCCAACTTGGGTTGAAAAAGCTCAGTTGCATGTGTTCCAACTTGCAACTCTTATGCACCAATCACGATACAATCAAACGGCAGAGAACTCAACCAATAAATAAGACTTTAAATCTTAATCCATATAAGTTCGCCAATTTCGGTTGACATTGCCCACGCGACAGTGTTGAAATTAATTACTGACCGAGTTCAGAGGCTCTGGCACGCTGTCCAAAGATGTCGGAACTTGGAGGACGACCGCGAGGTTGCCATCATCGACCTTCCCGCTGGCCGAAGGTATGGTATTTAGGGGAGGGGTATAAACTAGCTAGCCGGCGCCGGGAGGATTGCACCGTCGGGGTGGGAGGTGATACGTCCAATTTGCATCACTATTTTATATCATAATTTGTTGTTATTCATTGATATATTTCAAATTTGGAGATAATACTTATGTTATTTCATCTATTTTTCATGATTCATGATTATTGGAGGATCGCGCACCGGAGCCAGGATTCTGCTGGAAAAAGCATCGTCAGAACGCAATATTTCGGAAGATCAACAATTGACGGGAATTACACGAAAACTCCTATTTTTCCAGATGACAAAGGGAGCCAGAAGGGGGAGCTGAGGAGGGCCGCCATGGGCCCCCCTCACAGGCCGGCGCGGGCCCTGCCCTGGCCGCGCCGCCCTGTGAGGAGGGGGCCCACAGCCCCTCTCGCCTCCTTTTCTTCGCGTATGCCTTCGTCCCGAAAACC
Source organism: Lolium rigidum (assembly GCF_022539505.1). NCBI lineage: Eukaryota > Viridiplantae > Streptophyta > Magnoliopsida > Poales > Poaceae > Lolium > Lolium rigidum. The sequence goes on along the minus strand of NC_061514.1, from coordinate 19,022,489 downwards.
TAAGCCAGAGGGGTACGTCGCGAAGAGCCACAGCCGCCTCTGCGGGGCGGAGAACACCCGAGAGAGAAAGAGCTCTCCGGCGAGCTGAGATCTGCCGGGAAATTCCCTCCCGGAGGGGAAATCGATGCCATCGTCACCGCCATCGAGCTGGACATCATCTCCATCACCATCACCATCATCTTCATCATCATCACCGCCGTCTCCACCGCTGCACCTCGTCACCGCTGTAGCAATTTGGGTTTGATCTTGATTGTTTGATAGGGGAAACTCTCCCGGTGTTGATTTCTACTTGTTATTGATGCTATTGAGTGAAACCGTTGAACCAAGGTTTATGTTCAGATTGTTATTCATTATCATATCACCTCTGATCATGTTCCATATGATGTCTCGTGAATAGTTCGTTTAGTTCTTGAGGACATGGGTGAAGTCTAAATGTTAGTAGTGAAGTATGGTTGAGTAATATTCAATGTTATGATATTTAAGTTGTGGTGTTATTCTTCTAGTGGTGTCGTGTGAACGTCGACTACACGACACTTCACCTTTATGGGCCTAGGGGAATGCATCTTGTACTCGTTTGCCAATTGCGGGGTTGCCGGAGTGACGAAACCTGAGCCCCCGTTGGTATATCGATGCGGGAGGGATCGCGGGATCTCGAGTTTAAGGCTGTGGTTAGATTTATCTTAATTACTTTCTTGTAGTTGCGGATGCTTGCAAGGGGTATAATCACAAGTATGTATTAGTCCTAGGAAGGGCGGTACATTAGCATAGGTTCACCCACACAACACTTATCAAAACAATGAAGATTAATTGGCCGTATGTAGCGAAAGCACTAGACTAAAATCCCGTGTGTCCTCGAGAACGCTTGGTCATTATAAGTAAACAAACCGGCTTGTCCTTTGTGCTAAAAAGGATTGGGCCACTCGCTGCAATTGTTACTCTCGCACTTTACTTACTCGTACTTTATTTATCTGTTACATCAAAACCCCCTGAATACTTGTCTGTGAGCATTTACAGTGAATCCTTCATCGAAACTGCTTGTCAACATCTTCTGCTCCTCGTTGGGATCGACATTCTTACTTATCGAAGATACTGCGATACACCCCTATACTTGTGGGTCATCAAGACTATTTTACGGCGCCGTTGCCGGGGAGTGAAGCGCTATTGGTAAGTGGAATTGGTAAGGGAAATTTCTACTTGTTTGTGCTGATTTTATTTCTGCTCTCTGCTATAACTCATTATGGAGAGATCTTCTCTTGAGTGTTTATTTGGGAAATCTACTACTATCGCAAAGGTAGTGGATGAGGCGCCAGGTAAGGAAGAATTACCATACAAAATACCTATGAAAATTATTGAACGTGTAGTGGGTAACCGTTATACGGGGATGGAACTGTCCACCCCGGAGATCATTTATTGTTCTTACATGAATTATGCGGTTTATTCAAGTGTGCGGGTATTGCTATGGATGAAGTGAGGAATAAACTATTCTCTCGTATCGCTGTCCGGTAAAGCGGCGCATTGGTATAAATTACTTGGATAATGGGGATTCTCTTGAATGGAATGATATTGTGCCCCGGTTTTATTCTAAGTTCTATCCTCCAAGTGAGATTCACAAAGATCGGAATCGCATATATAATTTTTGGCCTCATGAAGGAGAGAGTATTGCCCAAGCGTGGGGGAGATTGAAGTCTTTAATGCTCAAATGCCCCATTCATGAGCTTCCTGGTAATATTATTATTGATAATTTCTATGCAAGACTTTCTTTTCAAGACAAGACCTTGTTGGATACTTCTTGTTCTGGATCATTTACACGCAACAAGGAAGAGTTTAAAAGGGACCTTCTTAATCGGATCCAAGAAAATACTGAAGGATGGGAGAACGACAAGGATAGAGAATCAGGTATAAATTATGATTATAAATGCATTGAAGCTTTTATGGATACTGATAAATTTCGTAATATGAGTGCTACTTATGGTCTTGATTCTCAAGTTGCTGCAAATATTTATAAAGCTTTTGCTTCTCATTATGAATTTCCTAAGAAGAACTTTGATAAGTATCATGAACCGTATAAAGATAAAATTGATTCATCTATAAATAAATGTGTTGTAGTTGAAACTGTTGATTATGTTATTCCTGAAGCTTATATTGAAAAAACTCCTTTCCCTGCTAAAATGAAGGAGTACTCTGTTATAAATAGTGCGGTTCATAAAAGTGAAAAGAAATCTATAGAACCTGAAGAACAAATAAAAGTTGAACCTGCTGTTGCAATTATTAAAGATCTTGTGACTGAAAACGTAGAAGATGGTCATATTATTTTCTGTGAAGATGCTTCAAATATTGTTTCGCATCCTAATAAGTCTAGGAAACCTAGTGTTCTGTGGTGACCCTGCATACCACTGCATGTTGTAGTATGCTAGTCGTTGATATAACATTCACGAAGTACCATTCCGCAAATATTACATCCCTCAGAGTAGTACAACAGAACATAGCAGGTCCATAACTCATTCACTTACTATTACAAGCATAGAACACATATCGTCTCGGAGCTCCTCTTGGGTCCTAAGAGGGATACTCCTGGGTTCGAGGCGAACCCAACTTAGCTTACAATATAGAAGTCTCATTAAGTTATACATTTATTCTCTCGAGCAGCTAAGTATTAAGAGTTCGTGCTGCTCGGCTACTACTACTACTCGAGATGTTCAGGCTTGATCTCCTCCGGAAGCCTCCCCGGTTCCGTAGACGATGAGGTAGTCTACGCCCTCGATACCTCCAGAGAGGTCTGGTTCTTCATAGCCGATGATCTCGGCTCCTTCATTGTTGTCGTAGTCCTCCTCCAGACGATTCAGACAATCTAAGCATGGGATTTAAGAGTGGTATGAGTACGAGCGTACTCAACAAGTTCATTATAGATAAGAGGTGTTTAATGCACTAGCTACAATATTAGACCAGAAAGTCTAATACCAATGCAAGTTTTGGTAAACTTTTCTTCAAGAGATTGCTTTTATTCCAAAGAGCTATGTTCGTCAGCCTTCACCGGTTTACTAGAACTTCATGGAGCTCCTTTCCGGCTGCGTTCGTAGTTCCATATCCCGAACGAGGAGTGACCGGTCACGAGTTCTTTACACTCGCGAGAGGTGTGTTGCTTTACCCATAAGAGATCTTAACCTTGGTGCCAACCGGGCAGCTTTCCCGTCCACACTTCCTATGGTGTGAGGCCCGGTATAAGGTCTAGCCAATCATGTTCCTCCGCTACCTCGCACACCCACCCTTTGTTGCAAACCCCGACCCTGGGTCCTCGCCGGTCCTCTTATACCAATTAAGGATGGACCCCGACCACGACGACAGTCTGGGACTCGTTAACCAAACTCCTTCGCCGGTAGCTGCAACCCATCATAGACCACTTACCGTGGGGAATTAGAATGGGATCCCCACCCCACCGCTTGCCCAACCTGGGTCAAGTGTCTACGGTAAGCGCATCCGTTGATGTACGAGAGGTGGAAACACTTTTGACTACTCCGTCCCACTCCGGATCTTATGGTTAACACGGTTATTACGGCACAAGAATCACCGACGACATTTGTTGTTTAATCCTAGATGGATATTAACCCGTGCAATGGAACCTCCACCATATCAACACAATCCATGGTTCCATTGCCCACCACTTAATCATATTCATAGTTATGAAAGTAGTGGTTTTGGTTTTTATGCAATAGGGATAATCATAGTACTTTGCAAGTAATTTGATAAAGATACTCAAATGACATGAGCAAGCGATGAACTTGCCTGAACACTGCAAAGTGTTGCAGTTGGATGGTGTGGACTGACCCTTGTCCTCGGTTGCTGAAAAATAGCATCATTGTCCGATAAGGGCAATGGTTAAAGAAGCAATTATGCATGATTCAGCTTTTAGGGTTGTCCCCCCCTTTCCGGTGTTTTATTATTTTATGAGGAAGGTTAATACTAAGAACAATTTAGGGATACTCTGTTTAGGGTAAAATACAACCTTGAAATGTTGTCAAGGTGTTTTTATAGTCCAAAGGCATTATTGAACTAATTTTCATTATTGAAAATAATATGAGTGATTTAAATGATTATTTAAATCATCAAATTAAGACTTATTCTTAGTTGTCTTCAAAAATTCCCTTTGATATTTTATTCAGGTAGAGAATTTTATGCTGATCAATTTTCATATTTTTAATTATTTTTTTAGAGTTATTTAAATATTTATTGTGCTTTACCAAAGTTTATGTAATTTAATTGAATTGTGAAATGGCAAAAATGCCCCTGGGCCCACCTGTCGGTGCAACCCAGTGGGTTAGATCGAACCGACCGGCTCGGTCCGGCTCGACCAGCCCCATTCTCTCTCTCCCTCTCACGCGCGACCGAACCCTAACCCTAGCCCGCTCTGGCGACTCGCGTCGCCTCCGCCGTCGCCGCTCGATTCCGGCGAGATTGCCAGACCTGGCCCCCGCCATGGTGCGCAATCGACGCGCCTCACGACGGCGGTCAATCCTATCTGCGTCGATCTGACGCGGGCGACCTGCTGCTCTCGGCCTCGACCCCTTCTAGTGCTAGGGTTACGGGATCCGCTCGATCCCGCCGTTCCTGGCGCTCCTGGTGCTTGGACTCCGCCCTGGCTTCGCCGCCGTGGTGCAGGTGGTGCCGTGGTGCCGCCATGGCCTGGCTTGGCTTGGCGCCGCCGCGCTCCGGCGTGTGCCGCCGTGGCCGCCATGGCCGTGCCTATCCGCTCGACCACGGTAAGTGCGCCACTCCTTCTTCTCCTTTGTGTTCTATTTCTTCTCCTCCTAGCTTGAGATGCGGCTACTCCCCTTCATGGAGAGACCATCTCGTGCTGTCTGCTATTGCTCTACTAGCCTGCTGTTGCTTGTGCTTGCTGTTGCGATGCTTGCTTTGCTCGTGCGCATGCTTGCTAGGCTTCTGCTGCTATCCCGGATGCTAGCTACTGATGCTCTCATCGCTATGCATCTGCTGCTGCTTGTGCTATTACCATGGCCACAGCTCATCGTATCCACACTTGTGCTTGTGCTTGTGCTTCTCTCGTGCCTCTGTTCTTGATGCTATTCTTGCCAATTACTCAAGTGTATTCATATGTATTTCCCTGACTTGATTGCAGTATGCAATCCTTACAAGTTTGCAAGAGCCAGTGCCTTTTGGTGCTATTCAGTGTGCTAAAATTCATAGACATGCTCCCTTGAGCATGCCTGTGGGCTAAACAACACCATCCCTTGATGGTGTGCTTCTGTATATAATTATATGTCATATTTATGATTATCTCCTTTGCTATTGTTCCTGTTCTGTGGCTAATTCACTTGTCTGACATGTGTTGGTGCTATAATTGATGTTTAGCATACTGTAGCATGCTTTTGCATGCTTCTGGTGGTCATATGATCACCAGTTGCTTGTAGAAACTGCTCTATGTTGTCCGTGCCTCACCGTGGTTCACTCGGTGCTCATCCAGTCGTTGTTTGTGCTACATACGAGGCTTAGCTCGTGTGTGCTCGTTGCTGGCTCAAGCATCATCGATGCTTGCGGTGAGCCATTGGTTCACCGACAAGATGTTGGTGCTTTTGTTCTTTGACTGTTTCATTTATCTGTAATTCCTTGTTTTACTAGATAGATAAATGATGTGAACTAATTAACAGTGATGATCATATGGATGAATTGGATGTAGCTAGAGGGATGCCAACATCTGTTGCGTACCCTAGCTCTTACTGAACCCTCTTGGGTAATGATGTGATGGATGGAAATGTTGGCTGTGGGTTGAGGTGGCCTTGACAGCCACTTGGTGCTGTCATGGTAGCCCCCCCTTTCTCTGTGACTTGCTATGGTGGATTGTTGCTTACTGGCCTGACCATATTTGGTTGCCAGATGCTGTTAATGTTGACAAACCTTGATAGACACATGATAGTCTATCATGTCTGATGGCTTAGATAGCTATAGGTTGTCAAGTGAACTTGGTAGCTAGCCAGGGTTTTGAATCCATGTTGGATTTCTCTGGTTGTGTCCCCGTGTGGACACAACCAATGTTCCCTGGATGATCTCTACTGGCTGTTCTCTATGTTTGCTTGAACCAAATGACTAGATAGCCATATGATGACACAAACATAGGGTATCTACCCTTTTAGTGTGTTGGAGATCATGCCTGTGCAATATATGAACAGAACCATTTGGTCTGTTCATGATCATATGTATACCTCACTCCAGCTCCTAGAAATAGTGTGTTGGTGTAGAGGATTGCTTCAGCAATGAATTGGTGCTTGCCCTGCTCCTCCTTGTGCTTGTGATCTTGGTTTGATTCTGTGGTGAATTTGGACAGATAGAACAGCAGTGCTGCTCTTCCTGTTCTAGTGCTTTTGATTTATGGTGACTTACAATGTGAAGATGTGATACGTCTCCGACGTATCGATAATTTCTTATGTTCCATGCTACATTATTGATGATATCTACATGTTTTATACACATTATATGTCGTATTTATGCATTTTCCAGCACTAACCTATTAACGAGATGCCGAAGAGCCAGTTGCTGTTTTCTGCTGTTTTTGGTTTCGAAATCCTAGTAAAGAAATATTCTCGAATTGGACGAAATCAACGCCCGTGGTCCTATTATTGCACGAAGCTTCCGGAAGACCGAGGGGGAAAGGAAGTGGGGCCACGAGGCGCCGACACAACGAGGCGGCGCGGCCCAGCCCTAGGCCGCGCGGCCCTGGCGTGTGGGGCCCTCGTGTGGCCCCCCGCGTTGCCCTTCCGCCTACTTAAAGCCTTCGTCGCGAAACCCCCAGTACCGAGAGCCACGATACGGAAAACCTTCCAGAGACGCCGCCGCCAATCCCATCTCGGGGGATTCTGGAGATCTCCTCCGGCACCCTGCCGGAGAGGGGATTCATCTCCCGGAGGACTCTTCATCGCCATGATCGCCTCCGGAGTGATGAGTGAGTAGTTCACCCCTGGACTATGGGTCCATAGCGGTAGCTAGATGGTTGTCTTCTCCTCATTGTGCTTCATTGTTGGATCTTGTGAGCTGCCTAACATGATCAAGATCATCTATCCGTAATACTGTATGTTGTGTTTGTCGGGATCCGATGGATAGAGAATACTATGTTATGTTAATTATCAAGTTATTACCTATGTGTTGTTTATGATCTTGCATGCTCTCCGTTATTAGTAGAGGCTCTGGCCAAGTTTTTGCTCTTAACTCCAAGAGGGAGTATTTATGCTCGATAGTGGGTTCATGCCTCCATTAAATCCGGGACGAGTGACGAAAGTTCTAAGGTTGTGGATGTGCTTGTTGCCACTAGGGATAAAACATTGATGCTATGTCTAAGGATGTAGTTATTGATTACATTACGCACCATACTTAATGCAATTGTCTGTTGTTTTGCAACTTAATACTGGAAGGGGTTCGGATGATAACTCTGAAGGTGGACTTTTTAGGCATAGATGCATGTCTGGATAGCGGTCTATGTACTTTGTCGTAATGCCCAATTAAATCTCACTATATTTATCATATCATGTATGTGCATTGTTATGCCCTCTCTATTTGTCAATTGCCCGACTGTAATTTGTTCACCCAACATGCTTTTATCTTATGGGAGAGACACCTCTAGTGAACTGTGGACCCCGGTCCTATTCTTTACATCGCATACAATCTACTGCAATACTTGTTTTACTCGTTCTCTCGCAAACAATCATCTTCCACACAATACGGTTAATCCTTTGTTACAGCAAGCCGGTGAGATTGACAACCTCACTGTTTCGTTGGGGCAAAGTACTTTGGTTGTGTTGTGCAGGTTCCACGTTGGCGCCGGAATCCCTGGTGTTGCACCGCATTACATTCCGCCATCATCAACCTTCAACGTGCTTCTTGGCTCCTCCTGGTTCGATAAACCTTGGTTTCTTTTCGAGGGAAAACTTGCTACTGTCTGCATCACACCTTCCTCTTGGGGTTCCCAACGGACGTGTGTCAACCGCACGCATCAAGCTACTTTTCCGGCGCCGTTGCCGGGGAGATCAAGACACGCCGCAAGGGGAGTCTCCACTTCCCAATCTCTTTACTTTGTTTTTGTCTTGCTTTATTTTATTTACTACTTTGTTTGCTGCATTATATCAAAACACAAAAAAATTAGTTGCTAGCTTTACTTTATTTACTGTCTTGCACTCTATATCAAAAACACACAAAAATTAGTTACTTGCATTTACTTTATCTAGTTTGCTTTATTTACTACTGCTAAAATGGCTACCCCTGAAAATACTAAGTTGTGTGACTTCACAACCACAAATAATAATGATTTCCTATGCACACCTATTGCTCCACCCGCTACTACAAAGAGAATTCTTTGAAATTAAACCTCGCTTTATCGAATCTTGTTATGCGAGAGCAATTTTCTGGTGTAAGTTCGATGATGCTCGCTGCCCATCTTAATAATTTTGTTGAACTATGTGAAATGCAAAAGTATAAGGATGTAGATGGTGATATTATTAAATTGAAATTGTTTCCTTTCTCATTAAGATGAAGAGCTAAAGATTGGTTGCTATCTCTGCCTAAGAATAGTATTGATTCATGGACTAAATGCAAGGATGCTTTTATTGGTAGATATTATCCCCCTGCTAAAATTATATCTTTGAGGAGTAGCATAATGAATTTTAAACAATTGGATAATGAGCATGTTGCACAAGCATGGGAGAGAATGAAATCTTTGGTTAAAAATTGCCCAACCCATGGACTGACTACTTGGATGATCATCCAAACCTTCTATGCAGGACTAAATTTTTCTTCGCGGAATTTATTGGATTCAGCTGCTGGAGGTACCTTTATGTCCATCACTTTGGGGGCGGCTACAAAGCTTCTTGATGATATGATGATAAATTACTCCGAATGGCACACGGAAAGAGCTCCACAAGGTAAGAAGGTAAATTCTGTTGAAGAAACCTCCTCCTTGAGTGATAAGATTGATGTGATTATGTCTATGCTCGTGAATGGTAGATCTAATGTTGATCCAAATAATGTTCCTTTAGCTTCATTGGTTGCTCAAGAAGAAAATGTTGATGTGAATTTCATTAAAAACAATAATTTCAACAACAATGCTTATAGGAACAATTATGGTAATAACTATAGGCCATATCCTTCTGCTAATGGTAATGGTTATGGTAATTCTTATGGGAATTCTTACAACAATAATAGGAGTGTACCCCCTGGTCTTGAAGCCATGCTTAAATAATTTATTAGTACACAAACTGCTTTTAACAAATCTGTTGAGGAAAAGCTTGATAAAATTGATATCCTTGCTTCTAGAGTTCATAGTCTTGCCTCTGATGTTGATCTTTTAAAATTGAAAGTTATGCCTAATAAGGATATTGATAATAAGATTACTACTACAGAAAATGCCATCCAAGTTAGAATTAATGAGAATATAAGATTAATGGCTGAATTGCGTGCTAGGTGGGATAGAGAAGAAAATGAAAAACTAGCTAAAGAGAATAATGTAGCTAAAGTTTGGACTATTACCACCACAAGTAATGTTGATTCCTCACATGTTGCTGCACCTCCTACTATCAATGGTAAAATAATTGGTGTTGGCAATGTTTCTGCTCCTAGTGCAAAGCGTACAAAACTGCCTGAAATTGCTAAAACTGCTGAATTTTTTTCCAACATTGGGGATGATGATCCCATTGCTTTAGATCATAATGATTTAGATTTTGATGATTGTCACATCTCTGAAGTTATAAAGTTCTTACAAAAACTTGCTAAGAGTCCTAATGCTAGTGCTATAAATTTGGCCTTTACAAAACATATTACAAATGCTCTCATAAAAGCTAGAGAAGAGAAACTAAAACTTGAAACCTCTATTCCTAGGAAGTTAGAAGATGGTTGGGAGCCCATCATTAAAATGAGGGTCAATGATTTTGATTGTAATGCTTTATGTGATCTTGGTGCAAGTATTTCTGTTATGCCTAAGAAAGTCTATGATATGCTTGACTTGCCACCATTGAAAAATTGTTATTTGAATGTTAATCTCGCTGATAATGCTAAAAAGAAACCTTTGGGGAGAGTTGATAATGTTCATATTATGGTTAACAATAACCTTGTCCCCGTTGATTTTTTTGTCTTGGATATTGAATGCAATGCATCTTGCCCCATTATATTGGGAAGACCTTTTCTTCGAACCGTTGGTGCTACTATTGATATGAAGGAAGGTAATATTAAATATCAATTTCCTCTCAAGAAAGGTATGGAACACTTCCCTAGAAAAAGGATGAAGTTACCTTATGATTCTATTATTAGAGCAAATTATGATGTTGATGCTTCATCTCTTGATAATACTTGATTTACACTTTCTCGCGCCTAGGCTGAAAGGCGTTAAAGAAAAGCGCTTATGGGAGACAACCCATGTTTTTACTACAGTATTTTTGTTTTATATTTGAGTCTTGGAAGTTGTTTACTACTGTAGCAACCTCTCCTTATCTTAGTTTTGTGTTTTGTTGTGCCAAGTAAAGTCTTTGATAGTAAGGTTCATACTAGATTTGGATTATCTGCGCGTAAAACAGATTTCTTTGCTGTCACGAATCTGGGCCTAATTCTCTGTAGGTAACTCAGAAAATTATGCAAATTTACGTGAGTGATCCTCAGATATGTACGCAACTTTCATTCAATTTGGGAATTTTCATTTGAGCAAGTCTGGTGCCTCAATAAAATCCATCTTTACGGACTGTTCTGTTTTGACAGATTCTGCCTTTTATTTCGCATTGCCTCTTTTGCTATGTTGGATGAATTTCTTTGATCCATTAATGTCCAGTAGCTTTATGCAATGTCCAGAAGTGTTAAGAATGATTGTGTCACCTCTGAACATGTTAATTTTTATTGTCCACTAACCCTCTAATGAGTTGTTTCGAGTTTGGTGTGGAGGAAGTTTTCAAGGATCAAGAGAGGAGTATAATGCAATATGATCAAGGAGAGTGAAAGCTCTAAGCTTGGGGATGCCCCGGTGGTTCACCCCTGCATATTCTAAGAAGACTCAAGCGTCTAAGCTTGGGGATGCCCAAGGCATCCCCTTCTTCATCGACAACATTATCAGGTTTCCTCCCCGAAACTATATTTTTATTCCGTCACATCTTATGTACTTTGCTTGGAGCGTCGGTTTGTTTTTGTTTTTGTTTTTGTTTGAATAAAATGGATCCTAGCATTCATTGTGTGGGAGAGAGACATGCTCCGCTGTTGCATATGGACAAATATGTCATTAGGCTTTACTCATAGTATTCATGGCGAAGGTTGAATCTTCTTCGTTAAATTGTTATATGGTTGGAATCGGGAAATGCTACATGTAGTAATTCTAAAATGTCTTGAATAATTTGATACTTGGCAATTGTTGTGCTCATGTTTAAGCTCTTGCATCATATACTTTGCACCCATTAATGAAGAAATACATAGAGCTTGCTAAATTTGGTTTGCATATTTGGTCTCTCTAAAAGTCTAGATAATTTCTAGTATTGAGTTTTGAACAACAAGGAAGACGGTGTAGAGTCTTATAATGTTTTCAATATGTCTTTTATGTGAGTTTTGTCTGCACCGGTTCATCCTTGTGTTTGTTTCAAATAACCTTGCTAGCCTAAACCGTGTATCGAGAGGGAATACTTCTCATGCATCCAAAATCCTTGAGCCAACCACTATGCCATTTGTGTCCACCATACCTACCTACTACATGGTATTTCTCCGCCATTCCAAAGTAAATTGCTTGAGTGCTACCTTTAAAATTTCCATCATTCGCCTTTACAATATATAGCTCATGGGACAAATAGCTTAAAAACTATTGGGGTATTGAATATGTACTTATGCACTTTATCTCTTATTAAGTTGCTTGTTGTGCGATAACCATGTTTATGGGGACGCCATCAACTATTCTTTGTTGAATATCATGTGAGTTGCTATGCATGTCCGTCTTGTCTGAAGTAAGAGAGATCTACCACCTTAATGGTTGGAGCATACATATTGTTAGAGAAGAACATTGGGCCGCTAACTAAAGCCATGAATCATGGTGGAAGTTTCAGTTTTGGACATATATCCTCAATCTCATATGAGAATACTAATTGTTGCCACATGCTTATGCATTAAAGAGGAGTCCATTATCTCGTTATCCATGTTGTCCCGGTATGGATGTCTAAGTTGAGAATAATCAAAAGCGAGAAATCCAAAATGCGAGCTTTCTCCTTAGACCTTTGTACAGGCGGCATGGAGGTACCCCATTGTGACACTTGGTTAAAATATGTGTATTGCGATGATCCGGTAGTCCAAGCTAATCAGGACAAGGTGCGGGCACTATTAGTATACTATGCATGAGGCTTGCAACTTGTAAGATATAATTTACATAACTCATATGCTTTATTACTACCGTTGACAAAATTGTTTCATGTTTTCAAAATAAAAGCTCTAGCACAAATATAGCAATCGATGCTTTCCTTTTTGAAGGACCATTCTTTTACTTTTATGTTGAGTCAGTTCACCTATCTCTCTCCACCTCAAGAAGCAAACACTTGTGTGAACTGTGCATTGATTCCTACATACTTGCATATTGCATTTGTTATATTACTTTACATTGACAATATCCATGAGATATACATGTTACAAGTTGAAAGCAACCGCTAAAACTTAATCTTCATTTGTGTTGTTTCAATACCTTTACTTTGATTTATTGCTTTATGAGTTAACTCTTATGCAAGACTTATTGATGCTTGTCTTGAAAGTACTATTCATGAAAAGTCTTTGCTTTATGATTCAGTTGTTTACTCATGTCATTACCATTGTTTTGATCGCTGCATTCATTACATATTCTTACAATAGTATGATCAAGGTTATGATGGCATGTCACTCCGGAAATTATCTCGTGTTATCATTTACCTGCTCGGGACGAGCGTAACTAAGCTTGGGGATGCTGATACGTCTCCGACGTATCGATAATTTCTTATGTTCCATGCTACATTATTGATGATATCTACATGTTTTATACACATTATATGTCGTATTTATGCATTTTCCGGCACTAACCTACTAACGAGATGCCGAAGAGCCAGTTGCTGTTTTCTGCTGTTTTTGGTTTCAGAAATCCTAGTAAAGAAATATTCTCGGAATTGGACGAAATCAACGCCCAGGGTCCTATTTTTGCACGAAGCTTCCAGAAGACCGAGGGGGAAAGGAAGTGGGGCCACGAGGCGCCGCCACAAAGTGGGGCCACGAGGGGGAAAGGAAGTGGGGCGTGTGGGGCCCTCGTGTGGCCCCCCGCGTTGCCCTTCCGCCTACTTAAAGCCTTCGTCGCAAAACCCCCAGTACCGAGAGTCACGATACGGAAAACCTTCCAGAGACGCCGCCGCCAATCCCATCTCGGGGGATTCTGGAGATCTCCTCCGGCACCCTGCCGGAGAGGGGATTCATCTCCCGGAGGACTCTTCATCGCCATGATCGCCTCCGGAGTGATGAGTGAGTAGTTCACCCCTGGACTATGGGTCCATAGCAGTAGCTAGATGGTTGTCTTCTCCTCATTGTGCTTCATTGTTGGATCTTGTGAGCTGCCTAACATGATCAAGATCATCTATCTGTAATACTGTATGTTGTGTTTGTCGGGATCCGATGGATAGAGAATACTATGTTATGTTAATTATCAAGTTATTACCTATGTGTTGTTTATGATCTTGCATGCTCTCCGTTATTAGTAGAGGCTCTGGCCAAGTTTTTGCTCTTAACTCCAAGAGGGAGTATTTATGCTCGATAGTGGGTTCATGCCTCCATTAAATCTGGGACAAGTGACGAGAAAGTTCTAAGGTTGTGGATGTGCTTGTTGCCACTAGGGATAAAACATTGATGCTATGTCTAAGGATGTAGTTATTGATTACATTACGCACCATACTTAATGCAATTGTCCGTTGTTTTGCAACTTAATACTCGGAAGGGGTTCGGATGATAACTCTGAAGGTGGACTTTTTAGGCATAGATGCATGCTCGGATAGCGGTCTATGTACTTTGTCGTAATGCCCAATTAAATCTCACTATATTTATCATATCATGTATGTGCATTGTTATGCCCTCTCTATTTGTCAATTGCCCGACTGTAATTTGTTCACCCAACATGCTTTTATCTTATGGGAGAGACACCTCTAGTGAACTGTGGACCCCGGTCCTATTCTTTATATCGCATACAATCTCATCGCAATACTTGTTTTACTCGTTCTCTCGCAAACAATCATCTTCCACACAATACGGTTAATCCTTTGTTACAGACAAGCCGGTGAGATTGACAACCTCACTCTGTTTCGTTGGGGCAAAGTACTTTGGTTGTGTTGTGCAGGTTCCACGTTGGCGCCGGAATCCCTGGTGTTGCGCCGCATTACATTCCGCCACCATCAACCTTCAACGTGCTTCTTGGCTCCTCCTGGTTCGATAAACCTTGGTTTCTTTCTGAGGGAAAACTTGCTACTGTCTGCATCACACCTTCCTCTTGGGGTTCCCAACGGACGTGTGTCAACTGCACGCATCAAGATGCTTGGTCGATGACTGAGCTAGGTTTACTGTTGGAGAGGGTTTTATATGGTTGGCCTTTGTTTCCCTGGTCGACAGCTCCACCTTTCCCTTTGGTGACTCACTGTGTGTGTGTGCTGCATGCACACAGCCATGTGAGCAGGCTGTGTGTGTGTGTCTGCTGATGCTCTGCACTTGGCTGTGAGAGTGGATCAGCTCGGCAGTCTTGATCATATCCTCTCCTGATTCAATTTTTTTGCTAACCTGCCAATTGGCATTGCCACTTGGCACAATGTTCTATTTGTGTGGTTTGTATGCAGGGATCATGAAATTGATCAAGATGAAGATCTTCAAGCTCAAGATTAACTTGTAGCTTAGGATATATTTTTCTTACTTGTAATTTTCTTTTTCTTTTTCTATTTAAGCAATTCTTGTAATGTGTTGTGTTATTCATTTATTTTCTTTATGAATATTGTAATGACAATGTAAATTGTGTGATGATCAATAAAGCTCAAGGTTTTCTCTAATGAGCTTTAATTATTATGTGTATTATTTATACTTTGTATCTTTATTATTTACTTAATGAATTTCCTTATAATTAATTTATGAGATATTTATTTTTATGTTTGAATTTGAATTTCAAATTCAACTTTGAGTTGAATTCAATCATACAACTTAACTTTGAATTCAACCAAGCAACTTAAGTTTGATGTGATCTCTCCCCCTCTCTTCCCAAAAACCTAATCTAATTGAGTGAGGTACAAGTTTGTCGCACTCTCGAAACCCTAACCCTGTAAGGTGTCGAGAGAGAAACTTGTCCCCCTTCGATGCAGTTTTTATTTAAAAGCGCGAAATTTTCCCAGAATTTGCAATGCAATGCACAACCCTTTCTAAAATCTACCCCTCGATCATCTCTAAACCTGGGACATTACATGTTCCTATGCTATCCGTTAGAATTGGTGATCATTGTTATTATGGTTTATGTGATATTGGTGCAAGTATTAGTGCTATTCCTTATGAGCTTTACACGGAGATTATGCACGAAATTGGTTCTTGTGAACTTGAAGATATTGATGTGGTTATTCGGCTGGCTAATAGAGAAACTATCTCTCCAATTGGTATTATTCGAGATGTGGAAGTTTTATGTGGTAAGATTAAATATCCTGCTGACTTTTTGGTACTTGGTTCTGCTTGCTAGTAAATATTGTCCTATCATTTTTGGTAGACCTTTTCTAAATACTTGTGGGGCTATTATAGATTGCAAGAAAGAGAAAATTTTGACTAAATTTGCTGGTGAATCTTATGAGTTTAACTTCTCTAAATTTACCAAAACTCCTTATAAAATTGATTCGAATAGTGATTTTAAAGTTGAACAATGTGCATCTATTGTTCTTGCTCCTAATAATCCTTTGCAGCAACATTTGGAGAATAGTGAGAGTGAAGTTTTTAGGGAAGAAAGAAATGAGCTTGATGAAATTTTCCTTCGTCAACCTATTCTTAAGCATGATTTACCGGTGGAAGATTTGGGTACAACACCACCACCAAAGGAAGATCATGTCTTTGATTTAAAACCATTGACTGATAATCTTAAATATGCTCATATTGATGATAAGAAAATATATCCTGTTATTATTAGTTCTAAGCTTTCGAGTTTGAAGAAGAAAGGTTATTGGAAATACTTGAAGAAACATCGAGGTGCTATTGGCTACACTCTTGATGACTTGAAGGGGATTTCTCCGTCTATTTGCCAACACGCCATTAATATGGAAGATGATGCGAAGCTCGTTGTTGAACCTCAGCATCGTCTAATTCCTAAGATGAAGGATGTGGTAAGAAATGAGGTATTAAGACTCCTTGAAGCTGGTATTATATATCCTATTGCTGATAGTAGATGGGTTAGTCATGTGCATTGTGTTCCTAAGAAAGGAGGAATGATCTGTTGTGCCTAATGATAATGATGAGCTCATACCTCAAAGAGTAGTTGTAGGTTATAGAATGTGCATTGATTATCGAAAAGTTAATAAGGTTACTAAGAAATATCATTACCCTTTGCCTTTTATTGATCAAATGTTAGAAAGGTTATCTAAAAATACTCATTTTTGCTTTCTTGATGGTTATTCGGGTTTTCACAAATTCGTTCGTTAAAACTAAAGATCAAGAGAAAACCACTTTCACTTGTCCCTATGGAACTTATGCTTATAGGCGTATGCCTTTTGGTTTATGCAATGCTCCTGCTACTTTTCAAAGATGCATGTCTGCTATTTTTCATGGCTTTTGTGAGAGTATTGTAGAGGTATTCATGGATGATTTTTCCGTCTATGGGAATTCTTTTGATAGTTGCTTGCGAAACCTTGATAAAGTTTTGCAGAGATGTGAAGAAACTAACTTTGTTCTTAATTGGGAGAAATGCCACTTTATGGTTAATGAAGGAATTGTATTGGGACATAAAATTTCCGAGAGAGGTATTGAAGTTGATAGAGCTAAAGTTGAAGCCATTGAGAAGATGCCCTATCCTAGGGATGTTAAAGGTATTCGTAGTGTTCTTGGTCATGCTGGGTTTTATAGGAGATTTATTAAAGATTTCTCCAAGATTTCAAAGCCTCTTACTAATATTCTTCAAAAAGATGTACCTTTTGTTTTTGATGATGATTGTAAGGAAGCTTTTGAAACTCTTAAGAAAGCCTTAACAACTGCCCCTATAGTTGAACCTCCTGATTGGAATTTACCATTTGAAATTATGTGTGATGCTAGTGATTTTCTCTGTAGGCGCTGTTCTTGGACAGCGAGTAGATAAAAAACTGAATGTTATTCATTATGCTAGTAAAACTCTTGATGATGCTCAAAGAAATTATGCTACTACTGAAAAAGAATTGTTAGCTGTAGTTTTTGCTTGTGATAAATTTAGATCTTATATTGTTGATTCAAAAGTTACAATTCATACTGATCATGCTGCAATTAGATACCTTATGACAAAGAAAGATGCTAAGCCGAGGCTTATTAGATGGGTACTTCTTTTGCAAGAATTTGATTTACATATTGTAGATAGGAAAGGTGCTTGATAATCCTGTTGTCTGATAATTTGTCTAGATTGGAAAATATTGCTTATGATCCTGTTCCTGTTAATGATAGTTTTCCAAATGAACAATTGGCTGTAATAAAGGTGAGCTCGCGAGACGAGTCCTTGGTATGCTGATTATGCTAACTTTATTGTTTCCAAGTACTTGCCTCCAACCTTTTCAGCTCAGCAAAGGAGGAAATTCTTTTATGACTTGAGGCATTATTTTTGGGATGACCCACACTTATATAAAGAAGGAGTGGATGGTATTCTGCGAAGATGTGTTCCCAAATATGAACAACAAGAGATATTGAGTAAATGTCATGGTAGTGCTTATGGAGGACATCACGCCGGAGATAGAACCGCGCAAAAGGTTCTACAATCAGGTTTTTATTGGCCAACTCTCTTCAAAGATGCAAGGAAGTTTATTTTATCTTGTGATGAATGTCAAAGGGTTGGTAATATCTCCGGACGCAATGAAATGCCTATGAATTATACTCTTGTTATTGAACCGTTTGATTGTTGGGGATTTGACTTCATGGGACCTTTTCCCTCTTCGAAGGTAACACTCATATACTTGTTGCTTGCTGATTATGTTACTAAATGGGTGGAAGCCATACCTACAAAAAGTGCTGATGGTGAGACCTCTTTAAGAATGCTTTTAGACATTATTTTTCCTAGATTTGGAGTGCCTAGATATATTATGACAGATGGAGGTTCTCATTTTATTCATGGTGGTTTTAGAAAAACTCTTGCTAAATATGGTATTAATCATAGAATTGCTTACGCTTATCATCCTCAAACTAGTGGGCAAGTAGAACTATCAAATAGAGAGATTAAATCTATCTTGCAAAAGACTGTTAATAAAACTAGAAAGAATTGGGCTAGTAAATTGAAGGAAGCACTTTGGGCTTATAGAACTGCTTATAAAAACCCCATGGGAATGTCACCTTATAAAATGGTTTATGGAAAAGCTTGTCATTTACCTTTAGAACTAGAGCACAAAGCTTATTGGGCTATTAGAGAATTAAACAAAGATCCTAAACTAGCCGGTAATAAGAGGTTGCTGCAATTAAGTTCTCTAGATGAATGGAGAAGTGAAGCTTATGAAAATGCTAAACTCTTTAAAGAGAAAGTTAAGAAATGGCATGATAGAAGGATTATCAAAAGAGAGTTTAATATTGGGGATAAAGTCCTATTGTATCGGTCTCGTCTTAGATTCTTTGCAGGGAAATTACTCTCGAAATGGGAAGGACCATATGTTGTTGAGGAGGTGTATCGATCAGGAGCAATTAAAATTAGTTCTCTCCAAGGCAATGCCACGCAAGTGGTGAATGGACAAAGACTCAAGCATTATATCTCAGGTGATTCTTGTAACGTAGATGTTGATGTTATTCAAGTGGAAACACCGGAGGCTTTCATCAAAGGTCAAATTGACAGTCCGCCGAACTCGACTTTGAATAGGTAACAATGACGAGTAATAAAGAGTTCGCGATTTACTTTCCGAACAATGTTTTTGCTGTTTTTGGAAAATATGAAAAATTACGAGATCGAAACGGAGTGGAGGAGACGCACGAGGGCGTGCCCCCATAGGCCGGCGCGGCCTGGCCTTGGCCCGCGCCGCCCTATGAGGACACCGCCTCGTCGCCCCTCTCCGACTCTGGTTCGACCTGGTACTTTCGGTTTGTTGTGAAAATTCCTGCTATAATATCCCCCGGACCCCTGGAGGTCCGTATATCGTTTTCTCGACGTGTTTTGTTCGAGCTGTTTCTGCCAGGATTCGCTTCGGATCTAGAGGTGTCATGTCTTCGTCAGAAACTCCGAAGGACAGCTCCCGCAAGGACTTTGGCAACTTGTACATGGACGAGCTGAGGATGCATCCCAAGGAGTTGCTTGCTCGTTGATGGGGAGCTGCAGATCAAAGATGTTCAGGGTCCCAAAGGAGAAGGAAGCTTGGAAGACAGGATGGAGAAGCTAGAACAAGAGGTCTTCAACTACAAGAAGATGGCCGAGCGTGAAGTGGATATCTTCCACAAGATTGTGTCTGAACTCATTGCTGAACACGAGAAGGAAGCTGCAAAGCTATGGGGCAACATCCTCTCACTTCACGACACCACCAACAAACTCCAAGCTCAACTCTATGACGTTCAGAATCAGAACTGTGAGTATGAAAACAGGTTTAAACACATAAGCCATGCTGCTAGTTTCAGGATTCCCGAGACCAAGATGTCATTTGTTGATGGAGAGCCTCTTCCTTGGAAGTCTGAAGACGGGAATTCATCACCACCATCGCAAAAAGATTAATTCATCATCGGTATTGGCATCCCCTTGGTTTGTTCCAAGCTTGGGGGAGTGCCGCGGTATCACATCATCAC
The DNA here is from genome assembly GCF_022539505.1 of Lolium rigidum. Lineage (NCBI taxonomy): Eukaryota > Viridiplantae > Streptophyta > Magnoliopsida > Poales > Poaceae > Lolium > Lolium rigidum. Next base: position 19,002,542 of record NC_061514.1, on the reverse strand, counting down.
TACCTTTTTACTTTTTACTATCAAGTAGTGTCATATCATGAGTAGGGAAGTTATCATATAAGATGGGTTGCAGTGTGGAAGTATCTCTCCTTTAGTTTTTCTATGTATCCCTTGGTGTGAGTTATCGTTATGAAATATTAATGAGAAGTCTTATCATTTACATATTGCACACCTTATTTTAGTTTACAATTTCTATTATATGATTGATCTTGATTTTAGTATTAGTACCACTTTGGGAGCATCGAGTAAATCTATCTGGTTTTGGCGAACTTAGCATTGGTCAATAGCAACAACACCTTGAGGTTTAAGTAGAAAAGAGAAATACATATAGTTGTTTCATTGTCTTCCTTTCTTGTTAGCTCATAGCTTATTATTCTGAAGTTAAAATTGTTTGTGCTTGCAAGGAAGATGCATGATTGTTTCTATCACATGTATATTCGTTTGTTTCCCTCAACTCTTATGCTTGCTAATTAACCTTGCTAGCCAAAGACCTGTATTGAGAGGGAATGCTTCTCGTGCATCCAAACCTGAACCCAAACCTATGCCATTTGTGTCCACCATATCTACCTACTGCATGGTATTTCTTGCCATTCCAAGTAAATACTTCATGTGCTACCTATAAACAATTCAAAATTTATTATTTCTTATTTGTGTCAATGTTTTATAGCTCATGAGGAAGTATGTGGTGTTTTATCTTTCAGTCTTGTTAGGAAGCTTCCACTAATGGACTAGTGGTTTCATCCACTTATCCTATAATTTTGCAATAAGAGCTGGCAACGGGGTTCCCAGCCCCAATTAATCAACTTTCATTAATAATTCTCTTCACATGTTTTGCCCTGATTCATCGGTAAGCAACTTAATTTTGCAATAGACACTCCTCCATGGTATGAGATTGTTGGAAGGCACCCGAGGATTCGGTTAGCCATGGCTTGTGTAAGCAAAGGTTGGGGGGAGTGTCATCCTTAAATAAACTAAAGTACATGTGTAAACAAAGAGAAGAGGGATGATCTACCTTGCTGGTAGAGATAACGTCCTTCATGGGAGCCGCTCTTTGGAGGTCTGTTTGGCAAGGGGGTTAGAGTACCCGCTACCAGTCGTTGACAACAACAAACACTTCTCAAAACTTTACTTTTATTCTCTTTATATGATTTCAAAACTGAAAAAGCTCTAGCACATGATTTAATCCCTGCTTCCCTCTGCGAAGGGCCTGTCTTTTACTTTATGTTGAGTCAGTAAACCTATTTCCCTCCATCTCAAGCAAGCATTTTAGTTGTTGTGATCAAACTATTATATTGCGATTTACTTCATCATGTCTTTTATTCTTCCTTGTTTAGTACAAGTTTTATCTGAATGAATATAGCTTTGAAAATTATCAATGATTACTATGATTGAGTATGCAAGTTTACCATAAGCTTTAATATGAAAGCGCTGCTCGATAGATAAGAATAACTTGTTAATTGTTCTCTGACCAAGAACAAAGTTTGCCATCACCAATTATGATTTCTTATGCACCTTTATTTGTGATTACCTTATACTTGTTTCAAGTTGAATTATATGAGGAAGTTGTTTACTAGAATGTCTTGTGTGAATGAATATGATGCTTCTTGTCCGTATTTGATTTATCGACTCTTCACTCCATAAACATGTGGTCCTGTTTACCGAGTTCAGTTTCGCTTGGGGACAAGCGAGGTCTAAGCTTAGGGGAAGTTGATACGTCCAATTTGCATCACTATTTTATATCATAATTTCGTTGTTATTCATTGATATATTTCATATTTGGAGATAATACTTATGTTATTTCATCTATTTTGCATGATTCATGATTATTGGAGGATCGCGCACCGGAGCCAGGATTCTGCTGGAAAAAGCATCGTCAGAACGCAATATTTCGTAAGATCAACAATTGACGGGAATTACACGAAAACTCCTATTTTTCCAGATGACAAAGGGAGCCAGAAGGGGGAGCTGAGGAGGGCCGCCATGGGCCCCCCTCACAGGCCGGCGCGGCCCAGCCCCGGCCACGCCGCCCTGTGAGGAGGGGGCCCACGGCCCCTCTCGCCTCCTTTTCTTCGCGTATGCCTTCGTCCCGAAAACCTAAGCCGAAGGGGTACGTCGCGAAGAGCCACGGCCGCCTCGCGGGGCGGAGAACACCGAGAGAGAAAGAGCTCTCCGGCGGGCTGAGATCTGCCGGGGAAATTCCCTCCCGGAGGGGGAAATCGACGCCATCGTCACCGCCATCGAGCTGGACATCATCTCCATCACCATCACCATCATCTTCATCATCATCACCGCCGTCTCCACCGCTGCACCTCGTCACCGCTGTAGCAATTTGGGTTTGATCTTGATTGTTTGATAGGGGAAACTCTCCCGGTGTTGATTTCTACTTGTTATTGATGCTATTGAGTGAAACCGTTGAACCAAGGTTTATGTTCAGATTGTTATTCATTATCATATCACCTCCGATCATGTTCCATATGATGTCTCGTGAGTAGTTCGTTTAGTTCTTGAGGACATGGGTGAAGTCTAAATGTTAGTAGTGAAGTATGGTTGAGTAATATTCAATGTTATGATATTTAAGTTGTGGTGTTATTCTTCTAGTGGTGTCGTGTGAACGTCGACTACACGACACTTCACCTTTATGGGCCTAGGGGAATGCATCTTGTACTCGTTTGCCAATTGCGGGGTTGCCGGAGTGACAGAAACCTGAGCCCCCATTGGTATATCGATGCAGGAGGGATCGCAGGATCTCAGAGTTTAAGGCTGTGGTTAGATTTATCTTAATTACTTTCTTGTAGTTGCGGATGCTTGCAAGGGGTATAATCACAAGTATGTATTAGTCCTAGAAAGGGCGGTACATTAGCATAGGTTCACCCACACAACACTTATCAAAACAATGAAGATTAATTAGCCGTATGTAGCGAAAGCACTAGACTAAAATCCCGTGTGTCCTCGAGAACGCTTGGTCATTATAAGTAAACAAACCGGCTTGTCCTTTGTGCTAAAAAGGATTGGGCCACTCGCTGCAATTGTTACTCTCGCACTTTACTTACTCGTACTTTATTCATCTGTTACATCAAAACCCCCGAATACTTGTCGCGTGAGCATTTACAGTGAATCCTTCATCGAAACTGCTTGTCAACACCTTCTGCTCCTCGTTGGGATCGACATTCTTACTTATCGAAGATACTGCGATACACCCCCTATACTTGTGGGTCATCAGGAGGTCTGGCCGAGCGGCGTCCTCGCCAGCTTCGTGTAGCTAGGAGCTCTGGTCGAGCGGCGTCGTCCTCGCCAGCGTCGCATAGAAGATATGGTCGAGCGTCGTCCTCTTAGGATAGCATCGCGTAGGAGCTCTATCCGAGCAGCGTCGTCCTCGCCAACGTAGGGTAGGAGCTCTGGCCGAGCGGCGTCCTTGCCAGCGTCGCGTAGGACCCCTTTGTTGAACTTATCTGCCCAGCTGCACACTATGCATCGATTTCTGCTGGTGTTAGAGCTGTTGTAGTGAATAGTGATATGCATTGTTAATTTGCTATGCGTGTCTAGAGAAAGAGAGGAGAGGAAGCCAACAGGTTTCAGGCCTTGACACGGATGCGATGAAAGATTGACATGTAGTTAGTACTGCAGTTTTCTGTTATCTCTGAATATTCGTAGTTCTTTACAAATCATTTGTAGGAGATAATGTTGCATCGGGAATTGTTGAACTTTGTGGCGCACGAAACATCCGGATAATATAAAAATATTAAGCCGGTTCGGTTGCTACAGACGCTTTCACACTACTTCAGCGGTCCAGCTTTCCAAGGTCCCTTTATTAAGCAGTTCCTCAGGAAGCATTTCCACCACGACTCTCCATTCACCGACCGATTCACATAAGAAAACCCTCGTACAGCCATGGTCGGCCATCTATAAGGTATGGGTAATGATGTGGACTGGCGCGATCTCCGCAACGACCTCATCAAGAAGATCGGTGACATCTTCTTGTCCACGGACGACCTCGACTACTACACCTCTTTCCGTGCAGTATGGAGTTGCTGGTGCCGCGCCACATGAGCGCCCGAATTTAAGCATATGAAGTGGATAATTCTTGAGCACTCCCTTTCTGACGTGGACGAGGGCGGTGTCACATTTTTTATTCCGATCACTGGCCGCTGCCTACGGAAGAAGATCTCCGATATCATCCGCAGGTGATTCTTCTCCATATGCAACAGTTTCACATATATAGTTTAATTTGTGTCTGCACGACGTCAGTTTATTGAGTTAATTATTGCCGGTCCTGTGTTACTTTAAGTTTTTCTTTGCTTCTCCTTTTAAGAACTGAGCATGTTCATTTCATTATATATTTACCGTTATCGATATTTTTCTTCGATTAAAGCTATAATTCTCACCTCTAAGTAGTTATTTTTGTCGCCACAACGGGCGGCTTCGTTGTGCTAAGGCAAAGAGTGCAGCCGTACAAGACTCGGGTGCTCAACCCCTTAACTGGTTGCATTGTACGCCTGGAGGCGCAGATACCAGCGGAAGAGTTGTCCTCCGTCATCGTGATGACGTCCCCGCTCATGGTTTTCGTATTTTTAGACCTTCAAAATTGTAGCTTGCGATGGGCTGATCAGAGCACCGAGGAAGGGCGCTCCGCATTAGGCTTTCGAGAAGCAGAGTACAGGGCGGCAAGTTGCTTTGAAGTTCTCCAGAACATCACCTGCTATGCAGGCGATATATTCGCAACAGATAAATACGGTTCCATCATTTCAAGCATGACTTACGCCGCAGATGAAGGAACACAATTGCTACGCTCAGCAAGGACTCTGAGGATGAGCGCCATCATTTCTGGACCAACTCTGCCCAGTCAATACCCAGCCAATTTTTGTTACCTTGTGGAGTCTGAAGGGGAGCTGTTGTATGTGTTGAGCGGGCGGGTTCACAATGGCGAACTTGTTCCCTACCGGGTGGACACCAAAATGCGCGTCCTAGAGCCCGTCAGAAGCATCGGCAACCGCTCCATCTTCATCGGCCGGAACAGGTGCATCTCCGTTGACACCAGCAAGGTCCACACCATCCAATCCGGCATCATCTACTATGTGGATTTATCCGAGATTAGAGCTTATGATGACGGGGGTCTCTCGTGGCAAGAGGAGCCGGAATATGTTCCTGGCTATGGAGTAGGTTGTCTGGACAAACATGGAGGCCCTTTCCATCTTGACGAGACATTGGCCGAGTATTGCAGAACCATCGAGTTATCTGAACTACAGAGGGTGCAGCCTTATGGCGAGCTAGGTTTCTCGTACTATGATTATTACGATGGTTATCCGTCGGACTGACGGTATGGGTGATTCTGCAAGTTTTTTCCCGTCAAGTTTGGCAAGTGTCACACAGAGCCCTACGCGTGCTGCTACTAGGAATTTTTTTTTAGTCAGAGACCTGCTTTTGTTGTATCAATGTTACCGGGGGATGCGATTCCAGGGTAAGGCATTGGGCCCTTATTCGGTTTTGAATATAATCTGGTCTATTATTGACCCCATATTTTTCCACCAATGTCGTCTGTAATACTATCTTTATCACGAAAATATGGGAAATACACCGAAAAATATTAGTGGCATTTTAATTTACTGGCAGCAACTTCTAACATGATTTGAGTCTAGAAACTAATAATAGCATGTTTTTGCAGCTTGTAGCAAGGGCTACAAAAAAATCAGTTCTCGCTCAATTAAGTTGTAGGGTTCCCATTTTGGAAATCCAAAGGTCTCTTGCTAAAAAGGTATTTACTTTTCTTACTCTACATGATATTTGAAGAATAAGGAACTACTTGCCTTTCTAGAGCCGCTTGAATCATTACTGAATGAACCTAGAGAAGAACCTCTACAGGGGAACAAACAACAGAAGATAACACAATGGTGTTTATTAATAAACCAAATCAAACAAATCTCAACTGTCTCAAGGTAAATGATTCAGTGTGAAACTGAAGTACACAACTTAGAGTCTAGTGAACACCATATAACTATATTATTAGTAGTACATATAAGCTCATATAACTATGATATTAGTAGTACATATAAGCTTGAACTGACATATGTCCTTTTTCCTATAAACATGGGAAAAATTCAAAGTAATATCCATGATAGACTGGAACTAACATGTACGTGACAAAGATGAATTACATCAACACATAGGTAGCATTTAGTAAGCATTGCCAAAAAAAAATTTAAAAAGAAGGTTTTATATAGCACAGGAACTACGTGCATGAAATTTGAAGAGAATTATCTTTCTCGGGTGATCATTCAACATGTAGGGCTATGTAACCATGGCACCCTAACTCCACCTCTTTGCGATTTTCAACAATTTCCATTTCTGCTTGTTTTGATGGAGGGTCTACACTTTCTCTTTCTTCCTTGTAATTTGCTCACCTGCATGGAGGCCTACAAAAGAATATTTAGTTTTGGCATAATAAAGAAAATCTGTTGTACTTTACAGCATGATTTGGAGTGGTTGATTGGCCACTCAGACCTGGAGGTCACCAAGGTGAAGGGAGAGTAGCTAGCCTTTCATGCAAGAACCAATGGTTTGGCTGGTTCCTGGTTACGCCATGCTCTTGCTCCTGTGTAAACAAATCATCGTGGTCTTCTGAATAAGATGATTCTAAAGACTATTCATATCATATGAAATAAAGAGACTAATTCCCCAAAAATGTTCAGAAGCTTTTATGCCCCTGCTTTTTTTCTTCTTCTTATTTGCATAGAGGGACAGAGGGATACACAACTGGAAGAAGAGGGCGCCGAGGTCCCCATTGTGCCGCCATCTACCTCGGGAAGGAGAGGAGAGCCCCGAGCTCATCCTCCACAGCGGCTGAAGAGGAAGGCTCTCTAAGATCCCCACCGCGCCGCCATCTGCCTAGGGATTGGTAGGTGACACGGCGGCCAAAGAGGGAGAAGAGGAGGCCGGCCATAGGGAAGCTCACGGCGGCCAGAGAGGGAGAAGTGGAGGCCGGCCATAGGGAAGCCATCAGCCGCCTTGGTAGGTGGCACGGCGGCCAGAGAGGGAGAAGAGGAGGCTGGCCATGGTGGGGATCGTGTTGCGCCGCTTTGACCAGCTTCTACTTTGACCGAATCAACCAGAAGGAAATAGATGCAATCGAAAGTGATTCATAAAAAGAGGAAGGAGAGAGGCAACAACCGGTAGCCGGTTGCCTGACCGCCTGGAGACAAAAATATGCAAAACAATTACCTGAGTGATCACGGAAGGGACAAAACAAATAGCTACGTATCAATCAACAATTCAGGGAAAGAGTGGATAACCTCACCCTCACGAACCACATAACCGTACCTGAGTGCGAGTGATGTTCACGGTCCGTCAGTCATACTCATACTCACTGCTCACCCGTATGCATTGCACAGGATCAGTCAACCTGGGACTTGTCATCCTTTTTGTGGGTGTATTGCTGCTCCAACCTAATGACTTTGTAGACTTGGGTGCAATCGAACCTGTTTTTAAATTTAGCGAAAACTGTATTTGTTTAAAATACTCTCTCCATGCATCAATGTAAAATGTTTTAGATATTTTTAAAGTAGATTAGATAAAAAACCAAAGTAAGTGAACCTACACATAAAATAGACTAGATACAAACTAAAGTGGGTGAACCAAACAAAATGCCGCAATGTCTTACATATCTAACCAAAGGGAGTATACACCGAGACCGAGTAGAGACTTGTCCGTGCAAAAAAAAATGCCCATTTGCAATGTGTACGAAAATGAGATAGATACAAATCCAAGTTGTATAACAATGTATCTAGACAATACTTATAGTGTAAATACATCGAAACTGAGACAAACACGCGGCATCTTTTGGGGAACAGAGGGGGTACCGAAAGATAATATTTTTTATTTTCATATAGAAGTTTAACAAGGTTGACTAATACATATGTGAATAACTTTTCAGAACTCATTAACATGTTTTTTTGTTGAGTTTACCAAAAGCGAGATCCCAATATACATATATCAAGATCACGATTTTATTTGTTTGTGTAGACCATTGTTATGTCGCTCTCGACTATGTGCTAGGGTTGATTCTAGCGACATCCACATCACTTCGGGACGGCTGGTCTGGATGTAATGTTTACCCTCCGACGATATTGGATTAACTCAACCGTCCCTAGAACCGCTAATGAGGGACTTATTAACCGGAATTGCATTGTCTAGCGGTTTTACCATTGGTGCCCTTACTATCCTACTAATAAGCCCAAGGCCACCATATATTCTCATGCTTCAACTAGGGTCGCCAACCATAACATGGAGCCGAGGGCGGTGGATTTTTTAGCGTGTGTCGTCTCTTCAACACCAATGAGCATCACATGTATCTTAGTCGCGCTCGTGCGACTGACCACTCGATCGTTGTCAGCTCTAGGTTGATGGGCGACTCACTCTCTTGTCTTTGGGTCTCCATCTCTCTCCTATGTGGGTGCGGAGGGGCAACAATGAGGGGAAAAGAGGAGATGGTGCAAAGAGGCAAAATAAGTGAACATACAAGAGATGCGATGAGAGAAAGAGGGGCCTACATTAGTTTTCACTGTGATTCTTCGACCGAGCTAGACATCCTCTGTCTTCTCCCCAGTGATTTTTCGTTCGATATAGATTCGACATAATTGATTGCGACACATTTCCTAAACCGTTTTCTCCCGAAACAAGAAAGTGGAAATTGCTCCTGAGGGAGTACAAAACAAAGATTTCAAAATTGGAGTGGAATATATTGAAGAAGCATATATATTTCTGAAAACTTGAAAAACAGATTATACTACTATATTTTTTTCAAATAAAACCAGTACATTGGCAATATAGGTCCAATACTGAAATCATGTCACTCAGGTCCTAGTAACAAGCATTAAACACATCAAAGGTGTACCAACACTCATACATGAATATCCTCAAGACAGACACCTCAAATCTCGATACGTATGGATGATTACATGATCAATCTCATCCAAAACATATCTAGCTCTTATACCTACAGGGGACTACTCACTCATGGTGAAGAAGAGTGAGCCCATGGATGTTGGCGATGATGTTGGCGGCGGTGATGATGAAGCCCTCGAAATCCCTCTCTCCGGGGTGGAGAGCAGGATCAATCTAACCCCGAAATAAAGATCGTGGTCCTGGTGGCGCTCTATTTCGTGAAACGTCACTCCCCCTGGGGGCGTAGGTTTTCAGGGTATATAAGGAGGTGTGCGAAAGGGGATGGCCAGATGATGCACGATGGACAAACGGGCTTGTGAGGCGCGCCCTATGTTGGTGGGCGGGCCACCTGGCTCCGTTTGAGCCTCGTGGCCCCACTTTCGTCATCCAAAACTCCAGGCCTCCAATTTTGGTGAAAATTTTTTGTGGTATTTTTCCCCGAATTTAATTCCTGCGGAAAAAGACAAAGAAAAGACTTTTTCTAAAAACAACGTCAGATTTAGCAGTTTTTATCCAAGTACGGTGAGATTCCAGAGCAAATCAAAGAGGAAAGTGCTTGGAAAAGTAGATACAATTGAGATATATCAGCAGGCAGCTGGCCTCGAGGTTGTTGGCGCGGGCGAACATCTCCCACTGTGCAGGTACATCTTGCCCTTCCTATTTAATAAGACCTCGATAGGCCACCGGCAAAAGCCGCAACTAGCTCCCACAGCTGCAACTCGGCCTGCTCGGTGCCGTCGATGAACTCGGTGAACTTGTCCGAGATCCTCTTGATGTCGAGGGTCCTCATCCATGCGGAGGAGGAACTTGAAGCACCTCACCTCACGCGAAGACAACGACGGTGCAACCGACGGTGAGCGTGGGGGCGTTGCTTCTCCAGCACGGCGGTCGCGGCCGTGGCAGCCGTGCCCCGGCCACCTAGACCCGCCATGGATTCCCTCACGGGGGTTGTGAGAGATGAGGTGGGGGTAGCGCTACAGTGGAGGTTGTGCGGAGGCTATGATTGTGAGGAGGGGATGAGACAGCCCAGCGCGAGCCCCTGTTTATACGTTGGAGGCAGCCATGGGGGTGGCACGCTTTGCAATGGTATCAATTTCATTGGCAGAGGTAGGCAACGGCCGCTCGGCAAGCGAGGCATTGCCATTATCATGGCGTAGACTACCGAAACGATGTCGTCTCGCCAGTACTAGCGCACCGTTGAGAAGACGCATCGAGTACATACGCATATTTTGAACATCCAATTGCAAATAGTCGCAGCGCCTCCGTTTACATCGAGCCGTTGGAAATGCGCTAAGACTAGCCCTAATAGGAGTATCATAAGTAGTATCATGCGTGCCATGTTGGCAAAAATCTGATGTGACACAATAATTAATGAGGTGAGAGATAAGAGTGGTATCATAATATGATACTGTATCATAGCACGTAAAACTAAAAAAATTAATAGCAAATACATCATGCACACACATTTGCATTGAGATTCTACAAAACAATAAATATAATCAAACTACGATACTATCTTATGATACTATACAATGTGGAGGTGGTATCATAAACTAGTATCATCAGGGAGTGGTGTTACGCATCCGGGAGCCGAATTGAATTTCCGATATGCATGATACTAGTGTACATGATATATAGTACCAACTACTTAGTGGTAGTAGGGAGTAGCGTTCATGTGCATGGTGCACCTGCCCTACACCAAGACATTCGGGAGGGCTGATTCCATTCAAACCTTAACTTCAGGCACAAGTAGTGCCTCCAAATCCAGTTCGCAGCTGGCTCTATCTCGTACTCCTACTAGACTCTCGGATGAAGATGGCCATTTGTTTCATCGACGAGCCGCGTCACCCGGCCAAAGGCTCCTATTCTATTCTAATGAGGTGCCCAGTTCAGGGTTGAGCACTGCACGTTGGCTGCTTGGGGAAGTGCCAACTTTAGAAAAGCTACTAGCTAGATACGAGTAGATGCAATTGAAGCTTCTCTTCGCAAGCCAACAAGATGCTTTCGAGGCGATGTTTCTGACACTAATCCGTATAGTAATGCAACTTGAGTAAGCTGCAAAATGGACCCTTCCTGATCGTTTGATTCCGTTCAAACGACGAACCTTTGAAGTGTGCGTGTGGTGCAAGACAGTGTGCTCGGCCGTCGGATCTCTGCACCTGCAACGACTGGCAAACAACAATCCGTGTGCCCCGAGCTTAGTTCTGACGGCCTAAACAAATACGCTTGACGCAACTTGGCAATGCAATTTGGGCGAGTGTGAGTCATCACTGCCGTCAGTCACGCCACCAACCACACACTCATGACCTGTTCAATCAATCACGGGTAATTTTGGTTACAAGTCCTGTCCACCGCCGCTCTCCTATCTACGCACTGACACGCGGGACCACACTGCCTCGCATCACCTCTGTCATAAAGCTTTTTTTAATGTATAAATAAGCAAGAAAACTCCTAAATTCATTGATTAAATATGGTCACCTAGATCACCGTATGATAAACGCATCTACCATAGCCACATCGCAATATCACTGGTCGCCGGCTGCCGTCGCCGCTTAGCCGCACAGCAATATCATCGGTCGCTGGCCATTCCTGCCGTGCCGCAACATCGCCGGTCACCAGCCATTATTGTGCAAGCAATGGGTCCCTTTGGGTGGATGCATCTCCAAAACCTATGCCCTCGGGATGGAACGCGACACCACACATAGTTTCAAGCACCGCCATCGCCCGTTCCGGAAGACCGGATCTAGGGTTTTCCTTGAAGCATGCCGGGAAGGAGGATGAGAGATGCTTTATCGACGTCTCCAACAAGAGAACGCCACCCGAAGATGTCATCATTGATGGCTCTGGCCGAAGTGCGGCTTTCATCAGTAGCCTCACCCTCACAAATCCAGAAAAAACCAGCCACCCCACCTAGCGAGCCACGATGGGACCCTTCATCCGCACAACCAACTCTCCTTTCTCCCTGCACGACCGGGACCACAAATGTACCAGCCGTCATGGCCTCCTGCCCCAGCCACCGCAGCAACGAGCAAGCCCCAAGCGGCAACAACAACAATGCCATGTATAGATTGGTGCTTTCATCCGCCCCAATCCTGACCCTGATGAAGCCCGTGAGCCGCCCAGGTCCCCTAAAGGTCGTCGCAGCCGCCCAGCTCCACCAGCGCTGCCACCATGCCCTGCTCATGCTCTCCGCCGCCCCCTGAACCTCCAAGCTCTGCATCCCAATTCTCCACTCACTACTAGAAAAAGCCTTATTAGTGGCGAAGTAGTTTGGTTATTAGTGGCGCACAGATATCACGCCACTTCTAATTGTTAGCAGTGGCACACCAGTGATGTGCCATTGCAATCCAAATAGCAGTGGCGCACCACCTATTGTGCCACTGCTAACGTACAAGTGCGCCACTACTATATGGTCGAGGTGCGCCACTGCGCAAAAAAGAGGTGCACCACTAGTAAAAAATTGAAGTTTGGATATGGATAGATCTACATTTTTATTTTATTTTATTTTGCATTTTTTATTTTATTTTGCATTTTTTATTTTATTTTCGTTCTAGTATGCATCTTGTTACATTCTCTGAGATGTGAAGCTCCACTTGCTGTTGGAGAAGATGAAGGAAAGAGAGGATGAGGAGGAGAAGGAGGAGAGAAGGAGGAATGGATGAGGAGGAGGCCAGAGTTGGAGAAGGAGTGGAGGATGAGGAGGAGGAGGAGGGGAGAAGGTGGTGGCTGGAGTTGGAGGAGTGGAGGTGGAGGAGGAGGAGGGACGGAGTTGGAGGAGGAGGGAGTGGAAGAGGAGGCCGGAGTGGAGTAGGATGCCGGATTTGGAGAAGGAGGAGGCCGGAGTGGAGTGGGAGAAGTGGAGGAGGAGGAGGTGGTCAGAGTTGGAGAAAGAGTGGAGGAGGAGGGAGTGGAGGAGTAGTAGAGCAGAAGGAGAGACAAAGGACATGATTGAGGAAATGTGTGGAGGAGGGAAGAGGATGGGGGTAAGGGTAAATGGTCGGTCCAGGCATTTCAAATTTTGTGGGTGGAAAGTTAGCAGTGGTGCACCCCATGGCTTGGTGTGCCACTGCTATATTTTTTAAATTTCTACCCGAAATCTAAAACCTGGAAAAAAAAGTCTCGTTTTATTTTAGATTTTTGGAAATCTAAAACTTCTCTAATCGCTCAGAAGGAGTTGAAATCGGATGTAAAACTTCACGTAGATACGTTTTATATAAAAAATCATCGGAGGTTGTATGCAACCAGAAAGCCCGTTTTACCGATACATGATGCAATTTTGCAAAAAAAAGTTGAAATTCATGTTTGTTAATTTATCTTGCAAGTAGATGATATAACACATGGACATCTCGAAGAATTTTATTTTTTAAATATCTATTTATTTTTTTAAAAGAATTGAAAAGGTGATCCACAGGGTGTGTGTGGGGGGGGGGGGGATTTTGGCAGAAGTTACCAGTGGCGCGCCATATATAGGTACGTCACTGCTATTTGAGGTATCAGTGGCGTACCTATATTTGGTGCGCCACTAGTAACCCTAAACCTATCTATACACACAACCACACACTTATCAGTGGTGCATCCTTTCGTGGTGTGCCACTGTTATGTGAGATAGTAGTGGTGCACCAAGGGGTGCGCCACTGGTAAGTTTGGGGGTGGCTTTGGCAAATCCTTAGTGGTGACGCACTGCTCACTAGATCCGCCACTGCTAACAAGCCTATTAGTGGATCACCACTTTTTGGTGCGCCACTGCTACATACCAGTAAAAGTGGTGCGTCACTGCTAGCATTCTACGGTTAGCCCTTTTTCTAGTAGTAACTGAGCAACCCCGGCCGTGGTGCGCCAGCACCCCCGCTCGCCTTCGACGGGCCTGACATCGCCACCGCCACTATCATCTTCGATGGCGGCGGTTAGAGGAGGATGAATCAGCATGTGTTTTGTGATAGGATTCATGAGGCCTTCAGAGCCGCTCGAGCACAGCTCGGGAGGCTATCCAACATCAAGTGCCTGGAAGAGAAGGAATATATGAGGGTGTGATTGTTTCTCAGTCGACTAAGAACTAATTTCATTCTCAATCACATGAACTAATGACTGGCATGAATAATGAAGCAAATCTAGCGGTATGAAAAAAATTTATTAGTGCTTGGGAGGCTATCCAACGACAAGTGCCTGGAAGAGAAGGAATATACGAGGGTGTGACTATTTCTCAATCGACTGAGAACTAATTTCGTTCTCAATCACATGATATGATTAAATTGTAGTTGCAACTTATGTTGCAACTGATGACTGGCATGGATAACGAAGCAAATCTAGCGGTATGGAAAAAAATTATTAGTTGCATCTTCACTTGCAACTAAAAAATCTTAGTTGGAACTTCACTTGCAATTGACAAAAAAAACTCAGTTACAACCTAACTTACATTTCATATACAAGAATTGGGGTGCAATCAAACGGTGCAAAAGTTAACTAAGCACGAACAGCTGAGAACTAGATGAGTGTGGATTTTTGTAGCTCGAGCTACACATAACTCTTTTTTTTTGAAAAATTTGAAATCGACATTTAAGTTTCGAAAAAAAATCTGAAACAAAAATCTTGAGGTAGACAATGTTGCGATCTATGTACGTGCACAACTTCAACTCGAAATACCTAATATTCAGGACTGCAAAAAAATGACAAGATCTGGGAGATCTTGATATTTTGAAATCCGGCACTGTTCACTATTGTAGATGTCAGATTTTGTCATTTTTGCACAGCCCCGAATATAGGGTATTCTAAGTTCAAATTTTACATAATTGTAGAACACAACATTGTAAGGATCTAGATTTATTTTCAGATTTTTTGCAACTTCATATTGTAGATTTTGAAATTTAAAAAAACCGAGGTACATGTAGCTCGGTCTACAATGGGGATTTCCGAGAACTATATCCCACATTAAGAGCATCTCTAGCAGTGACTGAAAAACTGGCTGAAACCGAAAAACTACGGCGGATATACGGGTTCGGGCCAAAACTAGGCCAGAACGGATCCCGAACTCGCGGCCTGGCCCGTATAACGAGTTCGGGCCTCCGAGAAACTGTGCGGCCGCCCCGTATTAAAAGGAGCCACGGAGGGGAGTTCGGGTTCCAAACCCTACTCCCCTCCGTCGCTTCCACTCCCTCCGCCGCCGCCTCACACGTATTCCGGTGAGCAATCGAGCAGGCCGCAACCAGCCCTCCACCCTTCTAAGCGGCGCGATGGCCTCCTGTGGTGGCGGAGCAGGCCGCGGCGCGGGATTGGGCGGCGGGGACTCGCCGCCACGACCCCCCGTGTTCTGCACCGAGGAGGAGCGGCGGAAATGGAAGAGGTCGGAGGGCTCGCGCAAGCGCAGCACCCACCGGTGGACCAACTGGGGGCTCACGACCCCAGGGAAGCTGGCGAGGTTCGGCAACGGCGGTGAGGGGTCTTCGTCAGGCGGCTCCTCCAGTCGCGCACCACTGCGCTAGGCCGAGGACGACGACCTCGTCTCCGCGTGGTCGCCCACCTTCTCGGTGGGCGACTACGTCCACGACTCCGACGAGGAGGACACCGTGGTCGCGCAGACGAAGGCCATCTCCGAGGCGGAGGCTCGCGCTCGCTTCCGTCGGGAGGAAGCGGACGCCGTGTGCGAAGTGCGCGAGTATGAGGCGGCCCGCCGGGAGGCGCGCATCCACCGCGTCAAGCTTGAGATAGTCGAGCTTGATGCCGACAAGGAGTGAAGCTCATCGACGCCAGCGTCGACGCCATCTGCCGCCGAGATGCTCCGCCACCACCGGCTAGCCGCGCGCATAGGCCATTAATTTAGGCCACATTTAGGTTCAAATTAGTAGCGCCCACCGGTGTATAAGTAATTTAGCTTTAATTTATCGAATTATGTAACTTTTGATGCTCAATTGGGCCATCAAATCCATCTATATATACGATCATCGACCAATTTCGCCGCCACATTTCAAATTCAGTTTTTTAGTTCTTATTTTATGGATTCTGCTCTGTGACAAGATTTTTCCGACACGTAACCACGAGTTTGATGAGCTAAACTCCAAGTTTTCAGTTTAGCGTCTTTTTAGTCACTCTCTAAAGCCGTTTTTAAGCACACGGAGCCCAACACGGCACCATCTCCGCAAGTGGCTGCACCCATGTTTTCTAGTCATTCTTTTCCTATTTATTTTGCTACCCTATCTGCAGTGCTTCACGTACCACATAAACGTACCTGAGTGCGAGTGATAGTCACTGTCAGCCTCAGCCATACATACTCACTGCTCACGCGTAGGCATTGCACCCGTCACACGATCAATCAACCTGGGACTTCTAATCCTTTTTGTGAGTGTGTTGCTGTCCCAAGTCCCAACCTAATGGCTTTGGTTTGGACTCTAGTGTGTGGGGCCAATTTTTAGGACTTCGTGCATTCGAATCCAGTTTTTAAAATTTAATAAAAATGCATTTGTTTAAAAATATATACCGAGCAGAGACTTGTCCATGCAAAATTTTATAATTTATGACCAATTTGCAACGTGACCGAAAATGAGATATTGATCAGTTACAATCGAAGCTAGGTATAGTCTACACCAGTTTTCTCGGTTCAGTGGTATCCGATGCGGTTCATCGACCAAGCTGGAAGGTCCCCCCCCCCCCTCCCACCAACCCTTCGATCGTCGCCGCACCTTCTCTGTTAGCTCAGCGTACCGCATGGGCGGAGCCAGTGGTCACATGATGGGTGTACATAGTCTTCAAGATATCAATTTTTACATGGAATTTCTGATTTATTCAAGATATATTGCTCTGAACTTATAACTAATCAAGCCCTTTTGTCAAAAATATTGGGTGTACACCCAAGTCCCCAAGTAGCTCCGCCCATGGCATACTGGGCCCTATTCAGAGGACCCATCCTACCTTGGTTAGCTCTATAGAAACCCTCTTTACCCGCGTGAAGATGGAGATCTTCGTTCGGCATCTTCTTCGAGATCGCCTACCTTCAGGGGTTGAGGTGGCTAAACAACATGTGTCGACGGACGGGTTATGTCCACTATGCGGGATCCCTGAGCCGGGAACCCATATAATGTTCACATGTCCCGCAACCAGGTTCCTATGAACGTTTTGTAATAAGGTTAATTTTGGGCCCGGACTGGCAGGCCCAAGTTCTCGGTGCTACTGGTTCTATCTTCAAACTCCTGATCTTCTTGCAGTAGTGGTACCCGTTGCATAGGTAACGGGACCGGGAGCGAATGGATTCCGCCATGATTCGACACCTGCTAGAGGCGGAACGCAAATTTTCTTCTCCGTACAGTCACTGACCGGTGCTCATCCTTCGTGGGGTCGTGCGCATGTTTTTTTCAGTTTTACCTAGGGCATGTTTGTGATGAGGCCCCGGCGGTCCCTTGTTTTTCCTCTTGTGCTTGAGACTTGGTCTTGTACTTTGTATTGTTATGGTTGGTTTATTTATAAAGCGGGGCCAAAGCCTATTTCTAGAAGTTCTGTCGAAACAATGCAAAGTGCAAGTTGCTAATTAGGGAGTACACAAAGGTCTCAAAATTGGAGTGGAAGATTGTACATATAGAAGAAGTAGATATATTTCTGAAAACTTTAAAAAGAGATCATATATTTTTTTCCAAATAAAACCATACATTGGCAATTGCGGTTCAACCCCGGAGCCTACAGGAGATGAAAGAAAATTGCCACTTTGCCTCTCCAACCAAGGTAGAAACAAGCTAAAATCCTTCACACTCAAATCTCACCAAAGCAACAAATGCTAGGAAGAAATTAGAGAGAAAGAACAATGGAGGAAATCAACAAATGATTCCAAGATCTAGATTCTAAGAGTTCTCCTAACTTAGAGGAGGAATGGATTGGAGGAGGTTGTAGATCTAGATCTACTCTTTCAAATCCCCAAAAATATGCAAGAATCATACGAAGGAAGGGAGAGGAAGCAAGCTCAAGAGGTTCAACAATGGTGGTCAAAAATATGCTCAAGAACCCTAGAAAATTGTTGGGGAAGAAGCCCCTTTTATAGCCAAAATAAATATGACCGTTTGGGGCAGATCTGAGAGTTTTTCGTGCAGCTTGGCGGGAGGGGCCGACAGGCTGGGCCAGGCACCGGGCCGCCTGGTGGGAGAGCCAGTCACGCCGAGCGTGGCACCGGGCCAGCCCGACAGAAACCAGGCGAGACGCCGGGTGGCCCAGAGATCCCCTGAAATGCGTCCGGTTGGCACCGGTGTGGGAGCCGGTCTATGCCGGGCGTGCCGGTGAGACAGCTGGCGCTACCGGGCGTGGTGCCGGGTGGGCCGGTGGGGCGGCCGGTGATACGTCTCAAACGTATCTATAATTTCTTATGTTCCATGCTACTTGTATGACAACTAGCAAGGTGGCCATCGCAAATGCGAGGGCACCATGTTTTGTACGCTAATTGTATTCATGAGATAGATTTATGGTGTCAGAGGTATCGAAAATGAAATTTTAAGTTAAAAGATTTAATATATAGCGGTGACATAAATTATGCCAGATAAAGGCATCACATTTGTGGGAAATATTTGAATAATTTCAGTACGACCAATAATAGTCAAACAACAATCGGGAGATAGTCGGTGAATATATAGATTCCAATAAGTATGTGAAAGGCTATGAGAAACCATAATTGAACTTCGATTCCGATATGTGGCCCGCTGATCTTGGATGTTGTATGAATATAAAATTATTTGATAGTAGTTTCAGAAAAAATACACTCCTTCCCGTTCTAAATTGTTATCATGGATTTAGATAAAATGCATGATAAAATATATCTAAATTATATGGAAATTGCCACACCTATGTAGGGTCGACAGGATTACTTCATTTGACAACATTAGAACATGTTTTGGTTTTTGGTAGGCTCAAATATCCTATCAAAACTTTTTATGATTTGGAAGGAAGGTAATGCATAACATCAAATATGTCTAAATAGAAATCACCAATATTAAATTTTTCTTCCATCTGGTACATATATGCAAATAACTATTCAACATGCTACTCAAGAAATTCGGCACCAATTGCACCACATGAAGAACTTGGTATTGAACATTGGTGCTCAATATTAATTCATTAAAAATGTTTGTATTTATGAGATATACTTGTGCTAAGTTAGCCATAGGCTCGTCTTTTGATTATACGCGTATTCACATTTCATTAAAATATTGCATATGTGTCTTCCTTTGTCAGCTGAGTATTAGTCACTCCTTAAAAAGTAATTCACCATAAGTGTTGATTTTTGGACTATATTAGTACAAATATTGAACTGCAGCAACCGGAACGGCTTCACGGTGTACTTGCTCCATTTTAATTTATCTCGAGTTTAGGTTTAGTCAAAGTCAAAATTTGTAAAATTGGATTAAGAATATAAAAAAATATATCAATATTCATTATATAAAAAGATATAATAAAATACTAAATGAAGATTTTAATACAATATATGTGATTGTATGGATGCCGATTTTTCTTAACATATTCAGACAACAACATTTATGAAGTTTGACTTTGACTAAACCAAGACTGCGAGGAAATTGTAAATGGAGGAAATACATGTACAATAAAAAAAAACTGAGTTTCCTAAGTCACTATGGTACATGCATGCCTTTGGGAGGACACGATGTTGGAGAAAAAAATTTAAAATAAAACTGATCTAAGTGCATGAATCGTATATCATTAGAACTTCTTTGCACTGGGCTCCTTCGTTCTTTTTTTTTCTTTTGGCTAGGGACGGAGCTCCTTCTTTCCTTTTTTTTTGTCAAGGGGCCAACTTCCTTTGCGTGATTCTCTCTACATATAATATTAAACATAATATTGAACGAAACACGTTTTGAAGCTATATTTTCTTTGCGTGGTTCTACCCGCACACAATATTGAACCGTAACATGTGTTGGAGCCATGTACGTGAATTTCTGTAGTTTCCTTTTAATTGATCGTGTCAAGATGGATAAATCAGACTGCTTTTCGGGTACGTAACTATTAATAATTTGATAAATTCTAGCCACAAATTTTATATCTAACCATTAAAATAATTTAAGTGATGTGGATTAATGTGGTGTCCCTATTTTAGTTCCGTATTTTGCTTTTAGTATATAATAGATACTCACATGTTTTATATACACTTTACATCATTTATACGCATTTTTCGGCACTAACGATTGACAAGATGCCGAATCGTCAGTTCCTGTTTTCTGATGTTTTTGGTTTCAGAAATCCTACAAAGGAAATATTCTCGGAATTGGACGAAATCAACGCCCAGGGTCTTATTTTTCCACGGAGCTTCCAGAAGACCGAAGGAGATACGAAGTGGGGCCACGAGGTGGCGACACCACAAGGCGGCGCGGCCAAGTAGGGCCCGCGCCGCCCTATGGTGTGGGCCCCTCGAGCGCCCCCCGACTCTGCCCTTCCGCCTACTTATACTCTCCGTCGTGAAAACCCTATTACCGAGAGCCACGATACGGAAATAGTTCCAGAGACGCCATCGCCGCCAATCCCATCTCGGGGGATTTAGGAGATCGCCTCCGGCACCCTGCCGGAGAAGGGAATCATCTCCCGGAGGACTCTTCATCACCATGATCGCCCCCGGACTGATGTGTGAGTAGTTCATCCTTGGACTATGGGTCCATAGCAGTAGCTAGATGGTTGTCTTCCCCTCTTGTGCTATCATGTTAGATCTTGTGAGCTGCCTATCATGATCAAGATCGTTTATTTGTAATGCTAAATGTTGTGTTTGTTGGGATCCGATGAATATGGAATACAATGTCAAGTTGATTATTGATCTATCATATATGTGTTGTTTATATTCTTGCATGCTCTCCGTTGCTAGTAGAGGCTGCGGCCAAGTTGATACTTGTGACTCCAAGAGGGAGTATTTATGCTCGATAGTGGGTTCATGCCTCCATTGAATCTGGGACAGTGACAGAAAGTTCTAAGGTTGTGGATGTGCTGTTGCCACTAGGGATAAAACATCAATGCTTTGTCTAAAGATCTTTGTGTTGATTACATTACGCACCATACTTAATGCAATTGTCTGTTGTTTGCAACTTAATACTGGAAGGGGTGCGGATGCTAACCCGAAGGTGGACTTTTTAGGCATAGATGCATGCTCGGATAGCGGTCTATGTACTTTGTCGTAATGTCCCGATTAAATCTCATATTAGTCATCGTGATATGTATGTGCATTGTTATGCCCTCTCTATTTGTCAATTGCCCAACTGTAATTTGTTCACCCAACATGCTATTTCTTATTGGAGAGACACCACTAGTGAACTGTGGACCCCGGTCCATTCTTTTACATCCGAAATACAATCTACTGCAAACTCTGTTCTCTGTTGTTCTTCGCAAACAAACATCATTCTCCACACCATACGTTTAATCCTTTGTTTACGACAAGCCAGTGAGATTGACAACCTCACTGTTAAGTTGGGGCAAAGTATTTTGATTGTGTTGTGCAGGTTCCACGTTGACACCGGAATCCCTGGTGTTGCACCGTACTACACTCCGTCACCAACAACCTTCACGTGGCCCTTGACTCCTATTGGTTCGATAACCTTGGTTTCTTACTGAGGGAAAACTTGTTGGTGTACGCATCACACCTTCCTCTTGGGGTTCCCAACGGACGTGTGCTTCACGCGTTATCAAGCATATTTTCTGGCGCCGTTGCCGGGGAGATCAAGACACGCTGCAAGGAGAGTCTCCCACATCCAATCTCTTTACTTTGTTTTTGTCTTGCTTTACTTTACTTTATTTATTGCTTTGTTTGCTTTCTTTATATCAAAAATACAAAAAAATTAGTTACTTGCATTTACTTTATTTACTGTCTTGTTTGTGTTCTCTATATTAAAAACACAAAAAAAATAGTTACTTGCATTTACTTTATTTTATTTCATCATGCTTCCTCCTAAGTTCAATCTGAAAGATATACCGGTAGGGCGTGGGTCTATCATTGGAAGAGATAATATAGAAGAATTTTTCACTCATGTTAGTACGGTTAAAGATTTTGAAGATGGACACTTGGTACCTACTTATGAAATTGCTACTGCCTCTTTAGTGCACATGTTGGAAGCTAGGTTTGTTAATCTTAATCCTATAATGCAACATATGTTTCTTACACTTTCTGATATGGAAGAATGAGAGAAGAAAGATTTTGTTTTAGAAACCCTTCTTAAAGAATTTGGTGATGTAGCTAAAGAAGCTAGAAAAGTCTTTATTAAACATAAGATGCTTGGGTGTTTTACCAATTTTGCAAATACCCTTGAAAAGATGGGAAAAGATAGGCTAAAGTACACTAATAAAACCAATTGTGAGGGGAGATTAAAGTACCAATACCTCTTAAGCTCATAGGAATGCATGAGGCACTAGAAAAGAATTTTGATTGGATTGTTCCTGAAAATTTATTTGAGGAGGATAGTAAGCCTAAAAGTAATGAAAGGGGAGCCTCTGAAACTTACATAGACAAGATACAATGCATTTTTGAGAAAACTCCCAACTCTAATGTTGATGCTTCATCTCTCGATAATACTTGATTCACACTTTCTGCGCCTAGCTGAAAGGCGTTAAAGAAAAGCACTTATGGGAGACAACCCATTATTTTACTTCTGCACTTTTGTTTTATATTTGAGTCTTGGAAGTTGTTACTACTGTAGCAACATCTCCTTATCTTTATTTTATTGCATTGTTGTGCCAAGTAAAGTCTTTGATAGTAAGGTTGATACTAGAATTGGATTACTGCGCAGAAACAGATTTCTTGCTGTCATGAAATTTAGCAGCCCCGTCTGTAGGTAACTCAGAAAAATCTGCTAATTTACGTGTGTGATCCTCAGATATGTACGCATCTTTCATTCAATTTGAGCTTTTTCATCTGAGCAAGTTAAGTGCCCCTGAAAAATTCGTCTTTACGGACTGTTCTGTTTTGACAGATTCTGCCTTTTATTTCGCATTGCCTGTTTTGCTATGTTGGGTGGATTTATTTGTTCCATTAACTTTCAGTAGCTTTGTGCAATGTCCAGAAGTGTTA
Organism: Lolium rigidum; assembly: GCF_022539505.1. Taxonomy (NCBI): domain Eukaryota; kingdom Viridiplantae; phylum Streptophyta; class Magnoliopsida; order Poales; family Poaceae; genus Lolium; species Lolium rigidum. The sequence goes on along the minus strand of NC_061514.1, from coordinate 18,979,588 downwards.
AGAATGATTATGTCACATCTGAATATGTGAATTTTTTATTATGCACTAACCCTCTAATGAGTTTGTTTTGAGTTTGGTGTGGAGGAAGTTTTCAAGGGTCAAGAGAGGAGGATGATACAATAAGATCAAGAAGAGTGAAAAGTCTAAGCTTGGGGATGCCCCCGTGGTTCATCCCTGCATATTTCAAGAATACTCAAGCATCTAAGCTTGGGGATGCCCAAGGCATCCCCTTCTTCATCGACAACTTATCAGGTCACCTCTAGTGAAACTATATTTTTATTCCGTCACATCTTATGTGTTTTACTTGGAGCGTCTGTATGTTTTTGTTTTTGTTTTTTGTTTGTGTTTGAACAAAATCGGATCCTAGCATTCTTTGTGTGGGAGAAAGACATGCTCCGCTGTTGCATATGAACACTGGTGTTCTTAGCTTTACTTTTAATGTTCATGGCAAAGGTTGAAACTGCTTCGTTTATTGCTATATGGTTGGAAACAGAAAATACTTCATGTGGTAATTGGTATAATGTCTTGAATAATTTGATACTTGGCAATTGTTGTGCTCAAATAGATCATGTTTAAGCTCTTGCATCATGTACTTTGCACCTATTAATGAAGAACTACCATAGAGCTTGTTGAAATTTGGTTCGCATGATTGGTCTCTCTAATGTCTAGATATTTTCTGGTTAAGGTGTTTGAACAACAAGGAAGACAGTGTAGAGTCTTATAATGCTTGCAATATGTTCTTATGTAAGTTTTGCTGTACCTGTTCATACTTGTGTTTGCTTCAAACAACCTTGCTAGCCAAAGCCTTGTATTGAGAGGGAATACTTCTCGTGCATCCAAATCCTTGAGCCAAAAACTATGCCATTTGTGTCCACCATACCTACCTACTACATGGTATTTCTCTGCCATTCCAAAGTAAATTACTTGAGTGCTACCTTTAAAATTCCATTCTTTATCTTTGCAATATATAGCTCATGGGAAAATAACCTTAAAAACTATTGTGGTATTGAATATGTAGCTTATGTGTCTTATTTCTTATAAGTTGCTTGTTGAGCGGTAACCATGTTTCTGGGGACGCCATCAACTATTTCACCTTTGTTGAATATCATGTGAGTTGCTATGCATGTTCGTCTTGTCTGAAGTAAGGGTGATTTATCATGATCAAATGGTTTGAGTATGCATATTGTTAGAGAAGAACATTGGGCCGCTAACCAAAGCCATGAATCATGGTGGAAGTTTCAGTTTGGACATCAATCCTCAAATCTCTTATGAGAATATTATCTGTTGTTGAATGCTTATGCATTAAAGAGGAGTCCATTATCTGTTTTCTATGTTGTCCCGGTATTGATGTCCTAAGTTGAGATCTATCAAAAACGAGAAATCAAATGCGATCTATCTCCTTGGACCTTTGTACAAGTGACATAGAGGTACCCCTTTGTGACACTTGGTTGAAACATATGTTATGCAATGATAATCCATGTAAATCCAAGCTAATTAGGACAAGGTGCGAGCACTATTGGTATTCTATGCATGAGGCATCTTATGCATAACACATATGAATTATTACTACCGTTGACAAAATTGTTTCTATGTTTTCAAAATGAAAAGCTCTAGCACAAAAACAGTAATCCATGCTTCCCTCTGCGAAGGGCCCTTTCTTTTACTTTATGTTGAGTCAGTTTACCTACTTCTTTCTGTCTTAGAAGCAAACACTTGTGTCAACCGTGTGCATTGATTCCTACATACTTGCTTATTTGCATTCATCATATTACTTTGTGTTGACAATTATCCATGAGATATATCCATGAGATAAACATGTTGAAGTTGAAAGCAACCGCTGAAACTTATATCTTCCTTTGTGTTGCTTCAAAACTTTCTAATAAGAATTTATTGCTTTATGAGTTAACTCCTGTGCAAGTCTTATAGATGCTTGTCTTGAAAGTACTATTCATGAAAAATCTTTGTTATATAATTCAGTTGTTTAATCATTGTCTTTACCATTGCTTCGAATCACTTCATTCATCTCATATGCTTTACAATAGTATTGATTAAGATGATGATAGCATGTCACTTCAGAAATTATCATTGTTATCGTTTACCTACTCGAGGGCGAGTAGGAACTAAGCTTGGGGATGCTTGATACGTCTCAAACGTATCTATAATTTCTTATGTTCCATGCTACTTTTATGACAATACTCACATGTTTTATACACACTTTACATCATTTATACGCATTTTCCGACACTAACCTATTGACAAGATGCCGAAGCGCCAGTTGCTGTTTTTTTGCTGTTTTTGGTTTCAGAAATCCTACAAAGGAAATATTCTCGGAATTGGACGAAATCAACGCCCAGGGTCTTATTTTTCCACGGAGCTTCCAGAAGACCGAAGGAGATACGAAGTGGGGCCACGAGGTGGCGACACCACAAGGCGGCGCGGCCAAGGAGGGGCCCGCGGCGCCCTATGGTGTGGGCCCCTCGAGCGCCCCCGACTCTGCCCTTCCGCCTACTTATACTCTCCGTCGCGAAAACCCTATTACCGAGAGCCACGATACGGAAATAGTTCCAGAGACGCCGCCGCCGCCAATCCCATCTCGGGGATTCGGTAGATCGCCTCCGGCACCCCGCCGGAGAGGGGAATCATCTCCCGGAGGACTCTTCATCACCATGATCGCCTCCGGACCGATGTGTGAGTAGTTCATCCTTGGACTATGGGTCCATAGCAGTAGCTAGATGGTTGTCTTCTCCTCTTGTGCTATCATGTTAGATCTTGTGAGCTGCCTATCATGATCAAGATCGTTTATTTGTAATGCTACATGTTGTGTTTGTTGGGATCCGATGAATATGGAATACAATGTCAAGTTGATTATTGATCTATCATATATGTGTTGTTTATGTTCTTGCATGCTCTCCATTGCTAGTAGAGGCTCTGGCCAAGTTGATACTTGTGACTCCAAGAGGGAGTATTTATGCTCGATAGTGGGTTCATGCCTCCATTGAATCTGGGACAGTGACGTAAAGTTCTAAGGTTGTGGATGTGCTGTTGCCACTAGGGATAAAACATCAATGCTTTGTCTAAGGATATTTGTGTTGATTACATTACGCACCATACTTAATGCAATTGTCTGCTGTTTGCAACTTAATACTGGAAGGGGTGCGGATGCTAACCCGAAGGTGGACTTTTTAGGCATAGATGCATGCTGGATAGCGGTCTATGTACTTTGTCGTAATGTCCTAATTAAATCTCATATTAGTCATCGTGATATGTATGTGCATTGTTATGCCCTCTCTATTTGTCAATTGCCCAACTGTAATTTGTTCACCCAACATGCTATTTCTTATTGGAGAGACACCACTAGTGAACTGTGGATCCCAGTCCATTCTTTTACATCCGAAATACAATCTATCGAAAACTCGTTCTCTGTTGTTCTTCGCAAACAAACATCATTCTCCACACCATACGTTTAATCCTTTGTTTACAACAAGCCGGTGAGATTGACAACCTCACTGTTAAGTTGAGGCAAAGTATTTTGATTGTGTTGTGCAGGTTCCATGTTGGCACCGGAATCCCTGGTGTTGCGCCGCACTACACTCCGTCACCAACAACCTTCACGTGGCCTTTGACTCCTACAGGTTCGATAACCTTGGTTTCTTACTGAGGGAAAACTTGCTGTTGTACGCATCACACCTTCCTCTTGGGGTTCCCAACGGACGTGTGCTTCACGCGTTATCAGCCGGTCACGCCGGGCGAGGCATCGGGCCAGCAGGAAAACATGGTTTACAAAAACTGTGATAACTTTTGCGTCCGAACTCCCATTTCGATGATCTTGGGCTTGTTGGAATCAGAAAAACAAGCCCTATAACTTTATGCATAGAAACATCATTGTCCACCCACGGAGTAAAAACCACAAGATGAATGTTTTGACCTATCTATAAAAGAGACACCGGTAAAATCTCCAAACTCGAAAACGCAATAGAAGATGCATATAGAATCCGTTTTCGATGAACTTGGGATTGTTGTAAAGCTAGAGACAAGCTCAAGAAACTCAAACAGAGAAACACCAAGAAGCAACAAGATTTATGGAATTCAAAGCATGCAAAGGGTTGAGCTTCCTAAGATGATGTGATCAAGTTACCCAACCGAAAGCCCCTCTTGATAGTGCGGCTATCTAGCCTATAACCCGGTCTCCCAAAAATCACCTTAAGACAGGTAAAAGGAAAACCTAGCAAGGCCATACCTTTGCCTTGTGCATTCCTCTTGATTTTGATGATGATACTTCATGCTTCATTCAAGCTGGAAAGCCTTACTAGATCATTGTTGCTTCGTGAAGACACATAATTTTCTCCCCCATACACCACTATGGGATGGCTTCATTAAGCACACCTTCACATGTCCATTATCACCAAATGGATGGCAAGCTTCAAGCATATGATCCTCTTGAGATGCTCAATTTGAACTTGCCCAACTCAACCTTGATGATGATCACCACTTGATGTCATCCTCTCATGGGCTATATGAGATATCACTTTTGATGCATGCCCATGGAAAGATACCACATGACTTCACGTGGCCTTCAAGATTATGTGTTGACCAAATGTGAATCTATTCTTCACTCTTTGTATTGGTCAACCTTCTATCTTCTCATGCTCTATCATACTATCTTGAGGTGTATAAAGAACTCATCATTTGTTTGCATGCTCTAAATCTTAGTCAACCATATCTCAACTCATGAGACATGACACCGATTTAGAGCCATATCTCGAATTCTTCACTTGGAATCAAGCACTCAAGATCTTGATCATTCATTGCTTAACACATAAGCTAGAACAAGGCTAATTTTGAGTTCCACACAAGAACTCCATCTTCATTTCTTCTTCTTGATCATATCACATATATGTCTTCAAATCGATGATCTTGATACCAATACTCAAGGTATATCTTTTGTCTTCATGCCATCCATACTTGAATCCAACACATGGACTACAAGTAGTACCTATGGAATATTCCTTCATATAAGATCAATGCAATCATTAGTCCATAGGGGTTGTCATTAATTACCAAAACCACAGATAGGGGCAATGTACCCTTGCACCTACCTTCAGGGGTTGAGGTGGCTAAACAACATGTGTCGAGGGACGGGTTATGTCCACTATGTGGGATCTCCGAGTCGGGAACCCATATAATGGTCACTTGTCCCGCAACCAGGTTCCTATGGAACTTTGTAATAAGGTTTTGGGCCCGGACTGGCAAGCCCAAGTCCTCGGTGCGTCTGGCTCTATCTTCTTGCGGTAGTGGTACCCGTTGCATAGGTAACGGGACCGGGAGCGAATGGATTCCGCCATGATTCGACACCTGCTAGAGGCGGCACGCGATTTTTCTTCTCCGTACAGTCACTGACCGGTGCCCATCCTTCGTGGGGTCGTGCGCATGTTTTTTTCGGTTTTACCTAGGGCATGTTTGTGATGCGGCCCCGGCAGTCCCTTGTTTTCCCACTTGTGCTTGAGACTTGGTCTTGTACTTTGTATTGTTCTGGTTGGTTTATTTATAAAGCGGGGCCAAAGCCTATTTCTAGAAGTTCCGTCGAAACAATGCAAAGTGCAAGTTGCTAATTAGGGAGTACACAAAGGTCTCAAAATTGGAGTGGAAGATTGTACATATAGAAGAAGTAGATATATTTCTGAAAACTTGGAAAACAGATCATATGTTTTTTCCAAATAAAACCATACATTGGCAATTGCGGTTCAACCCCGAAGCCTACAGGAGATGAAAGCAAATTGCCACTTTGCCTCTCCAACCAAGGTAGAAACAAGCTCAAATCCTTCACACTCAAATCTCACCAAAGCAATAAATGCTAGGATGAAATTAGAGAGAAAGAACAATGGAGAAAATCAACAAATGATTCCAAAATCTAGATTCTAAGAGTTCTCCTAACTTATAGGAGGAATGGATTGGATGAGGTTGTAGATCTAGACCTCCTCTTTCAAATCCCCAGAAATATGCAAGAATCATAGGAAGGAAGGGAGAGGAAGCAAGCTCAAGAGGTTCAACAATGGTGGTAAGCTCAAGAGGAAGCAAGCTCAAGAACCCTAGAAAATTGTTGGGGAAGAAGCCCCTTTTATAGCCAAAAGAAATATGACCGTTTGGGGCAGATGTGAGAGTTTTTCGTGCAGCCTGGCGGGAGGGGCCGACACGCCGGGCAAGGCACCGGGCCGCCTGGTGGGAGAGCCGGCCACGCCGAGCGTGGCACCGGGCCAGCCCGGCAGAAACCAGGCGAGACGCCGTGTGGCCCTGAGAGCCCCCTGAAATGCGTCCAGTTGGCACCGGTGTGGGAGCCGGTCTATGCCGGGCGTGCCGGTGAGACAGCTGGAGCTACCGGGGGTGGTGCCTGGTGGGCCAGTGGGGCGGCCGGTCACGCCAGGCGAGGTATCGGGCGAGCAGGAAAACATTTTTACAAAAACCGTGATAACTTTTGCGTCCGGATTCCGATTTCGATGATCTTGGGATTGTTGGAATCAGACCAACAAGCCCTACAACTTCATGCATAGAAACATCATTGTTCACCCATGGATTAAAAACCACAAGATGAATGTTTTGATCTATCTATAAAAGAGACACCGATAAAATCTCCAAACTCGAAAACGCAATAGAAGATGCATATAGAATCCGTTTTCGATGAACTTGGGCTTGTTGTAAAGCTAGAAACAAGATCAAGAACCTCAAACAGAGAAACACCAAGAAGCAACAATATTTATGGAATTCAAAGCATGCAAAGGTTTGAGCTCCCTAAGATGATGTGATCAAGTTACCCAACCGAAAGCCCCTCTTGATAGTGCGGCTATCTATCCTATAATCCGGTCTCCCAAAAATCACCTTGAGACCGGTAAAAGGAAAACCTAGCAAGGCCATACCTTTGCCTTGTGAATTCCTCTTGATTTTTATGATGATACTTCATGCTTCATTCAAGTCGGAAAGCCTTACTAGATTATTGTTGCTTCGTGAAGACACATAATTTGCTCCCCCATACACCACTATGGGATGGCTTCATTAAGCACATCTTCACATGTCCATTATCACCAAATGGATGGCAAGCTTCAAGCATATGATCCTCTTGAGATGCTCAACTTGAACTTGCCCAACTCAACCTTGATGATGATCACCACTTGATGTCATCCTCTCATGGGCTATATGAGATATCACTTTTGATGCATGCCCATGGAAAGGTACCACATGACTTCACGTGACACATTCTTCATGATTCATGTGTTGACCAAACGTGAATCTATTCTTCACTTTTTGTATTGGTCAACCTTCTATCTTCTCATGCTCTATCATACTATCTTGAGGTGTATAAAGAACTCATCATTTATTTGCATGCTCTAAATCTTAGTCAACCATATCTCAACTCATGAGACATGACACCGATTTAGAGCCATATCTTGAATTCTTCACTTGGAATCAAGCACTCAAGATCTTGATCATTCATTGCTTAACACATAAGCTAGAGCATGGCTAATGTTGAGTTCCACACAAGAACTCCATCTTCATTTCTTGTTCTTGATCATATCACATATATGTCTTCAAATCGATGATCTTGATACCAATACTCAAGGTATATCTTTTGTCTGCATGGCATCTATACTTGAATCCAACACATGGACTACAAGTAGTACCTATGGAATATTCCTTCATATAAGCTCAATGCAATCATTAGTCCATAGGGGTTGCCATTAATTACCAAAACCATACATAGGGACAATGTACCCTTGCACCTACCTTCAGGGGTTGAGGTGGCTAAACAACATGTGTCGAGGGACGGGTTATGTCCACTATGTGGGATCTTCGAGTCGGGAACCCATATAATGGTCACTTGCCCCGCAACCAGGTTCCTATGGAACTTTGTAATAAGGTTTTGGGCCTGGACTGGCAGGCCAACATCCTCGGTCCGACTGGCTCTATCTTCAAACTCCTTATCTTCTTGTAGCAGTGGTACTCGTTGTGTAGGCAATGTGACCGGGAACGAATGGATGCCATGATTCAACACCTGCTAGAGGCGGCACACATTTTTTCTTTTCCGTACAGTCACTAACCGGTGTCCATCTTTCGTTGGGCCTTGCACATGTTTTTTTTTTGGGTTTTACCTTGGCCATGTTTGTGATGCGGCCAAGCAATGTCCTCTTGTGCTTGAGACTTGCTCTTGTACTTTGTATGGTTTTGGTTGGTGGGGCCAAAGCCTTTGTAGCTCTCTCGAAACAATGCGAAGTGCAAGTTGCTAATTAGGGAATACAAATCAAAGGTCTCAAAATTGGAGTGGAAGATTGTACCCCATCTTGCTCATTTTATGTTGCGCATAACTTTTTGTGTTAATTAAACTGTGTAAACTTTGACCGAGAATATAAATTATAATACAAAGATCTACCATGAAAAATGCATATAATATGAAAATATATTTCGTGACAATTTTAAAATACTATTGTTTTGTTGTATATGTTTATATTTTTATCAGTATGGATGATAAAACTTTACTAAGATTGACTTTAACCAAAGCTTATATGCAACATATTTTGAGGAGGAGGGGGTACATGTAGAAGAATCAAGATATATTTCTGAAAAGTTGAAAAACAAATTGTATGTTGAGGTTTTCAAATAAAACCCAGTACATTAGCAACTGCGGTTCAACCCCGGAGCCTAGAGGAGATGCAGATTGCCACTTTGCCTCTCCAACCTAGGTTGAGGTAGGTAGGTGGCTTCCCGTGCCAGCACCAATTCCCCACTCTCTCGTGCGTCTCGCTATAAAGCAGCAGCAGAGCGGCGCACACCAACTCCACCAAACCACCAGCGTCACCACAGCCCTCCTCCACCCTCCCCAAAACCCCAAACCCCTCCATCCACCATGGCGGCGCCGTCCCCAACAACCACCCACCACCGCCTCCTCCTCCCCGCCTCCACCCACCGCCGCGCCGCCGCCGCCCTCGCCCCCTCCGCGCTCCGCCTCCCCATCCGCGCCCGCACCACCGCCCGCATCTGCGCCGCCGCCGCCCCCGCCGCGGCCGCCACCGCGTCCCCGCCCGCCTCCGCCGCGGTCGCCGTCGAGGGCAAGCCCACGGTGCTCGTCGCCGAGAAGCTCGGCGCCGCGGGGCTGGCGCTGCTGCGGGAGTTCGCCAACGTGGACTGCTCCTACGGCCTCTCGCCCGAGGAGCTCCGCGCCAAGATCTCGCTCTGCGACGCCCTCATCGTGCGCTCCGGGACCAAGGTCGGCCGCGACGTCTTCGAGGCCTCGGGCGGCCGGCTCCGCGTCGTCGGCCGCGCGGGCGTCGGGATCGACAACGTCGACCTCGCCGCCGCCACCGAGCACGGATGCCTCGTCGTCAACGCGCCCACCGCCAACACCGTCGCCGCCGCCGAGCACGGGATCGCGCTGCTCTGCGGCATGGCCAGGAACGTCGCGCAGGCCGACGCCTCGCTCAAGGCTGGTGAGCACACCCTGCCCACGATCTGAATCGTGTGCAAATGACTTGCTCTGTTTCGTGCAGACGTGCGGTCATGTCTGTTAATAAGTTTTTCTTCTCGTAGATGCGCAAGCTTTGAATGGTAGTACTTTCAACTTGCACAACAAAATAGTAAATCCATCATCTACTCGTTGTGCATCTGAAATTAAGACTGTATCTGCTTTCTGCGACTATAATTATTAGAAATAATGCCCGGGCTAGATCCTCATCTGAAATTGTGCATATAGGGAGCTAGCTGTTGACATCAAATCTACATCCTGTTTTTCAAACACTAGTTTGACCACTATTCGCAAATAGAAACAGCGGATACTACTACATTCAGTCTGCTGAATACCAACTTGCTGAAAGCTGCAGCACGTTGTAGCAGCAATGATTCTCTTTTGGTTGGCCACTCTTAGTCTTAGTAACGCATTTTGTTTCGGGGCAAATAGTCCCGTTTTGTATGAAATTGCTCCCTAGCAATGCTAGTATATTCCGTGCCCGATTTGCTGACTCGACTCTTGTACAGGTAAATGGGCACGCAACAAGTACGTTGGTGTATCCCTTGTTGGCAAAACTCTCGCCATCCTTGGGTTTGGAAAGGTTGGCTCAGAGGTTGCACGCCGTGCTAAAGGTCTAGGAATGCATGTGATCGCCCACGATCCATATGCTTCTGCTGACCGTGCTCGTGCAATTGGAGTTGAGCTAGTTAGCATGGAGGAGGCCATGACAACCGCTGACTTCATCTCATTGCATATGCCCCTTACCCCTGCAACAGACAAGATGCTGAACGATGAAGCATTTGCTAAGATGAAGAAGGGTGTTCGGATTATCAATGTTGCACGTGGTGGTGTTATCGATGAAGATGCTCTAGTCAGGGCTCTTGATGCAGGAATAGTTGCACAGGTCTGTTTGGTTCTCTTCCCTTCGCTATTCATGCTTCACTACATTAAAAGTGATTTTGAACAGTTCTATTTTCTAGAGTCGTACTTATACGTTTTTTACCTATATGCTAGGCTGCTCTTGATGTGTTTACTAAAGAGCCTCCAGCAGCAGACAGCAAGCTGGTGCTGCACGAGAATGTTACAGTGACACCACATCTTGGTGCCAGCACAGTGGAAGCGCAGGTATGATGAGTTGGTTCAGAAATATTGTCATGATTGCATCCAGTTACTATTATCCAAGCTCCCAAACGCTAAACATCTTGGATTCCTTAGGAAGGAGTGGCCATTGAAATTGCTGAAGCTGTCACTGGAGCTTTGAAAGGCGAGCTTGCAGCTTCTGCTGTCAATGCACCAATGGTTCCTGCTGAGGTATTATTGATCTCTTGTTGTCTCCAAATTTTTCCTTGTGACACTTGAACCTATCTTATATCATTGTGTTTCATGCAGGTGCTGTCAGAGCTTGCACCCTTCGTTGTGCTTGCTGAGAAACTTGGGCGCCTCGCTGTCCAACTAGTTGCTGGTGGTGGCGGTATCAAGTCTGTGAAGGTTACCTATGCATCTGCAAGGGCGCCTGATGATCTTGACACAAGACTTCTGCGTGCAATGATCACCAAGGGTGTGATCGAACCAATCTCCGATGCCTTTGTCAACCTGGTCAATGCTGACTTCACCGCAAAGCAGAGGGGCATTCGCATTAGCGAGGAGAGAATCTTGATGGATGGCTCACCTGAGACACCTCTTGATTACATTCAGGTTCAGATAGCCCATGTAGAATCCAAGTTCCCCAGTGCGATATCTGAGTCTGGAGAGATCACAGTAGAGGGGAAGGTGAAGGATGGTGTGCCTCACCTAACAAAGGTGGGAGCATTTGAGGTGGATGTGAGCATGGAAGGCAGCCTGATCCTCTGCAGGCAGGTCGACCAGCCTGGTATGATCGGTTCAGTTGGAAGCGTCTTGGGTGAGGAGAATGTCAATGTTAGCTTCATGAGCGTTGGGAGGATTGCTCCTCGCAAGCGTGCTGTCATGGCAATCGGTGTTGATGAGGAGCCCAGCAAGGCCACACTGACCAAGATTGGGGAAATCCCGGCGATTGAAGAGTTTGTCTTCCTCAAGCTCTAGGCGTGGATGTGTATGTTTGGAGTTACAAACATGGTTGTGCAATTTTGATGTAGCTAGGCGTTTAATCAGGGGTCTAGAGGACAGGTCGGTGTCGTTGGAATAAGGTTTTTTTCGTGCATGTTTTGTTGGTGGTTCTCTTCTGTTGGGTTTGGTTTGGCATTTCTGCCCATCCATCTTCTGGCTGAACATGATGCTATTAATAATAGTTTGGTGTCAATGCTTGTCTGCTTAATTCTTAATTTGGACGTGATGATAGTATATGCCTGTGCTGTTCTAGATCTGTTGTTTGCTGCCTGTTAGGTGCCATGTGGCACTGAAAGTAAAAGAGGATCTAGGGTTAGCAATGCCTGATGAATGTGCCCAAAGGGCAAAAGGCCATGCCACCTGTACTGCTGCACATCAGGATTGTCAATCTGTTCCAATTTCTACAAGAACCAAATTCATTCAACAGAAATATAGGACTGAGATCTCTTACAACAGGGATGGTATTTTATCCCTAGGTTCTATGATTACAGATCAGCCAAACCAAACACAATCACGAACTAGCGGTATGTTTTAGCCTGCAATAGTGCAATTATATTACTGACCGAACAAGCTAGTCTTTAAAGGGAGAAGGGACTCGCTCTCAAATAGTCCAACTAGTTTTTTTTGCATATTCTTCACACACAGAGCTTAGATTGCAGACATCCGGAAAGAGCCATCCGTCTGAAGTGAATCAGCATTGCTCAAGTACTTAATGAACAGCGACCGAGAGATGTTTAGGGCATCTCCAGTGGCTGTGGTCGGGAAGACCTTCCTATCGCTCTGCCAGTAGTTGGTGAGGCTAATCCACTCCCTCCTCCATTCTTCCAATGCAAAAGGTTTGTTATTCTCCAGGCTCAGTATCAGGTACTTGAAGTAGATGGCAGCTCTTGGTCCATAGTAGTCTCGCAGCAGGCCACTCCAGTACTTGTTTGCTGCAACAGAACTTGTTATAAATAAATACGGCGAAACTGCAAGAAGCGAATGGATGGTATGTGCCTCACCGTAATCACGTAGCAAACTTGCTTTTGTCTCGGTGTTGTCAAACCACATTGTAATTTGTGTTCTAGCATTCCATTCATACTGCACCCGTTTGAAAGCACTAATGTGTCAGCAATGAGCAATAATACATGAGCTTTTGAAAAGTTAAGGTTGGTATAAAAGAATAAGATAGCACAGCATTACAAGATCACAGCTTATACTTAGTGGCCTAGTGCTCACAATGATCTAGATCAGGACGAGTTTACCTAGCATTTTAACTCGTTTTGTCTCGGTTACCATCAAGCAGGTAAGAATGAAACCATCCAGTACTAAAAATGTCGAAGAAAAAGGTATTACCTGTATCTCTTGTTCCTGGTCTCGTGCAAGGCCCTTCGCACTTTCCAACCAAGGCCCAAGCAGAAATCCCTCATGAGAGGCTAGCAGTATGTCAAGATCATTAACAAGATCTAGGAAGCACTCACACAGAGTGGTCACTTGTCTTATGTTGTTTGATTTGTATCCTTGGATAATCTTTAGAAATATTTGGTTGGCATATTTGGCCAGAGCCTGACGTGTTAAATCCACAAGGTCATACCTGTTAAATCCATGTAAGATTGAATTAACTTATTTAACATCACCACTTTATGCTCCAAACACATATACGCATGACTAGTCACTTGTGAAAAAAATAGCTCGGGTGATAAATTGCATCCCAGAATCACAAGCAGATCATGTTTTAGTGCCAATTCAAATTAGTTAAGCTGAATAGAAAGCAATAAGTTGATATCAAGAGTTCAGGCCAAGGCAATTCTATAAAGGAATAAAAATGCTACCCCATCAAATATTGTGAAACACCAGAAAAAAATAGAGTTGGAAAAAGTCTTTGGGATTTTTAACTACAGCCATTCAGAGCATTAACAGTTTAGCACAAAGTCGGTTGAAGGTAACAAAAATTTTGAGAGCTTGCGGCGTACGTATCTTGCGCTCTTCAAAGGAAGAAGTAAATCAAACTAGACTGCAATATCATAATATTCAAACATTAACCAGAAAAGTACTACTATTCAATGCCATAAATTCAGCAATATGAGCACCTGTGCCCTCACCTGAAGGTGTTGCTGTCAGGTACCTCATCTCCATATTGAAGGAAAAGCTCTAGGGCATGTATAACAGCCTTAGTATCATACCATATATGAGGTTGTTCATATGCATCATTTGATGCATCCTTTACTACATAATTCGTTGATGACACTGCAGAAGAAATATTGGTAGTGCTTGTTTGAATAACGAAAGGTTCAACATCTGGAAATGCAACTATCACATCCCGGTTTTTGTCCTGTTACGATAATAAAATTTATAAGCAAAATAACAGTAGAAAATGTATTACAAAATCACAAAAGTAAATTGATGTTTACTAGTATTAACAAAGGGTAGAAAAAATGCTAAGAATAGCTCTACAGCACAGAACAGTGTAAAAGTACACAAAGCGTCCAGTTTGTTAACAGTAGTATAAATGTATAGTTTTGTTACTTCAGACAATCTTCCATTCCTAGTATATGTTTGTCATACGCTGAATGAAAATGGATAGGTGGTACAATGGCTACATATGGCACATATAATAACTTACATTTTTACCATCTGTACAGTTATATAGAGTTTGGTGCAAAATTCGCCAAGCATCTTGTAACCCTATAACAGATTTCCCATATCTTCTTGTTGGATATGTCTCAACCCATACCTGGAAACAGTGGAAGTCTGGTCAAGTTAGAACGTGGTTGCACCCATTAGCTACCTCTAAGGGCAAAAATTAGAGAACTGCACAACAAATAGCACGTCAGATTTGCTGCAAAGTGAAGTACTACCTCCGATTCATATTAATTGACTTTAATATGGATGTATCTAGAACTAAAATGTGTCTAGATACACTCATATTAGAGTCAATTAATATGAACCGGAGGGAGTAGTAAACACATCACGGGCTAATCTGACGAACTGGCTAATTCCGAAGCATACATCAAACAGAAAATGTATTAAAAAAACCAGACTCAAAATATGCAATATATCTAAGAAACCAAATGATGTATACATTGCAACCGACATGTTAAAAAGAAGACATGTACATTTATTGCATATAAAGCTCTTCTCAAATGGTTTATGAAATTTCACCTGAAGATCCACTTGTCTGTGATGAAAAGCCATTTCTGACATTAGGTCATAAACAATAGGATTTTGCTCGATACCTTCCATAGACATGCCGACTCCAACCTAAAACAAATGGTGTTTGAAGTAAAAGATTCAGAAGATGAATATTTGCTAGTTCAGTAGCAGCAACAACTGATTAAGCTAATGATGTAATACCATTGTGGAGTTTTCACTAAGTCGAGCATCAATAGGCCCAGAAGCAACAGCATCCAAGACACCATACATTTCAAAATCCGCAGCAAAATTATGAAGCATGCACCTGAAGAAAGGATAGCACCAATTCCTTTATCACAAAAAGAAAAAAAAAAGAAATAAGATGGTGTCTTGACAAGAATGGAGAGATGACTTTCCAGATGTAGGGGACACCATAGAACTGATCAGAATTGATCCATACTGGTTTCACTTCAGCATAAAGATCAAGAACAATCATTCGTCCAACAGGAACAGAATGCAGTAGTGCCTAACCAACACAGAACTCAATATTATAAAAAATCAAAGAGAAATCTCATAACATAGAAACTGCACAAGCTAAAAAGAAAGAAACACCAACTAGCCGCATTTTCTTTACAAGACTTCGGTAAATAAAGGATAGAGTTAATGAGTAGAAAGACATGGTTTGCGCTCTCAGCAACAGTTGTTGAGTACCCCAGTTCTGGAATTAAGTATATATGAATTGTGCTTACTGGTTCGAACTTCTATGTCCAACCTTAACACCCTTTTCTACCAACAACAGTAGTATATCACTGCAGACACTGGCTTCTAATTAGCATAAACTGAATACTATCAAGGTCGCAACCTTACACATAAAACCACTCCAACTTTCTTATCATTGGTATTATAATATGTTTGTGGAACACAAAAGGTATGTGCCGTATCAAATAATCGGTGTCACCCAACATCGTTGTTGTTTTCGAGAAAACGCAAAGGACCTTTGCGCTTCATTTCATTGAAAAGGAAGAGTTATAGTTACAAGTCTCCTAGGAGACGGTGATACATAAGAGGAAAGGGATTCCTAGTGTACATCCCAACATCGTTGCAGTATTCATTTTAGATACATCACATCCTAAGTTTTGGAGGGACTGTTCTACTTACAAAATCACAATGTAAAATACTTTTGTCATTATTAATACAGATTTTATACCATGTCAAAGTTGTCATATCAATTTTTGAAGAAAACTACAACGAGTAAAAGGTTAACAAAACTAACATTACTTAACATATTATTGAGCTTTCATGAGATTGCACCTTCATTTGTGGGGGTTCCCAGAAAGGATCGTAAGTAAACAACCAACCCTGTAGAGGATAATACATGTTAGCGAGAATTTCATATTTGAATATTCAAGTGTGTTTTTATACAGCAAAAAAAATGCCAGCTGGAAAGAGAACTATGCGTCTAAAGAGGGAGTGAGGGACTAAAGGAAAAAATTAAGTGTATCAACAAAGGCATCCATAACCTATGTCCCTGGCAACTGCATTTTACAAACCAATCCAGCACAAGTGTTCACAAAAAATTAATACTTCAAAAGAAACTCACTTGCATTAACCAAATAGCCTCATCATCACCACTTTGCATTCCCCTGAATGTTGCAGCACCCAAGGAAGATATATAGTTTGGATCACTTAGTGGAGGGGTGTTCTCATCAAATGTATCACTAGATGAACATAAGATATCACCAAATGAGGCACTGAGTTCATCCAATGGGAACTTCTAATACTTTAAATGATAAAAGAGAACATACCAGTTGTATACATGACTTGTCCTACCATATTCTGTGCAAAGAATAAGAAAACTCATCAGATGTGTTAAGGATTGATGTTTTATTCTGATAAACAATGTAAATAATACTTATAAAAAAACTAGCACCTAAACAGAAGTCTCTTGAAAAAAACATACATATAAAATAAAAACCAGGTAAAGGAACTTTATCACTCAGTTTTTACAATCGTGGTACTAATTCTCAAAAATTATTTACTGTAGGTATTCTATCAAAATACCATGCATCATAGTATTGGAGTTCAGTTTTCAGTAAGAAGTCCTACCTTTGATTTGTTCTTCTATAAACGACTTTCCAATTTCTACAAATAAGGGATCGGATGCATCAAGAAGATATGTGCAACACCATCTTGGGTTGCTGTCAACTGTAAACCTTAATATCACAGAAGAGAATAAAATAAGTGAAAAACTTAAATATAACTATAAAGAATTATATCAACAGAAAGATACACAGAATATCTGATAATTTACTTTACTTCACATTAGTTGATTCACAAAAAACAAATCACTTGACAACAGTTGAGCTGTGTTAACAAATAGGGTCGGTGCAAATAGTTGGCGTACGTTAAGAATTAGTATCCAATTTTAACTTTGAACATATTTTTTACAGTCGAAGCACCCAGTGTGAGCAACACACATCAGAGCACAAGAGCAGAAGCTTGCTACGAATCTTAAGTGTCAATCACTAGTCACTAGTGGCATAAAAAACTGCAATACGTCAACTGATTCAATATTGGTTCAGTGAACAGCCTAAGGGGAAAAACACTCAGATGTGCAGAGACATTCAGAGAACTGAATAGAAGATATAAGGTTTATTGTGAAACATCATCGAAAGACAACAGTCATGAAGCACATGAATATATAAAGTTGTCGGGAATTAATCAGTATCCAGAGATGCAACATGGCTCAGTATGTTAAAGTATTTCATCAAGGCAACAATTTGCTCAACATCTTTATTTAGAATATTATTCTTACCAATCTCCAAGGTGGGTAACTCTAGCTGAGGGAAATTTTGATTTCAGTGCAGCAGGGATGTTACCAGAAAAGGCCGGAAGGACTGCAAGAGTGGTAGATAGACTAAATAAGTGCAAATGAAAAATAAATGAACTCAAGTAGTAAAAAATGTTATAACATCACCTGGGGACATGCCAAAAGCATACATCCTAGAAAGGATTTTCTTCTGAAGGGTTAATTGATCATCAAGCCAAGTCTGAGGAAGAGGTCCACCCCATCTGAAAAATCATCTTTACAATGTATTTATGTGTTCCTTCAAGATAAAATTGCTTAAAAGATGAACTGAGGGAAGACCATCAATGTTCATCATGCTATCAGACACAATATTTTGTCTATATCTGGTCTTACAAAAAAAGGGGGGTTCAGAAGTCCATCCTACTACCGACAATCGCTTCCATTGACTACAGTGAGTGGACTACCCACCCTGAATGAATATTGTATTCATGATATGTTCTTTGAATTAAGAAAAAACTGCATATATTAGCTGTCATTTATCCATTTGTGACAAGTACTAAAGAGGAAACAATTTCTTATTGGCAGTTAAGACAGCAAAAGTCATATCTTGCTTGAGAAGACTTGGGATCAGACTTAAGTTGAATATTAAAATAATTCAAAAACTAACAGCATGTGTTTCTTATAATGCAAAAGAATATGTGATCAACAAGAGTCTTGTAATGTAAAATGAATTAGATGGAAGGCCTGATAGAAAAAAGAGCACCACTTAACTTACCCATGCATATTGGCCATCCGAGACCATGAAAGAAAGGCAGGCCCACCAAAGAAATCATCCAGATCAGATTTACTAATGTTGTACCTCTGCAAGTATGTAAGGGAAGACGAAATGTAAATTACAAGCAAACCATTTACCATAATAAAGTATGAGTTAACAGAAGTACTAATGGACACAGGACACTATTGCCACATTGGCATTTTACGAAATCAGTTACGAAGTACTTTTTTCTTAAACAACAGAGTACCAAGATAGAGCATTTAATCATCAGTTCTGGTAAAAAAGCATTTGACTATCAGAGATCCCAGAAGCTCCCCCGTGCTTCACAAAAGGACAATATTAAAAATCATGAACCCGGCCTAAACCATGCCAACATTGCAACATGGCTCCATACTTGGACATGTGACCTCTGGTGTACCAGTTATCGTGCCTACGGTAAACGCTGGGTAGCCAAGTGCGGAGAGGATAACTGCTGAAAGCATATAAGTAGTAAGCCCACCCCAAGATGAGTGCTCTCTCCTCCGACTTCCCTAGAGGAGGCACTTCCATGCTTGCTTATCTGAATTGTTTCAATAGTCTACCTCCTGATTAGTATTCATGCTAGGATTTGCTGTTCTACATCAAGCATCAGCTTATATTTCTACTAAGATTATCTGATGTTCTTTGATATGATTTAATATTTGAGAAAAAGCAAGATGCACGGTTTCAATTATTCAGTAAACAACATGTTTTAAAAAATAAACGCACACAAACCTGAAAAACCTTCTGCCATATAGCCTCTTGCCCAGTGAAAGCTAGAGGCAAATTGACTCCTTGAAGAGCCATCCAGTCAATCTCCTTCTCCCAGCGCTCCCAATCATACCAAGCAAAAGAATCTTCAAAGCAAGAAAAGAATCTTTAAACACATCATTACCAATACAAAATAAAGAACTAAGACATATTGTTTTTAATTCAGCATGGAGAAGGTATGTATCATGAATACCAGTTTCAACAACAAAAAGCTCAACATCGTAATCAACCAAAATGATGCCAGCCAGCACCAACAAAAACTCAAAAGTAAGTAAAAAAAGAGGTAATAAAATCCGTTAAGTTCTTTTTTGCAGGGAAAATCCTGGTAGCACTAGAGCAAAACACAGGTATACAATATACTAAAAGAAAAAAGGCAGAATGAGCTCTTGGGAGAAAGAATGACATCACTATTCATAACCAGAATATTCACAGAGCACCTAAAAACGTCCATGGTACATAACAGAGGGAAATAATATGACATGCAAAAGAAGCTGAGCATATCCAGCATATGTCTCTGTTAACGTAGCAGGAAGACATACATTAGCAGGATACCATGTCATGGGGTTCAAAAAGCTCTATCAGTTACACAGCTTCAAAAATATACTACCTCCGATTCAAGGAATAAGGCACCCTCGTTTTACGTGCTTTTCGTTTGACTAAGAATTATTTCAAATATATAAAGATTGTTTGTATGAAATTAACATCATTAGAAAGTGTTTTTCAATACGAATCCAACGATACTAATTACATATAATATAACCAAGATTTAGTTGCTCAATTTTTATGGTCAAAGTTCGCCTTGGAATACGTGTGCGCCTTATTCCTTGGGATGGAGGTAGTAATTAACAAGTGTTCTAATGCTTGTAACTAGAAAACTTACTTAGTGGATGGCAAAAGAAAAGTATCAGAGTTGTACACGAAATAAGAAATCAGCTTACAACTGGAAGTAACTGCATTCTGGTAGTAGTTCCAGTCAACAGGTCTTCGAATCAAAACCCCACCAGCAGGAACACGAGGTAGTGAGCCAGGATATGGCACGGATGATAATTGTGCACCACCAGTTTTAGCCCATGATATATGTGCCGCACAATAGTGCTTCAAATACCAATGAAGGCCAGCAGAAATTTCTACCCCACTTACTCCAAGTATCCTGATCAAAAGACAAGAACAAATGCAGATGACTTCAGTCTGATTGTACTACAGAGAAACTAGAGGCATAAACTTACAACAACAAGACCAAACAGACATGGTGCACCCTGTCTAAGTAACCCTTAATATAGTAGACTGATATTTTGAACTGTACACTAGCCACTCACATTAGTCAGTAGAACTGGTACATACTTCTAGCAGGAATTGCTGTGTCGAAAATATATATAAAAGCAACATCACTATGAACACATATGTATTATACCATCCAAGAATCAGAACAATACTGATAACTGAACACATGTAAATACTGGAAGGTTTTATTTAGTAACACCCATATGTTCATGGGGAGTAAAGTAACACCTAGGGTACCAAAAAAAATGTCAAATTCATCGTTTGCAGAGTAGCAGGCATACTTAGATCCAGGCCATAAGTGGATCGCCTAATATGTAACTTGGGCAAGATACATCATTTAAATAATGATACATCCTCAGTCCGTTTTATATGAAAATGGTCATCAGGCTAAAGGTAACATTCTACAGCTGCTGAAGATTGTTTCACTTAGCTCGCAGTAAATAATAATAGAACAAAAGGAAGAAACATACAGTATTTCGGGAGTCCCTTCTCCATCAAACGACGGGTGGTTGTTGATGATGAAGCATGCCTTTCCACCACATTTCTCCTGTTAGAGTGTTAGTGCAGGTGTTAGTGCAGAAATGACTCCTAACTCGTTGTTGACAGATACCAGCTAGTAAAAAATAGACCGATCGTGAAATTAGCTAGAAATCCACCATGTCAAAGGCAAAAAGGATACATGGTCGACATCAATCACGTCTGTGGATGAACAGTTCGAAACTACCGAATACGAAATGCGAAACTTACTAGCCTGCAGTTTGTTTAGGTATTAAGTTTCTCTTAATCAAAGCCTATGACCTCAGTCGCCACAGGTTCACACACCGAGTGTCCAGAACAACCAGCTCCCGACACCAATCAAATACTCCATGATCCTAAAATTTTACTACTAGTAACCACTTGGTGAATTGGTCAAATCCCTCGGCCACTCTCCTTACTCGCCGCCAGTTCCACGAACAGCTAAACCCCTAGAATTCGGCTGGAACAAAGCGCGCGTACCGTGGGGATGACCATGAACTCGAAGCTGGCGGAGTGGGACGGGAGGAGGCGCGCGAGGAGCCCGGCCGCCGCGTCCACCTGCTCGGCGGGAGGCCGGCGCTCGCTGTGCTGGAGCTCGCGGACGCGGTCGAGGTGCGCGAACCGCATGCCCGAGCTGCTGACCCGCGACGCGGCGCAGGCCAGCACGACGGCGAGCAGGAGCAGGAGGAGGCGGGGAGCGGGAGAGGACGGCGGCATCGCGCCGGCGCCGGCGGGGGCGGGGTGGGAAGGGGGAGGAGGCGAAGTGGGGAGGAGAAGTGGCAGGTGGGAGTGGCGAGCAGGGCTTGGGGGAGGACATGACGAGGGAGGAGGTGGTTGGGGGATTAGGAAATGGGGGGCGAAAGCGAAAGGGGCGGCAGATTCCGGCGGCCGGGGCGAGTTCCGGGCGGCAATGGGGAAGCGGCGAAGACGACAGGAGCGGCAGGCCGCGCGCGGATGACGCGACGAACAAGCACCATGACGTCAGTCCAATTATTTATGTAAACAAATTGGACAAAGCTACGGAGCATAATTTGGGTTGTCTGGTTGCTCCGGCCTGGGCCAGGATTTTTTGCGTCGGACTTTGGTTGGCCCGGCCCGAGGCTCGATCCGACCCGAGAAATGCACAGGTATAGGCGGAACCATCGGCGACACCCGATGCCTTTTGTGTTCTGCCGTGCAACAAATCTTTGCCGTGGGCTGTGTTGGTCCATTGCCGTGCAACTTTCTTTGTCGTGCGCTCTCTTCCGTTGATGCCGTGAATCGTATCTTTGCCGTGCGCTCGTGTCTGTCGTTGTCGTGGCCAAGATCTTTGCCGTGCGTTTTCCTCCGTACGCACGGCAAAGAAATCTTTACCGTGCGGGTACACACGGCAAAGATAGGCTGCATGGCAGCGCCTTAGTGACCATCTCACTTTTTTTCTCTTTACATTTCTGCGAGATGAGATGAGGAGGTGACTTTGAGTCAACATTTGCAAATGTTTTCTCATAATACTATGGTTTATAAAAGTATGACGGTTTAACATAGTTTTAGGTGTTTGGATTTGAGAAATATTGTAGAATTGAAAACCATGGTATCCTCAAAATGTCTTCTTAAACAATGGAAAAAGTGGTCTCCCGCTTTTATTAAAACGAGAAAGCAAAAAAAAAAAACTATAGTATTGCTTAGCCGGGCACCGAAAAATTGTGGTACCCAAATAGTTAAGTTTTCAAAAACTAGAGCTTCCAAACAAAGGTACTTACGTTTTATCATACACCTGATGTTCTTTTAGTAATAAATTGCCTACAAATGCCCTTTATTGGATTAACTTTAACTTATTTTGCGCTTCTCACAGCCGGATATGTAACTGAATTAGTGAATGAAAAATACTCAAGTTATTTATACATACATTTTATTTCTTCTAAAATTGTTTTTTGCTATTAGATATCGAAACGTGCAAAGCACGTGCAATTTACTAGTTTAAGCTAATGCACAAAATTCACATATAGGTGATAGCACTCACATTTCACGAGGCCCCAATGCTAGTTTACTAAATTACAAAAAGTTCAATCAATACTGACAGGTATTCTCTTATGTCAGTGAGTAGCATGAAAAAGATTACCGGCCGGCGATATTTCGAAAATATGAGAGAGAAAGATATCGCTGGATGTAACTCAGATGGTTGGCCCGGTTCGTCACGGACACGCCGGCAGTGTCGAGGCTATCCGACGTTTTTATGCAGCAACAAACATGCAGGAACGAACATATGCTCTGACAACATTGGCACGCACACGCACTATATACGCAAAATTGGCCGCTCCAAGCTAGCAGCCACCTGTGGAAGGGAGTTACGTACGTGTCCCCTCCGCTCCACCTCTCTAGTCTGTAGCTAGCTAATCTAGGACGACGACGAGCACCTGAGCTGATGCGCGGTGACGCCCTGAGCAGTGAGCACGGAGCAGGACGGACGAGCCGATGAGAGCTGTGGCGTGCGACCTCTCTGATGCACCAGCTCGATTGATCTTCTGAACACAAGCAAAGCAAGTACTATCACTGGTTTCTTTTGCTGATTCTAAGCTGGCATCTGTCTTTAACTTGTAGCTTGAGATGTTGCTGTTTCTCCATTTTTCAGTAACCGGAACAAACAAACTGATAATGGGATTGCCTGAGCTGTGGGAAGCATGGGAGGTCAAGTGCCTGCTACTCTCAAGCCTACTGATGCAGCTGCTCATGCTCATCTTGACCGAGCTGCTTCGTCACGTATCCGGCTGGCCGCTGCTCTCCGCGGCGCTGAGCGCCATCCTGTGGCTGCTCTACCAGACGGCCGACGACGTCGCGATCTACGTTCTCGGCCACATGTCCCTGAGCAGCAGGCCGCGCGAGGAACAGCAGCTCATGGCGTTCTGGGCGTCGCTGCTGCTGGTGCACCTCGGCGGGCAGGACACCGTCACCGCCTACGCCATGGAGGACAACGACCTCTGGCTGCGCCACCTCTTCACCCTGATGGTGCAGGCCGCCGGAGCAGCCTACGTCCTCTACAAGTACGCCGGCGGCGGCAGCGCGTCCTTGCTCGCCGCCGCCGTGCTGATGTTCCTCATCGGTGTTGGCAAGTACCTCCAGAGGGTATACGCCCTCAAGTCCTCTAGGCTCGGCAGCGTCAAGGAGTTCCTGGAGGGCTTTGAGGTGCACGAACCCGACAAGCCGTACCCAGTCCCGGCTTGTCTTGATGACGCGGAAGGGGTCCTGCAGGGAGCTCATGACCTGCTCCATGTCTGCATGGGCCAGCTTGTTGACTACAAGGTCTGGCCGTCTGGGTTTCAGATGGGATGCATACTCGCATATCACGATCGCCGTGGTAACCCCAGTGGGCGGAGCAAGTTGCTGGAGTTGCTTGGGATGCAGCTCTCCCTGACGCGTGACATCCTCTACACCAAGGCGGCGGTGACTCACACGTGGCACGGGTTCGTTTCTCGCCTGCTCTGGACCGTCTCCACCATCGTGGCATTCTTCTTATTCCGACAGTTTGCCATGGGAGGCGGCCAAGTTTACAGCAAGGGTGACATGGTGGTCACTTACATCTTGTTAGCTGGAGCTCTTCTCCTCGAGGCGTCATCCCTGCTAAGGGCGGTATCATCCACTTGGACATGCGCCTGGCTACAAGGAGCTGCGAGGTTTAAATGGTTCCATCCGACATGGGTGTATCTTCGCAGGGGTGCCAAGGTAGCACAAAGATGCAGGAAGTGGTCGAGCTCCATCGGGCAGCACGACTTGTCACGATCCCACCGGCACAACAATGCAGGTGGATGCTACTGGATAGCGTCTCGCATCGGGCTCGGGCAGCAGTGGAACAGGCTGCGTTCCTGCGACTCCATCGTGATCTCACATGATGTGGAGGACCTGCTGCTGAATGAGGTACAACGCATGGTGGAAGCATGTGGGGGGAATGATGAGGAGCACATCATGCGAAGCCCCGACCAGCTCGCGCTCGGCGCATGGGGCACCGGTGGTTCAGGCGCAAGATTCTACGATGGTGTCGTCGGAGTGGAGGAGGCCGGTTTCAACGGCAGCATACTCGCCTGGCACTATGCCACCGACGCGTTCCTCGGACTGTTTGATCGTCGATGCATACTGCCTGCTGACAGAGATAAGAAGGACGCATTACAAGAGACTGAACGCCAGGAAAGGAGGGAGCCGCAACAGCGCCTGGCTGAGGCGATCCTGGTTTTGTCAAAATACATGATGTTCCTCCTCGTGGAGCGGCCTCGATTACTGCCCGGCCCTTTCCGCCACAACCAGTATGACAACTTCTGCTCGGAGTTTCAAGAGTTCTCACGTTTTGAGGTTGAAGATGATGATTTCATTCCTGACGCCCTGCAGCCGGCAGTACGTCTTGCCAAAAACATGCTGGCCAGGTCCGAGGTTGAGGGGGTGGAGGAGGTGTTGCAAGCGATCTCCATGGTGTGGGTGGAGAAGCTGTGCTACGCGGCCAGCCACTGCATCAACAACTCCCATGCCAGGCAGCTCAGCAGCGGCACCGAGTTCATCACCGTCGCCTGGATCCTGACCACTGCCTTGTTTAATCGGTTCTACCGTGACCACCCTGTGTTCAAAGAACAAGCAGACCACTTCCTACAAAAACACTAGCCATATAGGCATGCAAATTAAGAATGTCATATATGAAATTTGAATTATGTTTATATTTTTAAGTGTTGACATGGAATGATTTTGGATTGGAATGAATATGACATGGTTTGAGATAGTCGTAGGAATATTTGAATTCAAGTTTGACTTGGTCAAACCTCAATTTTGAATTCAAAATTTAGAAACGTGCTCAAGTGGTTTCAAGTTATATTCAACTTTCGGTTTTCAAGTTTTAAATTTACCCCACATTGTGAATTACTCAAAGTCATCTTGAAATTAAAATTTCAAATCCCAGCGTTTGACTTATGTCAAGTTTGATACTAGAGTTCAAATTCGATCAATTTGGTTTGCAAAGACAAAAGATGAAATTTTTACCGTATTTTAGAGATGCATGCAATGCAAATGCACATATTTGTACATCTACCCTTACGAGGTCCTATTATTTGGGGTGTTACATCCCCCTCCGTAGTCTTTAGCTGTAATTATTTTCTTCTCAACTGAGTGACATATTTGTTGGAAATAGACCTAGGTGATTTTACTTGAGTTATTGTTACATGCCCGTACTAGCTTATACATCCATGTGTTGATTTAAGAAATTCACTTGCATGCCCATCTCTAGAAAAGTATAGAACCAAGCACACACTTGTTTATTTATATGTATTTATACTCACTATGAAAGTTTAGCAGATACGTTGTGATCAATTCAAATCTCCATGTTTTGATAGAGTAACATGTCTGAAATGTTAATTGACCTATTTGCTAATGTCATATAAGAATGCTAGTATCTAGCTTGCTAGAATATTTCACTATGCCATCCCAACTAAAAAATGTTTGTCCTATGAATACTTTATTACATATCACATATGGTTAATACTTTGGATTCTTCACGTGGTTGTGCAGCGACCACTGGATCCTAATAGTCCTTGTGCCGCGGGATCGAACGATGTTTTACATGAATTTCATGAGACTCAAGTCAAAGTTCAAACACAAAACTATATTCGATGTTCCCAGTGACGCCCTCTCTAAATTTGCACAAAGGGAGAAAATCTGCCAAGTCAAGGTAAGGGTCATCAAATGGAAAAGTTCAAATAAATCACTGATATCTCTTGCGTAGAGAAGTCTTCAGATCTCCCGGTAGGCTACATCCTGTGCTGGCACCTAGCCCATTTAGTATGAATTTAGAATAAATTGATCACAACTGAAGAACAGAAAGACCTGTTTACACATCAAGCAATCTAAATTTGACTCCACGGAGGAGCTTACACCCATCCATGGATTCTTTGCGAGAATCATCAACCAGGAGGTCACACCGGAGGATAACAACTCTAGTAGGAGACAAGTGCGGGTGCAAGCCGCACGATGCGATATCTTCAAGGACGGTACAACGCAATTAAGAAATGTTGCTCCCGCTGTCTACTTGGAACAAGCGAAGAATAATCCTCCAAGTGGTGCAACAGTTGATGATTTTGCGTGTTATTTATTTGCAGAGCATAGTTTTGTTTCCATCAAAATACTTGAATAAATGTTAGCTCTTTGTTTATTGTTCAATTTTCTATGGAGGGCCATGGTGCAGAAAAATGTACAAAGATACGAAAGCAAGCAAGCGAGAATAGGTTCTTCACGCTTCACCGTTGTTATAAAATTCTAGAGAATAGTGAAAAGTGGAAGTTATTGAGGGGCCAAGAGGCTCTCGTCCATGCCATGTGGCTCTAATCCCTTTGTATGATGATAGTGATGATGCACCGAGAAGAGGGAGAAACAAACGATGGACTGATGATAGAAGACATGTGAAGCTAGATGTGAAGAGAAAGACCGAGCAAGAGAGGTTTACCTCCAAGACTGGGGAGATGATGAATGTGAAGCAAAGAATTACACAAGAGAAATTACAAACTCAGAAGGAGTTCGCCGAGAAGAAACATAGTGAAAAGATTAGGAACTGCGAAGAAATAAGAGAAGACGAGAAGAGGAAGGCCGTGTTTAAAGATAGAAGGATCCAGCTTGAGGAGGAAAAAGAGGAGAAGCATGTGATGATGATGAATCCAACTACTATAGATGCTCTCACCAAAGAATGGTGAAAGATAAGGAGGGCCAAGATCTTGAAAGCAAAGAAGGCAAGAAGAGAGGCTGCTACTGCTGCAACTTATGTTGCTATTGTTGTGTGATAACCCACAAGTATAGGGGATCGCAACAGTCTTCGAGGGAAGTAAAACCCAACTTATTGATTCGACACAAGGGGAGACAAAGAATACTTGTAAGCCTTAACAACGGAGTTGTCAATTCAGCTGCACCTGGAAAAGCACTAGTAACAGGGGTGATGTGAAAGCAGCAGTAATATGGGAGCAATAGTAAAAGTAACACAGCAGTAGTAGCAGTAATATGAGAGCAATGGCACCAGAAAATAGTTGATACTACTTCCAATGTCATGTAGGAACGAGTATATGATGATGAGAGATGGACCGGGGTTCCCAGCTATCTACACTAGTGGTAACTCTCCAATAACAAGTGTTGGGTGAACGAATTACAGCTTGGGCAATTGATAGGATTGAAATAGCATTAAGACAGAACATCAAGATTATTAATCATGTAGGCATGTTTCCCATATATAGTCATACGTGCTCGCAATGAGAAACTTGTACAACATCTTTTGTCCTACCAGCCGGTGGCAGCCGGGCCTCTAGGGAATCTACTCGGAAATTAAGGTACTCCTTTTAATAGAGCACCGGAGCAAAGCATTAACACTCCGTGAAAACATGTGATCCTCATATCTAAGTCTTCCCTCCGGTTGTCCCAATTTCTGTCACTTTGGGGCCTTTGGTTCCGGACATAGACATGTGCATACAACTTGTAGATACAATCTAAGCAATAAGTATAGAGCTTAAATCTAAGATCATGCCACTCGGGCCCTAGTGACAAGCATTAAGCATAACAAGATTGCAAAGCAACAATAACTTCACAAACTTTATAGATAGACTAATCATAATGTAACAATCCATCGGATCCCAACAAACACAACACCGATTACATCGGATGAATCTCAATCATGTAAGGCAGCTCATGAGATCATTGTATTGAAGTACATGGGGGAGAGAATACCAACTAGCTACAGCTAGAACCCGTAGTCCATGGGGGAACTACTCACGGAGCATGATGGTGGCGGTGGCGTTGATGGAGATGGCTTCCGGGGGCACTTCCCCGTCCCGGCAGGGTGCCGGTACAGAGACTTCTGTCCCCCGAAACGGAGTTTCGCGATGGTGGCGGCGCCCCTGGAGTCTTTCTGGAGTTTTGTCAATTTGTATCGATGTTTTAGGTTAGGACGGCTTAAATAGGCGAAGAGTTGGAGTCGGAGGGGCCACGGGGCCTCCTCACACTAGGGGGGCGCCCCCCCTTGGGCCGCGCCGCCACCACGTGTGGGGCCCCCAGGGCTCCCCTCTGGTCCCACTCTGACTTTCTGGAAGGTTCCGGGAAAAATAAGATGTTGGGTCTTCGTTTCGTCGAATTCCGAGAATATTGCCCGAACAGCCTTTCTCGGAACCAAATACAACGTAAAACAGCAACTGGCCCTTCGGCATCTCGTTAATAGGTTAGTTCTGGAAAATGTATAAAAACATTATAAAGTGCAAGCAAAACATGTAAGTATTGTCATAAAACAAGCATGGAACATCAGAAATTATAGGTACGTTGGAGACGTATCAGCATCCCCAAGCTTAGTTCCTGCTCGCCCTCGAGTAGGTAAACGATAAAAAGAGTAATTTTTGTACTGACATGCTACTTACATAATCTTGATCATACTATTATATAGCATATGAGATGAATGCAGTGACTCAAGGCAATGATCTATAGTTGCTAGCAAATAGATAACATATAGCAAAACTTTTCATGAATAGTACTTTCAAGACAAGCATCAAAAGTCTTGCATAAGAGTTAACTCATAAAGCAATAAATTCAAAGTAAAGGCATTGAAGCAACACAGAGGAAGATTTAAGTTTCAGCAGCTGCTTTCAACTTTCAACATGCATATCTCATGGATAATTGTCAACACAAAGTAATATGATGAATGCAAATAAGCAAGTATGTAAGAATCAATGCACAGTTGACACAAGTGTTTGCTTCTAAGATGTAAGGAAGTAGGTAAACTGACTCAACATAAAGTAAAAGAAAGGCCCTTCGCAGAGGGAAGCAGGGATTAAATCATGTGATAGAGCTTTTTAAGTTTTGAAATCATATAGAGAGCATAAAAGTAAAGTTTTGAGAGGTGTTTGTTGTTGTCAACGAATGGTAGTGGGCACTCTAACTACCTCATCAACCAGACTTTCAAGAGCGGCTCCCATGAAGGACGTTATCTCTACCAGACAAGGTAGATCATCCCTCTTCTCTTTTGTTAACACATGTATTTTAGTTTCATTATTTATGGATGACACTCCTCCCAACCTTTTGCTTACACAAGCCATGGCTAACCGAATCCTCGGGTGCCTTCCAACATTCACATACCATGAAGGAGTGTCTATTTGCAAAATTAAGTTGCTTACCGATGAATCGGTGGCAAAACACGTGAAGAGAATTATTAATGCAAGTTAATTAATTGGGACTGGGAACCCCATTGCCAGCTCTTTTTGCAAAATTATTGGATAAGCGGATGTGCCACTAGTCCATTATGAAAGTCTCGTCGGAGTAAATGACAAGATTGAAAGATAAAACACCACATATTTCCTCATGAGCTATAAAACATTAACACAAATTGAGAAGCATTTTGAAGGTTTAAAGGTAGCACATGAAGTATTTACTTGGAATGGCAGGAAATACCACATAGTAGGTAGATATGGTGGACACAAATGGCATAGGTTTTGGCTCAAGGTTTTGGATGCACGAGAAACATTTCCTCTCAGTACAAGGCTTTGGGTTAGAAAGGTTGTTTGAAGCAAACACAAGTATGAACCGGTACAGCAAAACTTACATAAGAACATATTGCAAGCATTATAAAACTCTACACTGTCTTCCTTGTTGCTCAAACACTTCTACTAGAAAATATCTAGACCTTAGAGAGACCAATCATGCAAACCAATTTCAACAAGCTCTACGGTATTTCTCCACTAATAGGTTTAAACTACACGATGCAAGAGCTTAATCATGATCTACTTGAGAGCTCAAAACAATTGCCAACTATCAAATTATCCAAAACAATATGAGGCATTTTCTGTTTCCAACCAAATAGCAATAAATGCAATAGCTTCCAACTTTTATCATTGAACATTAAAAGTAAAACGAAGAACACAAGTGTTTATATGAAAAAGCGGAGCGGGTATCTCTCCCACACAAGGATTGCTAGGATCTGAATTTATTCAAACATAAACAAAAATAAGAACACACAGACGCTCCAAGTAAAGAACATAAGATGTGACCGAATAAAAATATAGTTTCAATAGAAGAAACCTGATAAGTTGATGAAGAAGGGGATGCCTTGGGCATCCCCAAGCTTAGACGCTTGAGTCTTCTTGAAATATGCAGGGATGAACCACGGGGGCATCCCCAAGCTTAGGCTTTTCACTCTTCTTGATCATATATCATCCTCCTCTCTTGACCCTTGAAAACTTCCTTCACACCAAACTTCTCATAAACTTCATTAGAGGGGTTAGTACTCAAAAAACTTTCATCCACCTTGGCCCTGTAGTGACACATTGCAAGAACTCAATAAAACATTAGCTACAGCTCTCCACGTCTAGAAAGCCTCACTTAAAGTCCACAAGAGACAATGCAAAAAACAGAGACAGAATCTGTCAAAACAGAACAGTCGGTAAACACGAATTTTTAAGAGGTACTTCCGTTGCTCAAATCAGAAAACTGAAAACTAATGAAAGTTGCGTACATATCTGAGGATCACTCACGTAAATTGGCAGATTTTTCTGAGTTACCTACAGAGAATCATACCCAGATTCGTGACAACAAGAAATCTGTTTCTGCGCAGAAATCCAAATCTAGCATCACCCTTCTATTAGAGACTTCACTTGGCACAACATTGCAATAAAATAAAGATAAGGAGAGGTTGCTACAGTAGTAACAACTTCCAAAACACAACAAAACAGTAGCAAAATAAAGACATGGGTTATCTCCCAAGAAGTGCTTTCTTTATAGCCATTAAGATGGGCTCAACAGTTTTAATGATGCACTCGCAAGAAATAAGAGTTGAAGCAAAGGAGAGCATCAAAAAGCAAGTTCAAAACACATTTAAGTCTAACCCACTTCCTATGCATAGGAATCTTGTACACAAATAAATTCATGAAGAACAAAGTGACAAGCATAGAAAGATAAAACAAGAGTAACTTCAAAATTTTCAGCATATAGAGAGGTGTTTTAGTACCATGCAAATTTCTACAACCATATTTTCCTCTCTCATAGTAATTTTCAGTAGCTTCATGAACAAACTCAACAACATAACTATCACATAAAGCATGCTTTTCAAGATCCATAAACATATAATTTTTATCAAGCTAAAAAATAGTGGAATTAAAACTTTCAAACCCACTTTTATCAATAATATAACAAGATGATTGATCAATCTCAAAAGATATGGGACTCCTAGATAAAATCAAGACCTCTCCAATCCCATTTTCATTAGTATTACAATTAATATAATCATGTAACATAGGACCATCATCTAGAGATTTATCATAAACATTTGTCAAGCAAAACTCTTTAGTACCATGCATTTCGACATCAGGGACAAACAAAGCATTATCATAAAATTTATCAAAGTAGCATGGATTATCATAGATAACAGGAGCATAATTATTCTCACAAGTTTTACTCATAGGGAATATTTCAAGAGAATCCACATAAACATAACATTCATCCTCCTTCGGTAAGCATGGAGCGCAATCAAATAGTGTAAGAGATAAAGAGTTACTCTCATTAGAAGGTTGGCATGGGTAGCTAATCCATTCTTCCTCCTTTTGTTCATCACTCTCCTCTTCTTTTTCATCCAATGAGCTTTCAGGTTCATCAATTTCCTCCACTTTTTCATCCAATGAGCTTTCAGGTTCATCAATTTCTCCTTCCACTGGTTCCTGCAAATTGTGAGTGCATACTTGTGCATTAATGAGTCTCTCTTTATAATCAATGATATAAGGATTATCACTGTAGCTTTCTATGCAAAAATTAAGGATAGAAGAGACATAATCTTTAAGGTCCTTACAAACAACACAAGTTTCATAATTTTTATCGATGAAGGATTCTATCTCAGAAGCTCCCATAAACAAAACAAATTGTTCTACTTCTTCGAATCCAAAATGAATATAGCTATCCCAATTATAGTTCTTAATTAAAACTTCCTCACTAAAGCCACATTGAAATTTAAGATGTTTAGTATCCTGTTTAGATCAATAGTTTATATCATGGCGTTTAAGCAAGATTTTAGCAATTGTATTCAATATTTCTATCACAGCACTCATAACTTTTCCCGTTCTTGATTCTCTATAATTATTATATAATTCAATAAGCTCCAAATAGGTTGTAGGTTCTCCCATAGCAACAGTTTTTAATTTTTCAGTTTTTCAAATTTTTATGGATTTTTGGGTATATGAGAAAAGTAAAACAAAACAAAAACAAACTAGACAAAAGTAAACTAAGAAAAATAATACTAGACAGAAATAAACTAAGCACAAATAAACTAGACAAAAGTAAACTAAGCAAAACAAAATAAAATAAAATAAAAACAGAGATAGAGGTAGAGTGTACTCCCCAGGTGAACTTATGAGTAGAGCTATGCCTCCCCAGCAACGGCGCCGTAAAATAGTCTTGATAACCCACAAGTATAGGGGATCGCAACAGTCTTCGAGGGAAGTAAAACCCAATTTATTGATTCGACACAAGGGGAGACAAAGAATACTTGTAAGCCTTAACAACGGAGTTGTCAATTCAGCTGCACCTGGAAAAGCACTAGTAACAGGGGTGATGTGAAAGCAGCAGTAATATGGGAGCAATAGTAAAAGTAACACTTGATAACCCACAAGTATAGGGGATCGCAACAGTCTTCGAGGGAAGTAAAACCCAATTTATTGATTCGACACAAGGGGAGACAAAGAATACTTGTAAGCCTTAACAACGGAGTTGTCAATTCAGCTGCACCTGGAAAAGCACTAGTAACGAGGGTGATGTGAAAGCAAGCAGTAATATGGGAGCAATAGTAAAAGTAACACAGCAGTAGTAGCAGTAATATGAGAGCAATGGCACCAGAAAATAGTCGATACTACTTCCAATGTCATATAGGAACGAGTATATGATGATGAGAGATGGACCGGGGTTCCCAGCTATCTACACTAGTGGTAACTCTCCAATAACAAGTGTTGGGTGAACGAATTACAGTTGGGCAATTGATAGGATTGAAATAGCATTAAGACAAAACATCAAGATTATTAATCATGTAGGCATGTTTCCCATATATAGTCATACGTGCTCGCAATGAGAAACTTGTACAACATCTTTTGTCCTACCAGCCGGTGGCAGCAGGGCCTCTAGGGAATCTACTGGAAATTAAGGTACTCCTTTTAATAGAGCACCGGAGCAAAGCATTAACACTCCGTGAAAACATGTGATCCTCATATCTAAGCCTTCTCCTCCAGTTGTCCAAATTTCTGTCACTTTGGGGCCTTTGGTTCCGGACATAGACATGTGCATACAACTTGTAGATACAATCTAAGCAATAAGTATAGAGCTTAAATCTAAGATCATGCCACTCGGGCCCTAGTGACAAGCATTAAGCATAACAAGATTGCAAGCAACAATAACTTCACAAACTTTATACATAGACTAATCATAATGTAACAATCCATCGGATCCCAACAAACACAACACCGATTACATCGGATGAATCTCAATCATGTAAGGCAGCTCATGAGATCATTGTATTGAAGTACATGGGGGAGAGAATACCAACTAGCTACAGCTAGAACCCGTAGTCCATGGGGGAACTGAAAGAACATTTCATGATCTCTGAGTTTTGTGTGTTTGTTAACAACACCGGTGACAATTTAACCGTGTGCTAAGTGGTTTACAGTTATGGAAAAGATACCACGGAAAATCTCGACCCACTCAAAAAGGAAGAAAAGAAAAGAAGGAAGATGCTGTCTCCTGGCCGTGGCCGGCTCTGCCGGCATCTTTGGCCCGGCACTGCCGGCCTATATGTCGATCTGCAGTATCAGAAAAGTGGCCGGCACTGCCGGTGTGGCCGGCACTGCCGGTGTCTCAAAGCCGGCACTGCCGGCGTTTCTCCTCCAACGGGCAGAAAAGTAGGTGGGGTATATATACCCCCCTTCACTTACCTTGGAAGGTTGCTCAAACCCTAAGAACTTCATCCTCCATTGCTGAGCCACCAAGAACACCAAAATCGCCAGATCTCCTCCCTCAACCAACCAAATCACTTGTGCTTTGGAGAATCGAAGGAGAAGACCCCGATCTACATCCTCACCGAAGCGTTCTTCATTTCCCCTCTTATGCTTGAGGGCCCCCTTGCTAGTGTTCCTCTTTGGATCCCTAGTTGTTGTTGTTGATGTATGCTTGTTGATTTGTTGTGTTGTTACAGATTTGGGAGCCTCCAATTTGGTTGTGGATGTGTGCCCCAAGAACTTTGTAAAGGCCCGGTTTCCGCCTCGAGGAAATCCCTTAGTGGAAGTGGGCTAGGCCTTCGTGGTGTTGCTCACAGGAGATCTGAGTGAAGCCTTCGTGGCTGTTGGTTTGGCTTGCGTAGCAACCACACTCCTCCAAACGTAGACGTACCTTCTTGCAAAGGAAGGGAACTACGGGAATCATCTCCGTGTCATCGCGTGCTCCACTCTCGGTTACCTCTATCCCACTCTATCTTCTATTGCGTTGCTATACCTTGCTTAGTTGATATCCTTGTCATATAGGTAAATTCACTTAGTTGCATATCTAGAGAATTTACCTTTGTGTCAAGCCTAAATTGAAAAAGAACTAACAATTGGTTAGCACCTATTCACCCCCCCCCCCTCTAGGTGCGGCATACAATCCTTTCAATTGGTATCAGAGCCTCGGCTCTTATTTCGGGCTTAACCGCCTAAGAGTATGCCGGACGAGGTGCCCTTGGAAGTGGCCGCCAAGTTGGTCTCCGTGGAAGACTTCAATTCGTTGAAGTCCTCCATGGAAGCCCAAATGGAAAGCATGAAAAAGATGATTGCCGAGCTTTTGGCTCCGGCACTTCCCAAGGCTCCTAGTATAGAGGTAAAAGACACGGGTGCGATAGAAGAGGGAGAGCCTTCGGACTTACCCTCATCTACCAAACCCGTGGAAGGTGATAACTTAAACACTATCAAATCTACAAGTGCATCTCCTAGGGGAACTAGTGGAGGTGAAAGCTACAATCGAGTAGCTCCACCTTTCCTATCTCCCGATATACCGGTTCCCCATCCCCATTTAAACATTCGGGGCGACCCACCTAAGTTTTCCGTTGATAATTTTGATACTTGGCAATTTGAGTTCCGCTCTCATGTTTGTAGTGCTTCCAATGAACTATGGAGAATCATCTTGGAGGGCTTCAAGCCATACAACCCCGACAAGTTGACTAGAAGAGAAGCAATTGATAGTCAACTCAACAACACCGCCCTTCACATGATTCAAACTAGTGTGGGGACTCCGGAATTGCATCGTGTCCGGAACTACACCACCGCCAAGGAAGCTTGGGACGGATTGGCCGCTAGTTGCATTGGAAGTGAGAGCACAAGGAGGAACAAGTATAATGCTCTTAAGAATAAAGCCGAAGGATTCATGAGGCTACCGGATGAAGATCATGAACTCATGTATGGAAGACTTGTCACGGTTGCCGATGCCTTCCGGCTTATTGGTGCCACCCACATCAATGACTCTTGGATCAAGGAGAAGTACATTGAATGCATGATGCCATTTGCACCCATTGATGTCAAGACTCTTGTGGGAAGGGAATGATATTCCTCTCTCACCTCTCAACAAGTCGTGCACGAGATGCAAGCTCTCAAGGTGCTTGAAGAAACCTCTCATGATTCCCGCAATCGTGCTCTTGGAATGGCAAAAGGTTCCAACCTTGCCTTGGTGGTCAACTCCGGTGAAGAAGTGATTCCTCAAGAATCTTATAGGGCATCTTGGAGTATGTCCTATCCGGAAGATTTGCAATGCCACTACCATGATCACATGGCCTTCCATGCAAAATCCTTTTGGGTTGATCCCTCCAAGGCCAAGGAAGACAACATCAAGAGGAACAACAAAAGTGGTTTCACTAGCTTTGGTCCAAAGACAAGATCTTGCTACAATTGTGATGACAAGCGCCACTTCATTGCCGAATGCCCCTATGAAAATAGAGAGCTTCATAATGGAAGGCTCATTCCCAAGGACAAAAGCAAGGACACCAAGGGCAAGTATTCAAAAGCCCCCAACAAGAAGTTCTACAACAACAAGACCAAGAAGGGCAAGAGGCCCTCAAGAGTTGTGCTAGTAACAAGGGAAGAATATTCATCCGATGAAGTTGAAAGTTCTAGTGGTGATGAAGATGAAGAAAGCTCAAAGGAATTGGCCGCCATCGTCACCACCAACATACCCTCTTCATCTCTCTTTGAATCTCCCAATGAGAACCCTCCTATCAAGAATGCACATTGCTTCATGGCAAGGTCCTACTTGGACACATCTATCGTGCTATCAACTCAAGAAGAGTATACCTCCGAAGATGATGATGTTGATGATGAAGAAGATGCATCCTCCAATGGATTGGTTGCTCTTGCCTCCCTCTCCACTAACTCTTCATCACCAAGTGAATCCCCCAATGAGGTCATCCTTGTGGAGGAAGAAAGTTGCCTCATGGCTAAATCCTCCGAGGTATCATCTCCTAACCCCTCTATTCCTAACATATCTAGTGAACTAGGGGTTGATGATGCTAGTCTAAAAGTGAAACAAGAAATGCTAGATTTTGATGATTTCATTCTCAACTTACAAGGTAACACTAAAAAGCATGTTTCAAACCTCATGATTCGTTTAGCTCAACAAAGTGATATGCTTGAGAAAAAGGGTCAAATAGAGAGAGAAGACTCTCTCGAAATCCATGCTCTTAAAAATGCTCTTGATGAATGTCAAGAAACCATAGCTTCTCTTGAAGAGAGGTTAGAAAATATTGAAGAGCCTCAAGATAAAATTAACAAGCTCACTAAAGCTAGAGATCTTGCTAGGGCTAAGAATAAAGTGTTTACAAAGGAAAAGGCCCAATTTGGGGTTGATCATGAGAAACTTGTGAAGGATCTAGATGAACTAGACAAAGCTCACAAAGCTTTGAAGAGTGAATACACTCTCCTATCCAAGTCGTTTGAGCAACTTCAAATTAGGCTTGCTACATATGATGTGCCTAGGTCCTCTACTCCTCTATGTGATCATGCAAATATTGTTGAGGAAAATGCTAGGTTGAAGGATGAACTTGCTAAGGCCTCCTCTCCCCAAAGTAACCTTTCTTTGGATGATCTTTTGAGTAAGCAAAGATCAAACAATGGGAAGGAGGGCCTTGGTTTTAAAGCCAAGGCAAAGAAGGCAAACAAGCAAAAGGCCAAGCCCGCACAAGAAAAGAAGAAAGAAGTCACTAATGGTGAAGCCTCCAAGGGCAAAACCATGAATGATGATGATGCGGGAATTGCTAACCCTCACTATGTTTTATTTAAAGATTATTATGGTGATGTTTATGCTAAATATGTTGGCCCATATGATGGTTATGTTGCTTGGTCTATTTGGGTTCCAAAGACCCTTGTTGCTAACAAAAGAGGACCCATTGCGAAATGGGTACCTAAATCCAAGAATTGATCTCATGTAGGACTATGCCGCCGGAAGGTTCAAAATGGGTACTTGATAGTGGATGTACAAGTCATATGACCGGCGGCAAGAACCTCGTCAAGGAGTTGAGGCCTAACATTAATGATATCACCGTCTCCTTTGGCGATAATTCTACATCCGAGGTATTGGGTTTTGGCAAGGTTGTGGTTGCACACAACATTACTCTTGTGGATGTCATGCTTGTCAAAACTCTTGGTTACAATTTGCTTTCCGTTTCCGCCCTTGGCAAGATGGGGTTCGCCGTCTTTATTGATAATGATATTGTGGTCCTCTTGTGGAGCAAGACTCTAAAAGTCGCATTCGTTGGGTATCGCGAACACAACTTGTATGTGGTGGACTTTTCGGGGACCACCACATCAAGTGCGATGTGCCTATTCGGAAAGGCGGACGTGGGTTGGTTGTGGCATCGCCGCCTAGCCCATGTCAACATGAGAACTTTGCAAAGTCTTCACAAGGGGAACCATATTGTGGGACTAATGGAAAATGTGTCTTTTGCCAAAGATCGTGTTTGTAGGGCTTGTGTTGAAGGCAAAATGCATGACTCTCCGCATCCAAGCAAGACCATTATCTCTTCCAAGAGGATCTTGGAGCTCCTTCATGTGGATCTCTTTGGTCCCGTTACTCATGCAAGTCTTGGTGCGAAGAAACATTGCTTGGTGATTGTCGATGACTACTCAAGATACACTTGGGTCTACTTTCTCAAGACGAAAGATGAGACTCAACAAATATTCATTGACTTTGCTACCGAGGTGCAACGCCAACACAACCTCCTCATTATGGCAATAAGAAGTGACAACGGCTCCGAGTTCAAGAACTACACACTCAATGATTTTCTTAGTGATGAGGGGATTCGTCATCAATATTCCGCTGCTTACACCCCTCAACAAAATGGTGTTGCGGAGAGGAAGAACCGGACTCTCATGGATATGGCAAGGTCTATGATGGCGGAGTATAAATCCCGCTATAACTTTTGGGCCGAAGCCATCTCCACCGCTTGTCACTCCTCCAACCGGCTCTATCTCCGCAAGGGCTTGAACAAGACTCCATATGAAATACTCACCGGGAACAAGCCTAATATCTCATAATTCAAGGTGTTCGGGTGTAAGTGTTTCTACAAAATCAAAGGAGTTCGTTTATCTAAATTCGCTCCTAAAGCTTTGGAGGGTATATTTGTTGGTTACGGTGCCGAATCTCACACTTATAGAATCTTTGATGTATCCTCCGGGATTATCATTGAATCTTGTAGTGTGAAGTTCGAAGAAAATGATGGCTCCCAAGTGGGGCAAGTTGATGTTTGTGCAGGTGATGAAATACCTCAAGATGCCATAGTAAGAATGGGTGTGGGATTTTTCCGCCCCATTGAGGGACACGGTGTGGCGTCTCGGGAAGAACTATGCTCTACCACGGTGGAGCCCTCATCTTCTCAACATCAACAAACCTTACCTAGTGAAGCAAATGATGCACCAACCCAAGAACAAGAACAAGACTCTCCCTCTTATGTGCAAGATCAAGGACAAGATCAAGGTCAAGATCAACCAATCACTCATAATGGCTCCAATGAGGATCCAATCAACTCTTGCCCTTCTCCGAACATTGTTCAAGATCAAGCACATGAGATTGAGCAACCCCAAGCAATTGAGGAAGCTCAAGTTCAAGGTCAAGACGGGGACCCAAATGATCAAGTTGATCAAGTGACACCTCCAAGGCCTAGAAAGACCAAGGAGGAGATCGAGGCCCGTCGTCTAGCAAGAAGAGAAAGGAACCTCGAGCTTCGTGGACACACTCATGACAAGGTTCTTGGTGATGTAAGGGCAAAGGTTTCCACAAGAAGGCAATTGGCGAACTTTAGCCATCATCATGCTTATATCTCCTTAGTGGAACCCAAGAAAGTATTTGAAGCCCTTGAAGATTCGGATTGGTTGGAAGCTATGCATGAAGAACTCAACAACTTCAAGCGCAACAAAGTGTGGACTTTAGTAAAGAAGCCTAAGGAGTGCCGCAATGTTATAGGCACTAAATGGATTTTCAAGAACAAGCAAGATGAGTTTGGAAATGTTGTGAGGAACAAGGCAAGATTGGTGGCTCAAGGGTTCTCTCAAGTTGAGGGTATTGACTTTGGGAAACCTATGCTCCCGTGGCTCGCCTTGAGTCCATCCGTATCCTTCTTGCTTATGCATCACATCATAACTTTAAGT
>NC_061514.1:18894278-18938980 GCF_022539505.1 Lolium rigidum | reverse complement strand
ATCAATTTCCTCTCAAGAAAGGTATGGAACACTTCCCTAGAAAGAGAATGAAGGTACCTTATGATTCTATTATTAGAACAAATTATGATGTTGATGCTTCATCCTTCGATAACACTTGAGAAACACTTTCTGCGCCTAGCTGAAAGGCGTTAAAGAAAAGCGCTTATGGGAGACAACCCATGTTTTTACCTACAGTACTTTGTTTTTATTTTGTGTCTTGGAAGTTGTTTACTACTGTAGCAACCTCTCCTTATCTTAGTTTTATGTTTTGTTGTGCCAAGTAAAGTCTTTGATAGAAAAGTAAGTACTAGATTTGGATTACTGCGCGAGTTTCGAATTCTTTCTTCGTCACGAATCTGGGTCTATCTCCCTGTAGGTAGCTGAGAAAATTATTCCAATTTACGAGCATGATCCTCAGATATGTACACAACTTTCATTCAATTTGAGCATTTTCATTTGAGCAAGTCTGGTGGCCTAATAAAATCCATCTTTACGGACTGTTCTGTTTTGACAGATTCTGTCTTTTATTTCGCATTGCCTCTTTTGCTATGTTGGATGAATTTCTTTGATCCATTAATGTCCAGTAGCTTTATGCAATGTCCAGAAGTGTTAAGAATGATTGTGTCACCTCTGAACATGTGAATTTTTATTATGCACTAACCCTCTAATGAGTTGTTTCGAGTTTGGTGTGGAGGAAGTTTTCAAGGATCAAGAGAGGAGTATGATGCAATATGATTAAGGAGAGTGAAAGCTCTAAGCTTGGGGATGCCCCGGTGGTTCACCCCTGCATATATTAAGAAGACTCAAGCGTCTAAGCTTGGGGATGCCCAAGGCATCCCCTTCTTCATCGACAAATTATCAGGTTCCTCCCCGAAACTATATTTTTATTCGGCCACATCTTATGTACTTTGCTTGGAGCGTCGGTTTGTTTTTGTTTTTGTTTTGTTTGAATAAAATAGATCCTAGCATTCACTTTATGGGAGAGAGACACGCTCCGCTGTTGCATATGGACAAATATGTCCTTAGGCTCTACTCATAGTATTCATGGCGAAGTTTCTCCTTCGTTAAATTGTTATATGGTTGGAATTGGAAAATGCTACATGTAGTAACTCTAAAATGTCTTGGATAATTTGATACTTGGAAATTGTTGTGCTCATGTTTAAGCTCTTGCATCATATACCTTGCACCCATTAATGAAGAAATACTTAAAGCTTGCTAATTTGGTTTGCATATTTAGTTTCTCTAGAGTCTAGATAACATCTAGTATTGAGTTTTGAACAACAAGGAAGACGGTATGGAGTCTTATAATGTTTACCATATGTCTTTTATGTGAGTTTTGTCTGTACCGTTCATCCTTGTGTTTGTTTCAAATAACCTTGCTAGCCTAAACCTTGTATCGAGAGGGAATACTTCTCATGCATCCAAAATACTTGAGCCAACCACTATGCCATTTGTGTCCACCATACCTACCTACTACATGGTATTTACCCGCCATTCCAAAGTAAATTGCTTGAGTGCTACCTTTAAAATTCCATCATTCACCTTTGCAATATATAGCTCATGGGACAAATAGCTTAAAAACTATTGTAGTATTGAATATGTACCTATGCACTTTATCTCTTATTAAGTTGCTTGTTGAGCGGTAACCATGTTTCTGGGGACGCCATCAACTATTCTTTGTTGGATATCATGTGAGTTGCTATGCATGTCCGTCTTGTCCGAAGCAAGAGAGATCTACCACCTTCATGGTTGGAGCATGCATATTGTTAGAGAAGAACTTTGGGCCGCTAACTAAAGCCATGATTCATGGTGGAAGTTTCAGTTTGGACACATATCCTCAATCTCATATGAGAATAATAATTGTTGCCACATGCTTATGCATAAAAGAGGAGTCCATTATCTCGTTGTCCATGTTGTCCCGGTATGGATGTCTAAGTTGAGAATAATCAAAAGCGAGAAATCCAAAATGCGAGCTTTCTCCTTAGACCTTTGTACAGGCGGCATGGAGGTACCCCATTGTGACACTTGGTCAAAACATGTGCATTGCAAAGATCCGGTAGTCCAAGTTAATTAGGACAAGGTGCGGGCACTATTAGTATACTATGCATGAGACTTGCAACTTGTAAGATATAATGTACATAACTCATATGCTTTATTACTACCGTTGACAAAATTGTTTCATGTTTTCAAAATAAAAGCTCTAGCACAAATATAGCAATCGATGCTTTCCTCTTTGAAGGACCTTTCTCTTTACTTTTATGTTGAGTCAGTTCACCTATCTCTCTCCACCTCAAGAAGCAAACACTTGTGTGAACTGAGCATTGATTCCTACATACTTGCATATTGTACTTGTTATATTACTCTATGTTGACTATTATCCATGAGATATACATGTTACAAGTTGAAAGCAACCGCTGAAACTTAATCTTCCTTTGTGTTGCTTCAATACCTTTACTTTGATTTATTGCTTTATGAGTTAACTCTTATGCAAGACTTATTAATACTTGTCTTGAAGTACTATTCATGAAAAGTCTTTGCTTTATGATTCACTTGTTTACTCATGTCATCACCATTGTTTTGATCGCTGCATCCACTACATATGTTTACAAATAGTATGATCAAGGTTATGATGGCATATCACTTCAGAAATTATCTTTGTTATCGTTTTACCTGCTCGGGACGAAGCGAAACTAAGCTTAGGGATGCTTGATACGTCTCCGACGTATCGATAATTTCTTATGTTCTATGCCATATTATTGACGATACCTACATGTTTTATGCACACTTTATGTCATATTCGTGCATTTTACGGAACTAACCTATTAACAAGATGCCGAAGTGCCAGATTCGTTGTTTCTGCTGTTTTTGGTTTCGAAATCCTAGTAACGAAATATTCTCGGAATTGGACGAAATCAAAGCCCGGGGGCCTATTTTTCCACGAAGCTTCCGGAAGTCCGAAGACGAGACGAAGAGGGGCCACGGGGTGGCCAAACCCTATGGCGGCGCGGCCCCACCCCTGGCCGCGCCGGCCTATGGTGTGGGTCCCCCGTGCCGCCTCTTGACTTGCCCTTCCGCCTACTTAAAGCCTCCGTGACGAAACCCCCAGTACCGAGAGCCACGATACGGAAAACCTTACTGAGACGCCGTCGCCGCCGATCCCATCTCGGGGGATCCGGGAGATCGCCTCCGGCACCCTGCCGGAGAGGGGATTCATCTCCCGGAGGACTCTACACCGCCATGGTCGCCTCCGGAGTGATGAGTGAGTAGTTCACCCCTGGACTATGGGTCCATAGCAGTAGCTAGATGGTTGTCTTCTCCTCATTGTGCTTCATTGTTAGATCTTGTGAGCTGCCTAACATGATCAAGATCATCTATATGTAATTCTATATGTTGTGTTTGTCGGGATCCGATGGATAGAGAATACTATGTCATGTTAATTATCAAGTTATTATACATGTGTTGTTTATGATCTTGCATGCTCTCCGTTTCTAGTAGAGGCTCCGGCCAAGTTTTTACTTTTAACTCCAAGAGGGAGTACTTATGCTCGATAGTGGGTTCATGCTCGCATTGACACCTGGGACGAGTGACAGAAAGTTCTAAGGTTGTGTTGTGCTTGTTGCCACTAGGGATAAAACATTGGCGCTATGTCCGAGGATGTAGTTGTTGATTACATTACGCACCATACTTAATGCAATTGTCTGTTGTTAGCAACTTAATACTGGAGGGGGTTCGGACGATATCCTGAAGGTGGACTTTTTAGGCATAGATGCAGTTGGATGGCGGTCTATGTACTTTGTCGTAATGCCCAATTAAATCTCACTATACTTATCATGTCATGTATGTGCATTGCTATGCCCTCTCTATTTGTCAATTGCCCGACTGTAA
The DNA here is from genome assembly GCF_022539505.1 of Lolium rigidum. Lineage (NCBI taxonomy): Eukaryota > Viridiplantae > Streptophyta > Magnoliopsida > Poales > Poaceae > Lolium > Lolium rigidum. Next base: position 18,935,095 of record NC_061514.1, on the reverse strand, counting down.
TTTGTTCACCCAACATGCTTTTATCTTATGGGAGAGACACCTCTAGTGAACTGTGGACCCCGGTCCATTCTTTAATACTGAAATACAAATCTGTTGCAATACTTGTTTTACTCGTTTTCTCTCGCAAACAATCATCTTCCACACAATACGGTTAATCCTTTGTTACAGCAAGCCGGTGAGATTGACAACCTCATCTGTTTCGTTGGGGCAAAGTACTTTGGTTGTGTTGTGCGGGTTCCACGTTGGCGCCGGAATCTCCGGTGTTGCGCCGCACTACATCCCGCCGCCATCAACCTTCAACGTGCTTCTTGACTCCTCTCGGTTCGATTAAACCTTGGTTTCTTACTGAGGGAAACTTGCCGCTGTGCGCATCACACCTTCCTCTTGGGGTTCCCAACGAACGTTTCAACTACACGCATCACCGGCGTGGCCGGCACTGCCGGTGTCTCAAAGCCGGCACTGCCGGCGTTTCTCCTCCAACGGGCAGAAAAGTAGGTGGGGTATATATACCCCCCTTCACTTACCTTGGAAGGTTGCTCAAACCCTAAGAACTTCATCCTCCATTGCTGAGCCACCAAGAACACCAAAATCGCCAGATCTCCTCCCTCAACCAACCAAATCACTTGTGCTTTGGAGAATCGAAGGAGAAGACCCCGATCTACATCCTCACCGAAGCGTTCTTCATTTCCCCTCTTATGCTTGAGGGCCCCCTTGCTAGTGTTCCTCTTTGGATCCCTAGTTGTTGTTGTTGATGTATGCTTGTTGATTTGTTGTGTTGTTACAGATTTGGGAGCCTCCAATTTGGTTGTGGATGTGTGCCCCAAGAACTTTGTAAAGGCCCGGTTTCCGCCTCGAGGAAATCCCTTAGTGGAAGTGGGCTAGGCCTTCGTGGCGTTGCTCACAGGAGATCTGAGTGAAGCCTTCGTGGCTGTTGGTTTGGCTTGCGTAGGAACCACACTCCTCCAAACGTAGACGTACCTTCTTGCAAAGGAAGGGAACTACGGGAATCATCTCCGTGTCATCGCGTGCTCCACTCTCGGTTACCTCTATCCCACTCTATCTTCTATTGCGTTGCTATACCTTGCTTAGTTGATATCCTTGTCATCTAGGTAAATTCACTTAGTTGCATATCTAGAGAATTTACCTTTGTGTCAAGCCTAAATTGAAAAAGAACTAAAAATTGGTTAGCACCTATTCACCCCCCTCTAGGTGCGGCATACGATCCTTTCAGGAACTACTCACGGAGCATGATGGTGGCGGTGGCGTTGATGGAGATGGCTTCCGGGGGCACTTCCCCGTCCCGGCAGGGTGCCGGAACAGAGACTTCTGTCCCCCGAAACGGAGTTTCGCGATGGTGGTGGCGCCCCTGGAGTCTTTCTGGAGTTTCGTCAATTCGTATCGATGTTTTAGTTCAGGACGGCTTAAATAGGCGAAGAGTCGGAGTCGGAGGGGCCACGGGGCCTCCTCACACTAGGGGGGCGCGCCCCCCCTTGGTCCGCGCCGCCACCACGTGTGGGGCCCCCAGGGCTCCCCTCTGGTCCCACTCCGACTTTCTGGAAGCTTCCGGGAAAAATAAGATGTTGGGTCTTCGTTTCGTCGAATTCCGAGAATATTGCCCGAACAGCCTTTACGGAACCAAATACAACGGAAAACAAGCAATCGGCCCTTTGGCATCTCGTTAATAGGTTAGTTCCGGAAAATCTATAAAAACATTATAAAGTGCAAGCAAAACATGTAAGTATTGTCATAAAACAAGCATGGAACATCAGAAATTATAGGTACGTTGGAGACGTATCATTGTGCTCCTGCCGCTAATGTTCCTGTCGATTGGTGCTAGTGGTTGCGCTGCTACGCCAAACAATGGTGGTGTTGGTGAAGACGATGGTGACAACGGCAATGGCCCTCCTTATTTGGTTTGATCCACCATGGTTGAGTAAACTTTCGTGCATCGTATGCTGCCTTGCCGGGACTATGCTTTTATTTCAAACATTTTTGCCATTTCGAGCTATGTGGGTTTTAATTTCTGATGAGTGCAGAGCACACCTTTGGGGAACCCCAAGACAAAGGTATGATGATCACAATAGCAAGTTTTCCCTCAGTAAGAAACCAAGGTTTAATCGATCAGTACGGGAAAGAAGTGACTTCTGAAGGCGTTGCTAGCTAACTTGTGGCAGGGCGCACTAACGGTGTCAGCAACAACGTGGAACCTGCACACAATACAACTAAAATATTTTGCCCCAACTTACAGTGAGGTTGTCAATCTCACCGGTTTTGCTGAAAATAAAAGATTAACTGTATAGTGTGGAAAGGGAAGTTTGTTTGCAGTGGAATTAAAGAGAATAGTGTTTGCAGTAAGTGAACAGAACATGATGATTTTATTAGTGTAAAAGAAAGGACCGGGTCCACAGCTCACTAGAGGTGTCTCTCTATAAAGATAAATAACATGCTGGCAGAATAAATTACAGCTGGACAATTGACAGAATAAAGACCGTACATGACAAGATGATTACTATGAGATTCGTTTGGGCATTACAACATAATACATAGACCGTAATCCAACTACGTCTATGACTAATAATCCACCTTCCGGTTATCATCCGAACCCCTTCTAGTATTAAGTTGCAAGCAACATATTATCGCATTAAGCAATGTGTGTAAAGTAAACAATAAATTATTCTTAGACAAAGCATTGTTGTTTTCTCCCTAGTGGCAACAACACATCTACAACCTTAGAAGTTATTATCACTCTTCCAGATTACTAGAGGCATGAACCCACTATCGAGCATAAATACTCCCTCTTGTAGTTACAAGCATATACTTGGCCAAATCATCTACTAGCAACGGAGAGCATGCAAGATCACAAATAACATATGACAAGTATATAATCGATCTCAACCATATTATTCAATATTCATCAGATCCCAGCAAACACAACATGTAGTAAAGATGATCTTGATCATCATAGGAAGCTCATAATATCTAAACATGAAGCATTAATTGGAGAAGACAACCATCTAGCTACTGCTATGGATCCGTAATCCTGAGATGAACTACTCACGCATGACTTCGGAGGCGGGCATCCCGATGTAGAGGCCTTCGGTGATGATCTCCCTCTCCGGCAGGGTGCCGGGAAGAGCTTTAGAACCCTCCCGAGCTAGGGTCGGCGATGGCGGCCGCAACGGAACTTTTCGTGGATGGAGGCTCGGGTATTTAGGTTTTTCTCGAACAGGTGAATAAATAGGTGGAAGGGCGAGGTCGGTGGGTGCCCGAGGGGCCCACACCACCCCATGGCGCGGCTAGCGCCTGGGCCGCACCAAGGTCAGGTGAGGCCGCCTCGTGGCGCTTCTTCGTCTCCCCTCCGGACGCCGTCTTCATTACAGTAAAATAGGAACTTTGGCTTTTGTTTCGTCCAATTTCGAGAATATTTCCTGTACAAATTTTCTGAAATACAAAACAGCAGAAAACAGGGAACTGGCACTGTGGCATCTTGTCAATAGGTTAGTTTCGGAAAATGTATAAAAGTGCAACAAAGTGTAAACAAAACATATAGAAATTGGTGTAAAACAAGCATGGAGCATCAAAAATTATAGATACGTTTGCTACGTATCAGCATCCCCAAGCTTAACTCCTGCTCGTCCTCGAGTAGGTAAGTGAAAACAAAAATAATTTTTGAGGTGACATGAGGCCAATACAATCTTGATCTAGTTATTGTAAAAGCATTTTTAGCTAGGATCAAAGTACTCTAAACATAGTCATAATAGATATAATTCTAACAATAGAACTTAGCAACTATGTTATAACATGAGAAGTAACTCAAACAAAGGATCATGAATAATAGTGCACTGAAAGCAACTGTTTATTTTTTAGCATAGAGAAAACATAGCAAAGTGGTACTCAGCTTGTCCTTTATGAGGTAGCAAAACATAAATGCTAGGACACCTTTAAAGTTCAAAGGGTAACTAGATACAAGTAATTTGAAAACAAGCAATAGCATAATCATGAATCAATCAATAATAAATTTTGGGACTATGCACATTATACTCAGAATGACAACTATGCTCTCTTAATTGGTGCATAAAGGTAGAAGATGAAGACTCAATATAAAAGTAAACGAAAGGCCTTGCACAGAGGGAAGCAAGATTATTCATGTGCTAGAGCTTTTTATTTTGAATGCAATAGAGGTGTTGAAAATATATTTTGAGAGGTATGCATATCTATGTCAACAAAAGGCATCAAATAATCTATCATCATTTCATGTTTAATGGCTCTAAGAGCAACTCCCATAGAGAGAATAATAAAGCTCCTCTTCTCCTTTGTTTAAAGAAAGTTAAGTTCATGATTTCTCGAGTATATAGTGTTAGGAGATTTAAATTATTGGTTCAATTTATATTTAGTGGGTGGGCACCCACGCCTGCTCTTTTGCAAAATTAAGGACTTTGCAGAAGACGAAGATGAGGAGGGGATAAGGTGGAGAAGGGGTAGATGAGGTGGAAAAAGTTTGAAACTAGATTTTTTTTTGGATTTTTTCAGATTTGATTTTTTTGCGCCACAATCTAAACCTCGAAAAACTCTGTTTTCCTTTTTGATTTTTGGGAATCTAAAAATTCTCTAAACTCCCGGAGGGTTTTGAAATCGGATGTAAAATTTTGCGTTCATATAAAAGAGATTTTTATCGGAGGTCGTATGCAACCAAAAAAGTCGTTAATTTTCCTTAAAACTAGATGACATAACATATGACTATCTCGAAGGGTTTTATTTTTTAAATTTTCTACCATTTTCTATGATTTTTTTTCAAAATTGGAAAGGAAATGTCGATGCGGGGGGGGGGGGAAGGCACGGTACTGGTAAGATGACTAGTACTAGTCTGCCCAAAATAGGGCATACGACTAGTATTTTGCCAGATTCGCGTCCATCAGCCTAATATATTGGAAGCGGGCGGGCAAAGGCACACGCGATTGGTATGCCGATAATAGTCACGTGCCCCCACTAGCGCCTGCGGGAATTTTCTAGACCCGAGTACAACCGGGCCCCACCTAGTAGTCACGTGTCTTTCTGTCTGCTCCGCTACCAGTACGATCACACCAGTCGTGTGTACCTTTTTGGCCCGCGACTACTAATATCAGCCAGGTGCATTCAGATGGGTGCGCTACCAATAAGTGTGCTCCTATAGCGTTTTTCCTACTAGTTACTCGGGCGTTAATTTCTGGCCGGAGCCTTGGCGGCGGCGCGACGTGCTGCGGGTGGCTAGCCGCTGAGAGCAGGTGGGTATCAGGGTATGAGTTGCGTGTCTGAGAGGTAGGAGCATCGCGAGCATGAGTTGGAGGTGCCGCACCAGGAAGATCCTAGCCGGAGAAGGGAAGGCACGAGGTGCACACACGGCGGTGGAGATAATGGAGCTGCGGGCGACAACGGATAGAGATGCGCATGATGATTCTTTTCTGTTTTTCTAAATTGTTTTTTTAATGCGGCGTGGATATTTTCTCCAAGAAAAATTCTTTTAGTACTACTCAGTTGCAAAATTTGAACCCATCTACCATAAGCCCCCCTCCCCGTCCTGACAATTACCACGATACCACATCAGACTGATAGTGGGACCTACACGTCAGTTTGGTGATTAAATCAGCGTCAAGTACGAATCAGTGTTTTCTACTACATGTTAGGGCTGTAAGTGGTGGTTTTTTAAAACCCTAACGTAAAATGGTGGTACCATTGCCGCAAATGTGATGGCTTTTCTTATAATTTTCTCCTCCCATAACTATATGAAAAAGGACAAAGAACCTCCTTGGATAAATAATGGTGTACCGGCCTAATCCCCACAAGTTTCTAAATCCAGCAATCGACCCCTAGGATGGGTTGGAGAGCAGCTTTACTGGTTCAAGCTGTCGAGGTGAGGAAGGGAGCTGGACAACGTACAACCACTGACGATAAAGTAGAAGGAGAAGGAGAGGATCAAAGATATCCATAAGTTGAAGCAGGGTGCAAGGAGCTGCAGTTCATGACCTCAAGTAAGGCGGTTTTAGAATTTTATAGTAATATGCACACCGTTCTTTTTACCTTAGGAAAAGTTGCGAGCGACTTTTTTTTCGATATTCTCAAACTATATAATGTATGTATTTGAAACTTTGCAAGTTACTAAAACATAACAACTACAATGCGAGAAAAGTCGTTTAAATTTTGCTGTGCAATTCAAAATTTAAAATTATTTAAAAGTCAAAACAAATCCTTTAAATGGATATACCTGTAATATCATAAAAATCTAAACTATTTTTCCACATTCTAATTGTTATGGTTCAGTGATATGCAAAGTATCAAGTTCAAAGATTATATGGCTCCAGAGAAGATAAAAGAGAAAAAATGTTTGAGAGAAAAAAACAAGCTAGTATCTTGATGCACTTATTATCAGCCGAAATACATGAGCGCACTGAGCACCAACTAAAAAATTCTCCTCTGGCTAGGATGTTCTCTCCGTTTTCCGTTAGTTGTGGGGCACGCATACTTCTTTCAAATTTAAATTTCGGAATTTTGTCAAACTTAATTACCTCTAGCTCTAAATATATTAAACCTTCATAGATTTTAACCTCCATTTTGCCTAATTTGAGGGAGTGCACAAAATCGAAGCGCATGCATCATTCAAGAAGGTTCATCTGATCTTATTATTCCTTGAAGATATCTTCCTGTGACGTAGTACTGCAACCGTTCGAAGCAGACTACATGAATCACCACACAGGAAGAAACTGTGGAGAACACACGCGACACAAACAACACACTGATCGATCAATGGCAGATACTTCAGTTTGCCTTCCTGCAGTTCACCCTGACCTGGCCGCTGGTTCCGGTGACAACGCCGATGCCGCCCATCTTCACCATGGCGACACGGAAGTCGTCGAAGAAGCCGGCGCCCATGCCGGACGCGTACCCGGTGGTCTGCGCGTCTGCGGAGCCACCGTTGAACAGCTGCTGGTCCGAGTGCAGCAGGCCCTTGTTGCGCAGCAGGTTCTTGTAGTAGAAGTTGTCGAAGACGTAGGACGTGGAGGGGTCGAGCGGCGAGGTGGTGTCGTCGCTGCCGGTCGACGGGCATTTCGTTTTCAGCGACGTGGCGAGCGTCGAGTCGAGGGTGGCGTTCTCGCTGTAGAGGCGGCCGCGGAAGTTGACGCACCGGGCCTGGCCGATGGTGTGCGCGCCGGAGAGCGTGACCATGTCCTTGGCGGTGAGGCCCTTGTCGGAGAAGGCCTTGATCAGGGCGCCGAGGTCGGAGGTTGGCGCCGGGAGGTCGGTGTTCGCGGCGTCCTGGCTAGACGTCGAGCCGTCCCTCCGGCCGAGCTCCACGTCCCACGTGGGGCCTCCCAGCTGCAGTTGATCATAGGTAGAGTTCGAATTTAACATTATTATTAAGCAAGTGATTTTGAGTTGTGGTCTGAAGCCTGTGTATGTGGTGCTTACGGCGACGACGGAGTCGCGGGCGGCGACGGCGAGGATGTCGGCACAGGACACGACCTTGGCGCAGGACTCCTCGAGCTGCGTCTTGATGTCGTCGACCACCTCGAAGCCGCGAAGGGAGCTCTTGTTGGGCACCGCGTTCTTCTCGCCGGTGGCGCCGTCGAGCAGCACTGACCCGTCACAGCCCTGTTCAAGTTCGTCAATTGTTAGTCTTGGAAAAGGGAGAGCCTAAAAACAACGAGCATACCGCATACGACACTTACATTGACAGGGTACTTTATTGGTTAAACCTCGAAAAGAGAGAGCTTAATTAGGTAGGGATGAGCGTACGACACTTACATTGACAAAACAGTCGTGGAAGTGGAGGCGCAGCAACGACGCTCCCATGCGAGACTCTTTGGAGACGGCGGCTCGCACGGCGTCCTCGATGATGTCCAGAGCGTCGGGGCAGGTTTCGTCGTAGAAATCAGTGGAAAGCTGAGCTGAAACAAGCGCGGCAGATAAGAAGATCAAGGCCACGATGCCGCAGGAACCCAAGGTATGCTTGCAGGTTGTCGTCATTGCTAATAGATAAAGACAAGTAGCCAAGTGCAGATAGGTTCCCGTTCTAACTAACTTCACACACTCTATGTAGCTCAAGCTTATGGTAGTGTGCTTGGATAACTACAGGCAACGTGGTATATATAGGGGACATGATCGGGCATGCCATTAGCCACTAGGCACTAGCCCACTACGCGACGTCGTATTTTCTCCTGCTCTTCTTGACTTATGGTTTCACCTATTTTTTTTAGGGAATAGTGTTATCACCTCTTTATTCATCGTATAATAGCGTTGGTTTGACACAAGAAAATACAAAATTCAAGTGGTGTTGTAACAAAAAAAACTACACTCCCGTCAATGTGGGACACTTAATAGAAAAAACCATAATTACAAACTTTAGCTAGCTAATATACTGAAATCTGACCATGTGCCCATCTAGTATCGACTGACCAGGATGGTTCGGCTTAAAATCGGCTTGAACCGAATAGGTAAGACAAATAGATGTGTTTGGCACAAAATGAATTTCAAACTGCACAACATACAAAACTAGACAATGTCACATGATAAATTACCAGAATACTCAAGGTAAGAGTAGTTATTCTCATTTACTACTCCCTCTGTTCCATCGGAACATGTTGAAGGTTTCTCTAAATTTGGATGTATTTAGACACTATTTAATGACTAGATACATTCAAATTTATACAAACTTTCGACATGTTTCATGGGATGGAGGGACTACATTTTTGTCACAATTTTCTATGTACTCTGGAATTTTATTAACAATTTGTCAAAATTTTAGAAAACAGCAAGATCTCTTGAATATGGCTATGCATCCTGAATACTTCCCAAAATATTCAGGTAGATAGTTTGACTTACTAGAATAATGGTTTTAGTTTTTCTACAAGCTCAGTTTTTCAGGCTCAAATATCTAAATTGCATGTTACACTTTGATGAGTCCATCTTGTACTCAACATTTCTTGAGTTTAGCCATGATATTTTGTGATTTATCTCAGATTATGTCGTCCACAATTTCATTTGGGTTTGTTCCTTTACTTTGTTACTGTAGGATTTTTAGGTGAAATGCACCTCTCATGCACTTATCCCGTTAACTGGAGCCAGGTTGATCATTTTATTGAAGTTATAAGCTTCCGATGGATTTTCTATATTGAGATCCAAAATATTCTCAAATAATATAATCACATAGATTGTTGGTCTCATCGATATGAATATTCTGACTCTAATATCACCTCAATCCTAATCCGGATGAAATTTTGGGCCAAAAGTAACAAGCATTACGCCAACCGGACAAGAGCAGACCTAAAGTGAGATTGGCAGCTCTACCAACTTCTGTACCATGTGGCATTATGGCACAATAAATAGTTACAACTATCATACTCAATTCCAATTTTAGCTGAAGTTATTCCTCGTATCTGTAATAATACAAGAAAGGTAAAGTGAACTTCCAATCCATCAATTATCCCTTGGATCAAATTGGAGGAGGATATAAGTAATATGAAAGGATCAACTAGGCATTTCATTTATTATCAATCATTTGGCAAGCTGGCACTAACTCAGGAAGAAAGCATGGTCTCATCAAGAAGGCATGTAGTACCTCAACAACTCCTAGATATTCACGCTCCACATCCCCACCATGCAATCAAAACAAAATGGAAAATAGGCTGAAAGTTACTACTTTTGCAATATTAGACGTAGTGATAGATTTAATGAATCATATGTATATGATTTGGCTGTCTTCATTCATTTATGTTGAATAGCTGTTCAAGTTCTGGGTTGAGTATGATCTAGCTCGAAATGTTGGTCGTGAGAATTAGGTGGCCTATGTTGGGAGATGCAATCCATATTATCTTGTGAGAACATTCCACATACATGGAGTAGATAGACGTATTCTTATGAACCATCCACTTGTAATTAATCTTTTCATCTCACAAGTGATAACAACAATGATATTAGTGATTAGATAATGCCTGCAATGAGTGATAGTCTATGGTTACCATATTGGAATGATTATTTGTCTAAGGAGTAATGGCAATCCATAGAGTATGATGATTGGTCTGACCGTGTGAAACATTAGTGTTGGGAAGTGGACAAAAAATGTCACACCTCTAAAGTAACATGAGGCCCCATTAGAAGACTGTCTATATAATTACTAGATTGATGCCTCCTAGTCGCACTTCTAGTATTATTGAAACTAAGGATATAAACCACCTTTCACTATCCTCAATCTTATATCTATGATTTTTTTATTTTTGTTATTTTAGCAACTTAGGTTTTTCTAGCTTAGACTTTGTCTATAGTGTTTGTGCCCTAGCGATATATAGAGTGGAACATTTTCAAACCATTGTTTGGGTTGCATTAGGTGACATGCGTAGCTATTCCATAATCTTTTGCTAATACTTATCTTAAAAGGTACTACACTAATTCATTCATTTCTGGTCAACACAATCTATTATATCTGGTGGTGCTAGCATGTGGTTTGTCTTAAATATGTGTAGCAATGTGATTTTTTATATACATTGGGCTCGACATTGACTATGGAGTAATGGTCACACTCTTGATGGATTCAGATGGTATATTAGTACTTGTTGTTCACTAAACCTATTCTTATATAATCCTGTTGGGCCTTCAAGCATAGAGATTTGCATATTTGCAGGACAACATTAATTAACCATAAGAGGGTGACTACGGTTTATCCAACCATGGGAGGTAGGAGAACAAACGAATCTTCCTTCCTCAAGCAATCATGAATGTCACCAGTACTTTCTAGTTCAGTTGTGAGTGCACTAGTTGCATAGTGTCACAAGATATTGACTAAGTAAAAAAGGTGAATTAAATCAAAACACAAATAAAAAGTACACAAAATATTTTAAAGATGTTTCTTAGATGGGAAATATGACATTTGTTCATAGGTTTACTAGTAACATTGATACGTCTCCGACGTATCGATAATTTCTTATGTTCCATGCCACATTATTGATGATATCTACATGTTTTATGCACATTATATGTCATATTTATGCGTTTTCCGGAACTAACCTATTGACGAGATGCCGAAGGGCCAGTTCCTGTTTTCTGCTGTTTTTGGTTCCAGAAATCCTAGTAAAGAAATATTCTCGGAATCGGACGAAATCAAGACCCAGCATCCTATTTTGCCCGGAAGCATCCAGAACACCCGAGAACCGCCAGAGAGGGGGCACAGGCCCACGGGACCATAGGCCGGCGCGGCCTGGGGGTGGCCCGCGCCACCCTATGGTGTCGCCGCCTCTTCGACCCTCTGACGCCGCCTCTTCGCCTATAAGAAGCCCCTCGACCTAAAACCTCGATACGGAAGAACCACGATACGGAAAACCTTCCAGAGCCGCCGCCATCGCGAAGCCAAGATCTGGGGGACAGGAGTCTCTGTTCCAGCACGCCGCCGGGACGGGGAATTGCCCCCGGAGCCATCTCCACCGCCGTCTCCACCGCCATCTTCACCGCCATCGCTGTCTCCATGATGAGGAGGGAGTAATCCACCCCCGAGGCTGAGGGCTCCGCTGTAGCTATGTGGTTAATCTCTCTCTGTACTCCAATACAATGATCTCGTGAATTGCTTTGCATGATTGTGATCCATATGATGAGCTTTGTATCGCTACTAGTTGTGTGCTACTCATGTGATGTTATTAAAGTAGTCTATTCCTCCTGCATGGTGTAAAGGTGACTAGTGTGTGCACCGTGTGGTTCTTGTCGTAGGCTATGATCATGATCTCTTGTAGATTGTGGAGTTAATTATCATTATGATAGTATTGATGTGATCTATTCCTCCTTCATAGTGTAATGTGGACGAGTGTGTGCACTATGTTAGTTCTTGGTTTATTTTGCAATGATCTATTATGCTCTAAGGTTATTTAAATATGAACATTGAATTGTGGAGCTTGTTAACTCCGGCATTGAGGGTTCGTGTAATCCTACGCAATGTGTTCATCATCCAACAAAAGAGTGTATGTAGCACATAAGAGAAAGAGTTATTTATTATGCGATCAATGTTGAGAGTGTCCACTAGTGAAAGTATGATCCCTAGGCCTTGTTTCCAAACATCGAATCTCCGTTTATTTACTGTTCTGCTGCATGTTTACTCGCTGCCATATTTTATTCAGATTGCTATTACCACTCATATACATCCATACTACTTGTATTTCACTATCACTTCGCCGAACTAGTGCACCTATACATCTGACAAGTGTATTAGGTGTGTTGGGGACACAAGAGACTCCTTGTATCGTGATTGCAGGGTTGCTTTAGAGGGATATCTTTGACCTCTTCCTCCCTGAGTTCGATAAACCTTGGGTGATCCACTTAAGGGAAACTTGATGCTGTTCTACAAACCTCTGCTCTTGGAGGCCCAACACTGTCTACAAGAATAGAAGCTCCCGTAGACATCAAGCTATTTTCTGGCGCCGTTGCCGGGGAGGAAAGGTAAAAGGTACTCACACTCCGGATCTCGGCTACTAAGCTATTTTTGCCGGTGTGTGAGTGCTCGAAGCTATTTCCTTTAGATCCTGCAATTGCATCTTTTTGTTTCTTGTTTTTATTTTCACTAGTTAGGCATAATGGAAAACAACAAAAAATTTGGTGAGCTTTTTAATCTTTTTCCTAATTTAGAATTGTTTGATGCGAAAATTAAAAAACCTATGGAACCTTATTTGCATGATAGTAGCAATGTTATTAGTATGAATGCAATTACTGACAATGATATAGAAAGTTCTAAGCTTGGGGAAGATGGTTTTCATGATCTTTTTAGTCCCCCAAGCATTGAGGAGAAAATTTTCTTTGATGATACTTTGCCTCCCATATATGATGATTATAATGATAGTGGTATTTTGGTGCCACCTACTATGGAGAGTAAATTTTGTTGTGATTATACTATGCCTCCTACACTTGATGAGAATAATAATGATAGCTACTTTGTTGAATTTGCTCCCACTACAACTAATAAAATTGATTATGCCTATGTGGAGAGTAATAATTTTATGCATGAGACTCATGATAAGAATGCTTTATGTGATAGTTATATTGTTGAGTTTGCTCATGTTGCTACTGAAAGTTATTATGAGAGAGGAAAATATGGTTGTAGAAGTTTTCATGTTACTAAAAGGCCTCTCTATGTGCTGAAATTTTTGAAGCTACACTTGTTTTATCTTCCTATGCTTGTCACTTTGCTCTTCATGAACTTGTTTATTTACAAGATTCCTATGCATAGGAAGCATGTTAGACTTAAATGTGTTTTGAATTTGCCTCTTGATGCTCTCTTTTGCTTCAACTACTATTTCTTGCGAGTGCATCATTAAAACTGCTCGAGCCCATCTTAATGGCTATAAATAAAGAACTTCTTGGGAGATAACCCATGTGTTTATTTTGCTACAGTACTTTTATTTTGTATTTGTGTCTTGGAAGTTGTTTACTACTGTAGCAACCTCTCCTTATCTTAGTTTTGTGTTTTGTTGTGCCAAGTAAAGTCTTTGATAGTAAAGTAAATACTAGATTTGGATTACTGCGCAGAAACAGATTTCTTTGCTGTCACGAATCTGGGTCTCATTCTCTGTAGGTAACTCAGAAAATTAAGCCAATTTACCTGAGTGATCCTCAGATATGTACGCAACTTTCATTCAATTTGGGCATTTTCATTTGAGCAAGTCTGTTTCCCTAATAAAATCCATCTTTACGGACTGTTCTGTTTTGACAGATTCTGCCTTTTATTTCGCATTGCCTCTTTTGCTATGTTGGATGAATTTCTTTGATCCATTAATGTCCAGTAGCTTTATGCAATGTCCAGAAGTGTTAAGAATGATTGTGTCACCTCTGAACATGTTAATTTTTATTGTGCACTAACCCTCTAATGAGTTGTTTCGAGTTTGGTGTGGAGGAAGTTTTCAAGGGTCAAGAGAGGAGGATGATATACTATGATCAAGAAGAGTGAAAGCTCTAAGCTTGGGGATGCCCCGTGGTTCATCCCTGCATATTTCAAGAAGACTCAAGCATCTAAGCTTGGGGATGCCCAAGGCATCCCCTTCTTCATCGACAAATTATCAGGTTCCTTCTCTTGAAACTATATTTTTATTCGGCCACATCTTATGTACTTTACTTGGAGCGTCTGTGTGCTTTTGTTTTTGTTTTTTTTTGAATAAATGCTTGTGTGGGAGAGAGACACGCTCCACTGGTTCGTATGAACACATGTGTTCTAGCTTTTAATGTTCATGGCGAAGGTTGAAACTGCTTCGTTAATTATTATATGGTTGGAATTGGAAAATGATACATGTAGTAAATTGCTATAATGTCTTGGATAATGTGATACTTGGCAATTGTTGTGCTCATGTTTAAGCTCTTGCATCATATGCTTTGCACCCATTAATGAAGAAATACATAGAGCTTGCTAAAATTTGGTTTGCATAATTGGTCTCTCTAAGGTCTAGATAATTTCTAGTATTGAGTTTGAATAACAAGGAAGACGGTGTAGAGTCTTATAATGTTTACAATATGTCTTTTATGTGAGTTTTGCTGCACCGGTTCATCCTTGTGTTTGTTTCAAATAACCTTGCTAGCCTAAACCTTGTATCGAGAGGGAATACTTCTCATGCATCCAAAATCCTTGAGCCAACCACTATGCCATTTGTGTCCACCATACCTACCTACTACATGGTATTTCTCCGACATTCCAAAGTAAATTGCTTGAGTGCTACCTTTAAATAATTCAAAATTTATCACCTCTTATTTGTGTCAATGTTTTATAGCTCATGAGGAAGTATGTGGTGTTTATCTTTCGATCTTGTCATTTACTTCGGACAGACTTTCACCAATGGACTAGTGGCTCATCCGCTTATCCAATAATTTTGCAAAAAGAGTTGGCAATGGGGTGCCCAGCCCCAATTAATTAACTTGCATTAATAATTCTCTTCACATGTTTTGCTCTGATCTATCAGTAAGCAACTTAAATTTGCAAATAGACACTCCTCCATGGTATGTGAATGTTGGAAGGCACCCGAGGATTCGGTTAGCCATGGCTTGTGTAAGCAAAAGGTTGGGAGGAGTGTCATCCATAAATAAAGAAAAACTAAACTAAAGTACATGTGTAAACAAAAGAGAAGAGGGATGATCTACCTTGCTGGTAGAGATAACGTCCTTCATGGGAGCCGCTCTTGAAAGTATGGTTGATAAGGTAGTTAGAGTGCCCACTACCATTCGTTGACAACAACAAACACCTCTCAAAACTTTACTTTTATGCTCTATTTATGTTTTCAAAACCAAAGCTCTAGCACAAATATAGCAATCGATGCTTTTCCTCTTTGAAGGACCATTCTTCTACTTTTATGTTGAGTCAGTTCACCTATTTCTCTCCACCTCAAGAAGCAAACACTTGTGTGAACTGTGCATTGATTCTTACATACTTGCTTATTGCACTTGTTATATTGCTTTGCATTGACAATTATCCATGAGATATACATGTTACAAGTTGAAAGCAACCGCTGAAACTTAATCTTCCATTGTGTTGCTTCAATGTCTTTACTTTAAATTATTGCTTTATGAGTTAACTCTTATGCAAGACTTATTGATGCTTGTCTTGAAAGTGCTATTCATGAAAAGTCATTGCTTTATGATTCACTTGTTTACTCATGTCATTACCATTGTTTTGATCGCTGCATTCATTACATATGTTTACAATATGATCAAGTTTATGATGGCATGTCACTCCAGAAATTATCTTTGTTTATCGTTTACCTGCTCGGGACGAGCATAAACTAAGCTTGGGGATGCTGATACGTCTCCGACGTATCGATAATTTCTTATGTTCCATGCCACATTATTGATGATATCTACATGTTTTATGCACATTATATGTCATATTTATGCGTTTTCCGGAACTAACCTATTGACGAGATGCCGAAGGGCCGGTTCCTGTTTTCCGCTGTTTTTGGTTCCGAAATCCTAGTAAAGAAATATTCTCGGAATCGGACGAAATCAAGACCCGGCATCCTATTTTGCCCGGAAGCATCCGGAACACCCGAGAACCGCCGGAGAGGGGGCACGAGCCCACGGGACCATAGGCCGGCGCGGCCTGGGGGTGGCCCGCGCCACCCTATGGTGTCGCCGCCTCTTCGACCCTCGACGCCGCCTCTTCGCCTATAAGAAGCCCCTCGACCTAAAACCTCGATACGGAAGAACCACGATACGGAAAACCTTCCGCAGCCGCCGCCATCCCGAAGCCAAGATCCGGGGGACAGGGAGTCTCCGTCCGGCACGCCGCCGGGACGGGGAATTGCCCCCGGAGCCATCTCCACCGCCGTCTCCACCGCCATCTTCACCGCCATCGCTGTCTCCATGATGAGGAGGGAGTAATCCACCCCCGAGGCCGAGGGCTCCGCTGTAGCTATGTGGTTAATCTCTCTCTCTGTACTCCAATACAATGATCTCGTGAATTGCTTTGCATGATTGAGATCCATATGATGAGCTTTGTATCGCTACTAGTTGTGTGCTACTCATGTGATGTTATTAAAGTAGTCTATTCCTCCTGCATGGTGTAAAGGTGACTAGTGTGTGCACCGTGTGGTTCTTGTCGTAGGCTATGATCATGATCTCTTGTAGATTGTGGAGTTAATTATCATTATGATAGTATTGATGTGATCTATTCCTCCTTCATAGTGTAATGTGGACAGTGTGTGCACTATGTTAGTTCTTGGTTTATTTTGCAATGATCTATTATGCTCTAAGGTTATTTAAATATGAACATTGAATTGTGGAGCTTGTTAACTCCGGCATTGAGGGTTCGTGTAATCCTACGCAATGTGTTCATCATCCAACAAAAGAGTGTATGTAGCACATAAGAGAAAGAGTTATTTATTATGCGATCAATGTTGAGAGTGTCCACTAGTGAAAGTATGATCCCTAGGCCTTGTTTCCAAACATCGAATCTCCGTTTATTTACTGTTCTGCTGCATGTTTACTCGCTGCCATATTTTATTCAGATTGCTATTACCACTCATATACATCCATACTACTTGTATTTCACTATCTCTTCGCCGAACTAGTGCACCTATATATCTGACAAGTGTATTAGGTGTGTTGGGGACACAAGAGACTCCTTGTATCGTGATTGCAGGGTTGCTTGAGAGGGATATCTTTGACCTCTTCCTCCCTGAGTTCGATAAACCTTGGGTGATCCACTTAAGGGAAACTTGCTGCTGTTCTACAAACCTCTGCTCTTGGATGCCCAACACTGTCTACAAGAATAGAAGCTCCCGTAGACATCAAACATCTCTTATAAGAAATCAAAGAATGAATACCATATATATTAAATAATAGTGTTCCAAACATACACATCATTGTAACATGATTGCATGATAAATTATATAGGCAGTACATTGATACATCCAAGCAACCATAAACCTAAGAAATCACTCGGCTGAAATTTTTGTGCATGATTGTTTCTACAAAATTGCATGTTATTACTATTAGAGGGTTTAGAGTGTCTAATTTCATACTTTGATTTTTTTTTCTTTTCATGTTTTGTAATTTTCTGTATTTGTACATGTCCAATGAAAATTAGATGGTAAACTAATCTAGATGACTTAATATCACTCTCATAGTCATGCTTATGTAAGTTTTATATGGTTTAGATTTGAAGGCACACATGAATAACACAAAAAGGAACCTGAAAGTTAATTTGCATCTTCAGTGTAAGAATCGTCAATGATTTCTTGTAGTGTACCCCTCAGATTAGTTTTGTAGCGGAGCACTCTGTTGTTTATGAGTATTTTCATGGAAACAAGCCTTTTAAGGTTCTTCACAATATTTTGAGTGATACAGACACACATGTGTTCCAATATCCTAACCTCTGCAAAGCAAAACTTTATAAAGTACCGAAACAGGCAAAACCTGCTTAATTATGTTCAAGTTTGCTGAACACAACAATGAAAAGTAACTCATGCCGCTACCCAAAATGTATGATTGTCTACTCTATGCTATTTTTTTCCTTTGAATTTTATTATTAGTAACATAGTTGATACTCGAGATAATGATAAGTACTCTATGCTTGCATTATGTCAGATAATGATAAAACCAGTTGGTACTCGAGATTTTTTACTCGTCGTCATATGGTACGGAATTTGTACAATAAGTACTAAAGAAGATTAAAATTGAGTCTTGGTTAACTGAAAAATGGAAGTGTTGTCACTAGTAGAAAAAAAGAGATTCCATCCCAACCCATTAGTCCCCAAATATTTTTACCCGGGACTAATGGGGTCTTTAGTCCCGGTTCTTCTGGTGAACCGAGACTAATGCTCCAGCTCGAGACTAAAGGGTACCCTTTAGTCTCGGTTGGTAACACCAACCGGGACTAATGAGCTATGGTGAGCTGCGGCCGGCGCATGCCTCTTTAGTCCCGGTTGGTGTTACGAACCGAGACTAAAGGGCCCTTTAGTATCGGTTCGTAACACCAACCGGGACTAAAGGTTATTTTTCTGATTTTTATTCCCACGCACCCTTCACACCCCCCCTGATCGCCTTTTTAACTCTGTAAAATAAAAAAGAAAATGATAGAAAATTCAAAAAAAACAAATCTTTTGAGATTCTTGTATGTTACCCAACCTACTATTATGGAAAATTAAAAAATTTAAATTTTCACTTTTATTACAAAAAAGTTTCAAAAATGGTAAAACCGCAATAACTTTTGCATACGACGTCGAAAAAAACGTATAATATATTAAAATCATCGTGGGAAAAAGTTACATCCGAATTCACCCGGGTTTACCCGGTTAGCCAATTTTTAGATTCTCAAAATTTCAAATAAAAATATGGAAGCAGGAAGATTTTAGTTTTTGCTATAAATTACGGATTTTATATTTTTATTTTTTTTAAAAATAAAATTAATAATTGCATCCTGCATAAAGATTACTATTACTTTTACCCAATTTTTAGATTTTCAATTTTTTTGGGTTTTAGGTTTGGCAAAAAAAATTAAAAAATACAAATTAAAAAGTTAATGTTTATTTATTTATTAAAGTTCATTATTACATCATTACTTTTGTTTATTAAAAGAATTATTTGAAATTCAAACAATAAATAAATGTAACATCGACCAACATGTTAATAGGATTGATATGATACTAGTATCACATACATGCGCGCGAAGCACACTTGGATGCGGGACGGAATGGAACTCGGAAGTTAAGCGTGCTAGTGTAGGAGGATGGGTGACCGAGCGGAAAGTGTGACCACGAGTAAGTAATTTGAGTAGAGATAAGTGTAGTTAGAGATATAGACTAAACTATGCAAATAACGGTAATAATAGAAATTCCGAAAAAATAGAAAAAATGGATTGAAAAAAATAAAAATTACAAAATTACAAAATCTATGATGGACCTTTAGTCCCGGTTCGTAAGCAACCGGGACTAAAGGGGGGTCTTTAGTCGCGACCTTTTAGTCCCGGTTGCACAACCAGGACTAAAGCCCCTTAGAGCATCTCCAGTCGCGTCCCCCAAACCGTCCCCCAAACCGCGCCGGATTGAGCGTTTGGGGGACGTGTTTCGTTCGTGCCGCGTTTGGGGGACGTCGCTCCCCAGTCGCGTCCCCCAAACAAAATTTCGCAAATTTTAAACTTGACTAGATTCGATTAGATTCGTCCAAACTTACATAGATTCGAACGAAATTTGACTAACTTTAAAACTAAACCTAATCTAGAACCACTTGCGGCGGCCGGAGGCGTCGTAGTACTGCCGGAAGTTGTACATCTCGTCGGTGACGACCTCCTGCTTGACGCGCTCGTCGACGGGCTCGTCCACGGGCTCGTCCTTCACCAAGCCGCTTGGTCCTGCCTCGCCGTCGTCGGTGAGGTCCACCAGCGGCTTGCCGGAGTCGCGGATGGACATGGTGATCGCCGCGTCTAGGTCGCCCCTCCAGGCGTCCTTGTCGTCCATGGACGCCAAGAACGCCGCCCGCAGCCCTGGGCAGTCCTCGGGGTCGTCGGCTGCCGGCGATGAGCCGCTGCTGCCGCTCGTACTCCGCCGGCAGCGCCGCCTGCGGACGCTTCCTCCGGCTCCTCCTTCACCTCCGGCTTCGGGATGAGGAGGGCGCCGCCGCGCCTCCCTTGCTGCCGCCCGCTGCCGCTACCGCCACGCCTCGTGTTGACGGGCGTCGCCGGCTCCTCCTTGACCTCCCGTTTGGGAACGGTATACGGCGCCGACCGGTACGACGACGACGGCGTCGATCGCGCCGGCCCCGAGGAAGAAGAGTGCGAGGAGGACGAGTACGTCGTCCTCCTCGGCTGCCATTGAGGAGAAGGCGGCGGCGACGACGGCATCTCCAGCCTTGGAGCGCCGTTGCGGAGGCCGCGGATGACGTTCTCGAGGGTGCGCCCCGGAACGCCCCAGAACAGGGCGCGGCCTTCCCTGTTCCAGCTGTTGGGCCCGCCGATGAGCCCGTCGGTGCTGTGCAGCTCGACGTCGTACTTGGCCTTGAAGTACGTCGTCCACCAGTCGTCGTTGTCCTTGGCCGCCCATGTCGGATCCGCCCGCTCCTCGGCGGTGAGTTGAGCCCGACGGGCCTTGATGGCGTCCCGCCATTGCTGCGTGTCTGGCTTCGGCGGCGGCGGGATGCCAATGCCGTTCACGGCCATCTTCCGGCCGCCGCTGCTTGGCAGCCGCACGTCCGGCGGGACCCGGATACCGGGCGTGGTACAGCGCCCACGCCTCCGCCACGGTGAGGCTGCCGCGGCCGAAGCCGTTCGCCGCGGCGATCTTGCGGGAGGACGACATTTTTTTGAGCGGCGAGGAGAGGATCTGGGAAGGGGGAGGCGGCGGCGACGAGAAGGATTATGATGAGCGGCGATAACTGGAGGGCGTCTTAAAATAGCGGCGGCAGCGGGTGGTTGCACGCAATAACTCCGGCGCGGACGGCCACGCGGCCATGCACGACGAGACGCGTCCCTGCGTCGCCTGGGAAAACAGGGACGCCATTAACGTGGCTTGACCAAAGGTAGGCGACGGGGTTTTAGCCTTCCGTGCCGCTGACGCGTCAGCCCCGCCACTCCCCGCCTCGCTTTTCGTTGTGTCCGGCGTCCCCGGAGCGTCCCCTGTGGGACGGGGACGGGCTCGGGGCGCCGGACACCGTATCGGGCCGCGCCGGACAAAAAAGGGCTTTGGGGGACGCGGCTGGAACGCTTTTTTTGTCCGGCGCGCCCCAAATCGCTTTGGGGGACGGTTT
Organism: Lolium rigidum; assembly: GCF_022539505.1. Classification (NCBI taxonomy): domain Eukaryota; kingdom Viridiplantae; phylum Streptophyta; class Magnoliopsida; order Poales; family Poaceae; genus Lolium; species Lolium rigidum. The sequence continues at coordinate 18,913,873 of NC_061514.1, read as the reverse complement.
GGGGGACGCGACTGGAGATGCTCTTACGACCCGAGATTAAAGGGTCTTTTTCTACTAGTGTGTACGGTCAATGTAGTGTGTTTACCTTGGTATTTAGGAGTATGGTATACTATGAGTCTATGATTTTGATTTTTCTAATGGGTTGTCGATTATCGCACAATCACTTCTAAACAAAATCTTATTAAATAAGCTTGGTACAGCATTATATTGTTCGATGAACACACAAACTATTAAATGTCAAAGCAATACATTTTTGGCACTGCACAAAATTCAAAATATATGTGCAATTCACATTACATAAAGCAATGCTACCTCTAGCTGTGGCTCTAATCGGTATACCAGATCGGAAACAAGAGAAATCCGGCCACTTGGATTTTGGCGGTCCAATTGGGGACACTATTTCAAAAGCTACGATCAACATGTGGGGCCAGGTTCACACAATGAAGCTTAGTGTGCCACTTAAAAGAAAACCTTACGAACCAATGAAGCAACAGCTCCACAATTTGCAGCGGCGCGACACATTTTAATATCCGCGAGCGTCCATTTGCGTCGCGCTGCAGACGCTAAAATGATCGTTTTTGTCCTCGCGTCCGTTTGCATCTGGGGGCTGCTCCAGCGGGGCGACGCATTTTTATTTTTTTCCTCTTCTCCATTTAAACATAGTTTCAAATATTACATTTTGAAACATGATTTTACACAAACTAACACATAGTTTGGAACATGGTTTACACAAACTAACACATAGTTTGAACCATGGTCGACACAAATATAAAACTATATAAAAAAAAGAAACCAGTTGTGTTGATTTCCGTATGTTCGCTGCCAAGGAAGAACATTCGAGGGCACACCCAATCACCCAAACTGGAAAATCCAGTGGGAGGACACGGTGCCCTTGTTGGTTCTACCGAGGAAGAACAGACAGAGACTTTCACCACTGGCTTCGTCTGGCCTATAGCCAGATTCGCTGCAAAGAAAGAACACTGGAAGTTCTAACTATCGGTGTGCGAGCCAGATTCGCTGGTGTGGTAGTGCCTGCGGCAGGCTGTGTCGTCGAACACCTTGACGACCATCTCGCCGTCCCCCACGTAGGGGAAGGTGAGCTGGCAGCCGGGCTCGAGCGCGAGATCACGGGCGAACTTGTCCCACCCCGTGTGCAGGTACATCTTGCCCTGCCCGTCAAACAGGACCTCCACGGTCCAGCGGCAGAAGTTGCAGTTGGCCTCCCGTAGCTGCAACTGCGCCGGCTCGACGCCATTGACGAACTCGGCGAACTTGTCCGGGAGCCGCTTGATGGCGAGTGGGTCGTCGTCGATGCGGAGGACGAACTCGAAGCAGCGCTCCTCCTGCGAGGACGAGGAGGGCGCAAGCGACGGCGAGCGTGGGGCCGTAGCTGTTCCACCGCGGCGGCCCCTGCCCCGGCCACGGGGGCGCCCAGGGCCGCGGCCTCAACCGCCTCGCCAGCCACCAGGACCGGCCATGGACTTCCTCGCGGGCTTGGCTGCGTCGCAGGAACACCTAGGCGGCGCTAGGCTCGAGCTTTGTGGCGGCTAGGGTTTCTTTGGAGGAGTGGATGAGGAAGAAGAACGCGCGCCCCCTTTATATAGGCCGGCGGCATGCGGTGGCCGCGGGACGCGTGGCGTCGCCATTGGTTGCGGAGGTGGGCGGCCGCTCGGCAGTCGAGGCATCGCCATTAACGTGGCGCAGACTGCCGAAGCGACGCAGCGGCGCCAGTCGCTGGCACATTTGAGAAGACGCATCGACGCAGGGTCGCTGCCAGGCGGGCCCGACGAAACGTCCGCCAGACGCGAGCGGACACTTTCCGCGTCCGCCGAACGTCCGCCAGAGACGCATCCGAGGCGCATATTTGGACCAGGTTTGCGTCTCCGCGAACGGCCCGATCACTTTGCGTCGCTCCGCTGGAGGTGGTACCAGACGCATTTCCGGTCATGGCGGACGAAAACGAACGACCATTTGCGTCGCGCCGCTGGAGATGCCCTAAGACCTAAATATCCAAGCCCAGGTGTGAATAGCGGCGCGGCGTGGTTAGTCTGACCGGGGTCGACAAATTAGGCGTGCCGCATGTACACTCTTTAGACAGTACTCTTAAATCTCCGCATGAACTTTACGCTAAAGCAATGAAAAGCTCGTACAGTACTTAATTTGGAACTCATGGATAGATGGATTGTTGCGGATCTCCCAAACTTCGTGGCTTTATCCGGCATGCTCGTGACCTCATCGTCAATGCTGTTTCTTTGCCATTCATTCTTCACTCCTTGCCAATGTGGAAGAACTTGGATCTTGTTCCATTTTTTATCCTACCTTTTTGTGATTCTTTTCTTGATCATAGTCGACTGGGGAATCAAACCAAATAAAATACTTAAGCATTTGCAATTAAATATTGGATTAGGCAGTTTCAGACATGAATTAGGCGGTTGAAAAGTCTTGACAAAGAGCTGTCCTAGCGCTGATCGCGGCGGTGGCTGGCGTGGCACACATGCATTGCTTGCCAAACTTTTGGCCTTGCCCTTTAGACCTTATTATTATAAAAAAAACTTTTGGACTTCAGTATATTGCGAGAATAATCCAAGAGTTAAACAGCACGAAGGCTTGCTCCCCAGCTGCTACAAATGTCGTCGTGCGTACCATTGCGAGTGGCGCGCGCATGATCACGACAAGCAGGCTCCGGCAATATATTGGCCAAATCACTTGGAAATTAGTCTGACTCCTTCCGTGCCCTTTATTTCTCATGTCACCACGTTGGCTGAGACTCCGAGTCTCTCTTCAGTATTGCTGGTCAGGATGTCAAATGGAATATTCTAAAGGCGGCAGAAAGTTGGAAATCCAATTTGGGCTCCCGGATACACATAAACCTATTGTTTGCGCACAAGTTTTCGGGAAATATTTTTTTTTATGTCATGTCTAAAAAGACAAAATTTGACACTCAAACATAATTATTTGCTGGTTTTTTTACGCATGTCATACAAAAAAAATCATGAAAATTGGTGTGCGAACGTAGAATATCCGGATATGCATGATTTTTTATTATAATAGGTTCATATGACCGGACATGCATGGTGCTTTTTCTCATGGGTGCATATGCTTCCTTTATTTAAAATACATTTTAAATATATTAAAAAATAATGAACAAAATTCAATCAAAATGTTGCACATATATCTCAACATCTTACGTGTTCATAAAGTTGTTCAGGAAAAAAGTGAATTGTTATGTGGCTTGTGCAAAAAAGATAAAAATCGATGCTAGAAATAGGTTTTTTACTAGGCATTTGTTTGTCTTTTTTTGCACAGGTCACAAAAAGTATCATTTTACTACGAAACTGTCTGCGAAAACATAGAATGTGGAGATATACGAGCTTAAAAAATTCACATGTAGACTATTTTGTCGGTTTTTGTCTTTTTTTTTCTTTCCAAAATTTGTTTTCTTTACACACAGCACCAAACATGTCAGTTTTTGCTGAAATAATTCTATGAGCATATAACATATTAAGATGTACATAAGGCATTTTTATATTTATTTTATCATTTTCAAATATATTTAAAATGCATTTTAAACACAGAATGCATATACATCTAGGTGCAGAAACACCATGTCCACAGACAATGAGCATTACAGTCTGCAGATATATCCCCTATCCTAGTCTGATAACTGTGGCATGGTTTAGAGAACTGAGCTTTCTGTTGCAACGATATTGGGTTGGTGTGGTGGGTTCATAATCACAGTGGGAAGGTCCACGCACTTTTGACATCCTGACCGGCGGCAAGTGCGTCACGGACTTGTGTGGAGATTTGGTTGTCACTGGCACCGTGCAGCACACAAGTCTTTTTGTTTTTTTTCTGAAACGAGCACACAAGTTCTCGACAAAATGCTCCCATGGTTTCTTCCATCTTCTAGAGTCCCGGAGCACCAGGGCATCTCCAGCTAGCTGATTTATTGGGTTCTGTGCTGTTCGAACAGGTTCGCGTGAACAGATGAATCGCCGACACACGCTTCAGCGATGCAATTCAGATAGACCGATCCATCCGACGTGATCCAATTTGGTGAACGGATGCATCTCCGCGGAACACGCGAGTGTCCGCCCGTCAGTCGTTGGGTTTGGCTTGTAAGTATCACATTATAGTATTATACTAGTTAACTAGGCTAAGATAGCACGTTTTGCCGCGCCCGTCCATCCTACTAATAGAATAAAATGAAATTTTGTAAACATGTAGTAGCATGCAACATGGAAGTTAAAATATTAGCTAAATTTCTTTAAATCTAGGACATACAAAATCTGAGATTTCTAGATTAAGAAAACAAAATAAACATATATCAGCATAAATTCGTCTGCAATTGTAACATCAGTCATTGAAAACTGAGATCACATGTGTGTTCTAACTTGCTAGGAGTTTTACATTTTTCAATAAAAAAATATATTAGTATCAATAGATATCAATTAGACCTAGCATCTGCAACAAACAATGCCTCCAAAGACCATTGTGAGACACAACATATTAATGCCAGACCTAGGATTTTCACCCTGAAAGATAAGATTCTGAACTTCACCTATGTTGCCACCCTCACTTTCATAGTGCTGCGAAACTCAGAACACCAAGCAAATCACTCAACAATACAGAGACTTAAAATTCCATTGCTAGTACTCCAATTCGGCACTCATGGTATTCCTCTCCGCCTCTAACTTCTCCATGGAGCAAAATGTCTCCATATGGCAAAAAAAAAAACCCCAGGCCGCTCCCTCTAGAACCAAACGGCCGGAATAAACGCATGGGTGCGCACGATCGAATACCACCCGATCCAACAAACTCCACGCATAAGGTGCGCTGTTACATTCATTGGTGGAGCCTTCCGAAACTCACCACTCCGGACATATCAAGAAGTGCCAGGCGGCAGGAAGGTCTCCTTCCTTGCACAAGAGGGACCCTAGGACCGCCACCTTGTTAATCCGAACTAGTAGTCCCCTCACCACCGGCCAATTACAGGCGAGAAGAAGGAGCAGGCTGACCTCCAGGCCCAGACGAGCCCAAAGGTGAGCCCTAGATCGGCTCTCGCAGCAATGGCCGAACGGGATCGAACCCTAGGACGACGCCATGGAGGATCGAGCCACCGCAGACACCACCGCGCGTGCCGCCTCTTCCTCCGTTGCCCCTCACTGCCGTGCACCGGCGGGCGCCACACTGGAGGAGCGCCACCGTCCACCGACCTAGACTACACCTGCGAAGTCTTGTCCACCCTCCCGCGCGAAGAAAGATTGATGGCCGCGCCATCCCTGCCCTTCGTCTTCGATAGCTAGGCGTGGTCGCCACTGCCGGTGGTGGCGGCAGGCGAGGAGGAGGAGAAGCAGTGCCGACCCTAACATGGTAGGGGCCGGTGCAACACAACACTTTGCGGCCCTTTTACCGAGAATAAACAAGTGCAATCCTTCTAACAGATTGGAGTTTGGTCAAATAAAGAATACTAACAAATTGGAGTAGTATCAATTCAGTCTGGTTCAACTAATCTTCTCCATTGCACACGTTGGAATTGGATCAACAACAATCTTTTTTGATAAACATCATATATTAATATCATAAAGATACCAATTACACCTAGTCTTTGCAACAATATCATGCCCTAATGGCATAAAGGATGCACACAGCTAACAAAAGAGAGAAGAATTACAAAAAAACAAAAGTCCTGCTATAAAGATCGAAAAATTAAAACAACGACACTGACACCACCAAGAAAACACCGGAAGATCAACTTCTCCAAATCAAACATCTCAACTGCACACGTTGGCTCAATATATAGCAATCAGTGTTTGCGGGCAATTCCATGGTTTACTTGAGTAGTATGCTAGCTAGCCAACGCTAGAACCCCCTCCGGCCCTTTTCTGTCAGATCTCTCAAAGCGGTCAAGTCTATGGAGAATGCGACAATGGGGACGTACTTTGGGGAGCCCCAGAAGCAGGGCGATCGGATGAAAAAACGAACCAATGAACTTGCGGCTAATACAGAAGAGTTACACTGACCTTTGCAAATTACGGAGAGATTTGCAACTAATTGATGAGTCGGCGTCAAAACACATCACGCCGCAGGCGGTGCGCCGACGGCGTTGTCCGCGGCATTACTGTTTTCATCAGGGGCAAACGGCGTTGTCAAACGGAGATTGGAAACGAAGAAACAAAGGCGAAAACGCGGGACTCGAGGCGGGCGTCGCTCGGGGGGAAACCTATGCGTAGCTCGTTAGCGTACGTTTGTATGCAACGCACGCAAGGCTGTTCCAGTTGGGCTTGGCCCATCTTGTACGTGCGTTACCTACTTTGAGCGGAATGAAACAGTTGATCGGTAGTAATATCACAGGTACTCCATGGGGATCTGCTTAGATTTAAAATCCAAATTTCAAAAAATGTACAGATTTCAAAAGGTTTAAAATAACAAAAATCAAACATTTCAAAATTATAAAATGTTTAAATTCGAAAATTGTTCAAATTTGAAATTTTCTTAGATTTAAAATTTGCTCATATTTGAAATTTGCTTAGCTTTCAATTTTGCTCGAACTTAAATTTTCTTAAATTTGAAATTTTCTCGAGTTTAAAACTTGCTTATTTTTGAAATTTGCTCAAATTTAAAATTTTCTCGAAAACAGAAGAAAGAAAAAACCGAAAAAACAAAAAGAAGCTGAAAGAAAACATACAAAACCTAGAAAAACAAAAAACACCAAAAAAAAAACCGACCGGAACCTTTCAGAAGGTTCCTAAAACCGGAGAAAGCGAAGTTCTATGTGTTAGCATGCCGCAACCCAAAATCGCCGGTTAGCAGGCAGGATGTATCCCCCCCCCCCGCTAGCGGGCGACATATAGGTTTTGCCGTCGCTCGGTTGTTGCATTATTGGTCGTTTCAGTTATCCATGAGACAAAAGCCAATCCTGCGAATGGGCTTTTACCACCTCAGTTGATTTTCTTGGATACAAATACCACAATTTCATTATTTCCTTAGAGACAATAATACCAAAATTGCTCCTAGGAATTGAGGGCCCGATGCGGCTGCACTGGCTGCACAGGCTTACGGCCGGCCCTGAGAAGAAGGCCTTGGTCGCTAGGGTTTGTTGGGGGCCTCGGGAGCCGCCCTCACGCAAGCGGCCCAGGAGGAATAGTACGTCGAGTCACATACATATTGTAAGGCAAGATGACAGCTTGACAAGTATGCACGTTCAACATTGAATGAGCTGATACCACACAGATGCATTCAGATCGTACAACTAAGTCTTCTCATCGTGAGATCAGAAGTTGTTCCATGTAGTGTCTCCCACTCGTGTGATGTGATGCTTTCAAAAATAGATCTATTGCCCGCACTCTTGAGCCTCTCCTTTATCTCCCCGTGCTGCTGTTGTTCTTGGTAAGGGACCCGTGTGCCCGTCACAAGCTCTACTTTGGGGCAGAACCTGTATTGCTTAATCAGTGCATTTAATTGTGCTTAATGCCAGGACTTTGTCACCTGCGAGGAAATCTGATATGCCAGGAACTTCCAGATCAGTGACACAAGGATGATCAGTTTCAAGGTTCCACCGATTTTAATCTACACGAGAATTCCGTAAATCAAAAAATGATCATGTACGCAACTTGATCCCTTACCAGAGAACATGTGCATCAATCCTTACAGTGCATTATCTCTTGATTTGCATCTTCTGCCACTCCTACGAATTGAACTGAACACAGCCAACTACCCATGTTTTTTGGAACATAAAGAATCTGTTTGCAGCTGATACGTAAAGTGATGAATGGAAACACACTAAATCCATTAGAAACTATTTATTCTTCCATGGATAAAAAATTTAAAGAAGTATGAAATAAAATGACATGAAATCGGGTAAATTAAAGCTAAATTGTATAAGATTACTGGCTGCAGACGCATGTGCTCGGAACAATAGCTGATCCATAAGGTGATACACCGATTGAAAACTTAGCAGTTTTGAACTTGGACAAAACCTAGCTCCAGATACAGATCATCTTTCATACCTATCGAGTATCATCTTAGAATAAAAGTTGTTATATAAAGTTGTCTTTGCTACATCTTTGAAGCTGGGAAAATAAATTTACAAGTATACTAATAGAATTCCGTAACCTGGGTATCAATTTATATGCTTCTATGTATGTGTGCCAATAATAATAAACTACTAGACAATTTCCCGCGCGTTGCAGCGAAATTTAATGGACAAATTCTATGCATGTATATAATATAAATTAAATCGGTAGCATACATCAAAGGGAGTGTTGTCTAAAACATCTGATCAGTTGAACACACTATTTTGAAAATAATAAGAAGGAAAAATAATAGGGTACTGTTCTTTGAATGGACACCACGTTTTTTTTTGTTGGCAAGCCTTGGTGCAGTTGTTAACCTGAAATGACAAAGTATTTCAGATACATTTATGTTAGCCTAGTTTTAGTCATTGCCTCCAATAAAGCACATACCTCACCTCTGCATGACATCCTGTGCACGTTCTTCGGAAGTGAAGGAGCGCTATCACTAGTAGAAAAAGGGGCAACCGTCTGAGCCAGTTCCTCTGCCTAGGAGGGCGAGGAACATCTGTAGCGGTTCGTGAAGGCCTTTTGTACCGGTTACGAAAGGTCTCCAGCACAAATTTCAGACGCGGGTAGGGGCCAGGGCTGGACCTTTGGTACCGGTTCATCTAAAGAACCGATACTAAAGGGTGCCTCCCTATATCTTCAGCACCCCCGATCCCTGCATGCATCTCCCATTTTCTCTTCTCCTTCTCTCCACTCACATTTCTAAATATTTTGCACCTCTCAGACTCCAATAAATCTCCAATTTTTCTCCACCATTTTAACAAGATTAACGGCATCCATCTATCCAAGGGTTAGCAATATCATCCTTTCTTCCGGTGTTTCTAATTTAGCTCATTTCTTTGCTAGTTTTAACTCGTATTATTTTTCTAGTCCTAGCAAGGTGTTTGATGAAATGCCTAAGTTAGGGATTTCATTTTTATATGCAATTTGAGCTCAAATTAAAGTATGTTTTGTACGTTTTAGTATCATCCCCGTCCTCACAGCCGTCGATCGCCAGCGTCGTCCCCTAGCCGACACCGTACCACCTCGGTGAGCCTCTTCTTTTTTATAAAAAAACTTAGTTTTATGTGATGAACTTGAATATTAATTAAGTTGGTCACTCATATATCCATGATGTTGTGTAATTAATGATTTTTGATATACTTATATAATGCAGATGAATCGACAATGGATGTACGATGATCGGTGCCATCCCGACTTCATTAATGGCATGCATTATTTTCTCAACGTGGTTGAGGCAAACATGCGGTCGAATGATTTCATTTATTGTCCATGTAGTTCCTGTAATGGTTTCATTTATTGTCCATGTAGTTCCTGTAAGAATATGAAGGATTACTCTACCTCAAAGACCCTTCACGTCCACCTGCTTGAGAACGGTTTCATGCCCAGCTATAATTGTTGGATCAAGCATGGAGAAAGAGGGGTTATATTGGAAGACAACGAAGAAGAAGAAGAGGATAGTGACAAATATCCTATGTTCACTGAAGACGGTGATAGTAGAATGGGGGAAGTCGAAGCTGAAGAAGAGCCCATTTTTGATGAGCCGATTTTTTATGACCTCGATGATGATTTGGGTCAGGGCCATTCTTGATGCGAAGATAAACTGCGGAAGTGAAAATGAGAGGTTGAAGTTGGAGAAAATATTAGAGGATCACAACAAACTGTTGTACCCAAATTGCGAAGATGGCCAGAAAAAGCTGGGTACCACGCTGAAATTGCTGCAATGGAAGGCAGAGAATGGTACTTCTGACAAGGGATTTGAAAGTTGCTGAAAATAATAAAGAAGATGCTTCCAGGGGAGAACGTATTGCCCTCTAGTACGAAGCAAAGAAGGTTTTCTGCCCTCTAGGATTAGAGGTGCAGAAGATACATGCATGCATCAATGACTGCATCCTCTACCGCGAGGAGTACGAGAATTTGAATGCATGCCCGGTATATAGTGCATTGAGGTATAAGATCACGCGAGATGACCCTGGCGATGTTGAGGGCGAGTCCACCCCCATGAAGAGGGTTCCTGCGAAGGTGATGATGTATGCTCCTATAATACCACGGTTGAAATGTTTGTTCCAAAACAAAGAGCATGCCAAGTTGTTGCGATGGCACAAAGAGGACCGTAAGAAAGATGTGATGCTGAGACACCCCGCTGACGGGTCACAGTGGAGAAAAATCGATAGAGAGTTCAAATCATTTTCAGATGACGCAAGAACTTAAGATTTGGTCTAAGTACAGATGGCTTTAATCCTTTCGGTGAGCAGAGCTCCAATCATAGCACCTGGCCAGTGACTCTATGTAGGATAACGTTGCATAGAAAACAAAAAATTTCCTACCGCGAACACGCAATCCAAGCCAAGATGCAATCTAGAAGACGGTAGCAACGAGGGGTTTATCGAGTCTCACCCTTGAAGAGATTCCAAAGCCTACAAGATGAGGCTCTTGTTGCTGCGGTAGACGTTCACTTGCCGCTTGCAAAAGCGCGTAGAAGATCTTGATCACCGGCGCCACGAACGGGCAGCACCTCCGTACTCGGTCACACGTTCGGTTGTTGATGAAGACGACGTCCACCTCCCGTTCCAGCGGGCAGCGGAAGTAGTAGCTCCTCTTGAATCCGACAGCACGACGACGTGGTGTCGGTGGCGGTGGAGAACTCCGGCGGAGCTTCGCTAAAGCACGCGGGAGCTATGGAGGAGAGGGGGCGGCTAGGGTTTGGGAGGGGGTGGCCGGCCACTTAGGGGGTGCGGCCAGCTTGTGGTCTTGGGGTGGCCGGGCCCCTCCCCTTGGCCCCTCATTATATAGGTGGAAGCCCCAAGTGTTGGACTACAAGTCTCCGAATAAGACCCGAACCAAAAACCTTCCATGTGATAGGGAAACCTACCCAAGGTGGGAATCCCACTTGGGGTGGGATTCCCCCTTCCATGTGGGGTGGCCGGCCCCCTTTGGGGAGTCCACTTGGGACTCCTCCCCCTCTAGGGTTGGCCGGCCATGGAGGTGGAGTCCCTCCGGGACTCCACCTTCCTTGGTTGTTTCTTCCGGAATTTTCTAGAACCTTCTAGAACCTTCCATAGAACCTTCCGCATCATTTTAAATCACATAAAATGACATCCTATATATGAATCTTATTCTCCGGACCATTCCGGAACTCCTCGTGATGTCCGGGATCTCATCCGGGACTTCGAACAAATATTCGAACTCCATTCCATTTTCAAGTTCTACCATTCCAACATCCAACTTTAAGTGTGTCACCCTACGGTTCGCGAACTATGCGGACATGGTTGAGTACTCACTCCGACCAATAACTAATAGCGGGATCTGGAGATCCATAATAGCTCCCACATATTCAACAATGACTTTAGTGATCGAATGAACCATTCACATACGATACCAATTCCCTTTGTCACGCGATATTTTACTTGTCCGAGGTTTGATCATCGGTATCACTCTATACCTTGTTCAACCTCGTCTCCTGACAAGTACTCTTTACTCATACCGTGGTATGTGGTCTCGTATGAACTTATTCATATGCTTGCAAGACATTAGACGACATTCCACCGAGAGGGCCCAGAGTATATCTATCCGTCATCGGGATGGACAAATCCCACTGTTGATCCATATGCCTCAACTCATACTTTCCGGATACTTAATCCCACCTTTATAACCACCCATTTACGCAAGTGGCGTTTGGTGTAATCAAAGTACCTTTCCGGTATAAGTGATTTACATGATCTCATGGTCATAAGGACTAGGTAACTATGTATCGAAAGCTTATAGCAAATAACTTAATGACGAGATCTTATGCTACACTTAATTGGGTGTGTCCATTACATCATTCATACAATGATATAACCTTGTTATTAATAACATCCAATGTTCATGATTATGAAACTAATCATCCATTAATCAACAAGCTAGTTAAGAGGCATACTAGGGACTCTTTGTTGTTTACATATCACACATGTATCAATGTTTCGGTTAATACAATTATAGCATGGTATATAAACATTTATCATAAACATAAAGATATATAATAACCACTTTTATTATTGCCTCTTGGGCATATCTCCAACAAGCCTCCCACTTGCACTAGAGTCAATAATCTAGATTACATTGTAAGGTACCTAACACCCATGGCATTCTGGTGTTGGTCATGCTTTGCCCTAGGGAGAGCTTTAGTCAACGGATCTGCTACATTCGGATCGGTGTGTACTTTGCAAATCTTTACTTCTCCATCTTCGATGTACTCGCGAATCGAATGATAACGCAGCTTGATATGCTTCAGCCTCTTGTGTGACCTTGGTTCTTGTGCATTGGCGATGGCACCCATGTTGTCACAGTAGATGACTAGTGGGTCCAATGTACTAGGAACCACACCGAGCTCTACAATGAACCTCTTCATCCATACCGCTTCTGATGAAGCCTCTGAAGCCGCTATGTACTCCGATTCTGTTGAAGACTTCGTCACCGTGCACTGCTTCGAGCTTGCCCAGCTTACTGCAGCACCATTCAATATAAGCACGTACCCAGACTGTGACTTAGAGTCATCGAGATCGGTGTTCCAACTTGCATCGGTGTAACTTGTTACAACGAGTTCTTGGTCACCTCCATAACAAAGAAACATATCCTTAGTTCTTTTCAAGTACTTCGGGATATTCTTGACCGCTGTCCAGTGTTCCATTCCCGGATCACTTTGATATCTCGCTAGTCAAACTAACGAGCATGCGCTATATCCGGTGTTGTACATAGCATGGCATACATAATAGAGCCTACTCGCCGAAGCATAGGGGATCCGACTCATCCTTTCTCTTTCTTCGCCGTAGCCGGTCCTTGAGTCTTACTCAAGACCTTGCCCGGTAACATAGGTAAAAACCCTTTCTTACTTTCGTCCATTCTAAACTTCTTTAGAATCTTGTCCAGGTATGTACTCTGTGATAGCCCTATTAGGCGTCTTGATCTATCTCTATAAATCTTGATGCCTAATATATATGATGCTTCACCAAGGTCTTTCATTGAAAAACTATTATTCAAATAACCTTTTACTCTGCTTAATAGTTCTATATCATTCCCAATCAATAATATGTCATCTACATATAATATCAGGAATGCTACAGAGCTCCCACTCACTTTCTTGTAAATACAAGCCTCTCCATGGCACTGTATAAACCCGAAGTCTTTGATCACCTTATCAAAGCGTCGGTTCCAACTTCTCGATGCTTGCTTCAGTCCATAAATTGAACGCTGAAGTTTGCATACTTTGTCAGCATTTTTAGGATCGACAAAACCTTTGGGTTGTAACATATACAACTCTTCCTCAATGTCTCCATTAAGGAACGCCGTTTTGACATCCATCTGCCAAATCTCATAATCGAAAAATGCTGCTATTGCTAACAAAATCGTCACAGATTTTAGCTTCGCTACAGGTGAGAAAGTCTCATCGTAGTCAACACCTTGAATTTGTCGGAAACCCTTTACGACAAGTCGAGCTTTATAGACAGTAATATTACCATCAGCATCTGTTTTTCTCTTGAAGATCCATTTATTTTCGACAGTCTTGCAGCTATCCGGTAAGTCTACCAAAGTCCATACTTTGTTATCATACATGGATCCCATTTCGGATTTCATGGCTTCTTGCCATTTGTTGGAATCTGGGCTCATCATCGCTTCTTCATACGTCGCAGGGTCCTCATCATTGTTATCCACAATCATGCCATTTAGACAAGGATCATACCAATCAGGAGTGGTGATGTCTACGTTCCCCCTCCTTTCCTGTAGACAGTGTTGGGCCCCCAAGAGCAGAGGTTTGTAGAACAGCAGCAAGTTTTCCCTTAAGTGGATCACCCAAGGTTTATCGAACTCAGGGAGGAAGAGGTCAAAGATATCCCTCTCATGCAACCCCGCAACCACAAAGCAAGAAGTCTCTTGTGTCCCCAACACACCTAATAGGTGCACTAGTTCGGCGAAGAGATAGTGAAATACAGGTGGTATGAATAAATATGAGCAGTAGTAACAGCGTGTAGTTGATGGTGGTAATATGGTAGCAGTAGTAACGCAGCAGTAGTAACGCAGAGAAACAAGTAAACAAGCAGCGATAGCAGATATTTAGGAACAAGGCCTAGGGATTACACTTTCACTAGTGGACACTCTCAACATTGATCACATAACAGAATAGATAAATGCATACTCTACACTTTTGTTGGATGATGAACACATTGCGTAGGATTACACGAACCCTCAATGCCGGAGTTAACAAGCTCCACAATAATGCTCATGTTTTAGTAACTTTTAGTGTAAGATAGATCAACGAGACTAAACCAAGTACTAGCATAGCATGCACACCGTAACCTTCATGCATATGTAGGAGGAATAGATCACATCAATATTATCATAGCAATAGTTAACTTCGCAATCTACAAGAGATCATGATCATAGCATAAACCAAGTACTAACACGGTGCACACACTCGTCGTCTTTACACACGTGCAGGAGGAATAGAACTACTTTAATAACATCACTAGAGTAGCACATAGATGAATTGTGATACAAAACTCATATGAATCTCAATCATGTAAAGCAGCTCATGAGATTATTGTATTGAGGTACATGGGAGAGAGATGAACCACATAGCTACAGCGAAGCCCTCAGCCTCGGGGTGGATTACTCCCTCCTCATCATGGAGGCAGCGATGGCGGTGAAGATGGCGGTGAAGACGGCGGTGGAGACGGCTCCGGGGCAATTCCCCGTCCCGGCAGGGTGCCGGAACGAGAGTTCTGTCCCCCGAAATTGACTTTCGCGATGGCGGCGGCTCTGGATGGGTTTTCGTCTCGTCGTTCTTTTTGTCGATGTTTTTAGGTCACGACGGCTTATATAGGCGAAGAATCGGAGTCGGAGGGGCCACGGGCTGCCCGCACCATAGGGGGCGCCCCCCGGCCGCGCCGGGTGTGGTCTCGGTGGCCCTGTCCCCTTCTCTCGGCGCTTCTCGTGTGTTCGGATGGTTCCGAGAAAAATATGAATCCGGGTCTTGATTTCGTCCGATTCCGAAAATATTTCTTTACTAGGATTTCTGAAACCAAAAACAGCGAGAAACAAAGAATCGGCCTTTCGGCATCTCGTCAATAGGTTAGTTCCGGAAAACGCATAAAAATGATATAAAGTGTGAACAAAACATGTTGGTATTGTCATAAAACAAGCATGGAACATCGGAAATTATAGATACGTTGGAGACGTATCAGCATCCCCAAGCTTAGTTCCTACTCGTCGTCGAGTAGGTAAACGATAAAAGATAATTTCTGAGGTGACATGCTACCAACATAATCTTAATCATACTATTGTAAAGCATATGAGATGAATGCAGCGATTAGAAACAATGTAAATGCAATGAGTAAACAATTAAATCATATAGCAAAGACTTTTCATGAATAGTACTTTCAAGACAAGCATCAATAAGTCTTGCATAAGAGTTACTCATAAAGCAATAAATTCTTAGTAAAAGGTATTGAAGCAACATAATGGAAGATTAAGTTTCAGCGGTTGCTTTCAACTTGTAACATGTATATCTCATGGATAATTGTCGATGCAAAGCAATATAACAAATGCAATATGCAAATATGTAAGAATCAATGCAAAGTTCACACAAGTGTTTGCTTCTTGAGGTGGAGAGAAATAGGTGAACTGACTCGACATAAAAGTAAAAGAATGGTCCTTCAAAGAGGAAAGCATCGATTGCTATATTTGTGCTAGAGCTTTTATTTTGAAAACATGAAACAATTTTGTCAACGGTAGTAATAAAGCATATGAGTTATGTACATTATATCTTACAAGTTGCAAGTCTCATGCATAGTATACTAATAGTGCCCGCACCTTGTCCTAATTAACTTGGACTACCGGATCTTTGCAATGCACATGTTTTGACCAAGTGTCACAATGGGGTATCTCCATGCCGCCCGTACAAAGGTCTAAGGAGAAAGCTCGCATTTTGGATTTCTCGCTTTTGATTATTCTCAACTTAGACATCCATACCGGGACAACATGGACAACAGATAATGGACTCCTCTTTAATGCATAAGCATGTGGCAACAATTATTATTCTCATATGAGATTGAGGATATATGTCCAAACTGAAACTTCCACCATGAATCATGGCTTTAGTTAGCGGCCCAAAGTTCTTCTCTAACAATATGCATGCTCCAACCATGAAGGTGGTAGATCTCTCTTGCTTCGGACAAGACGGACATGCATAGCAACTCACATGATATCCAACAAAGAATAATTGATGGCGTCCCCGTAAACATGGTTATCGCTCAACAAGCAACTTAATAAGAGATAAAGTGCATAAGTACATATTCAATACCACAATAGTTTTTAAGCTATTTGTCCCATGAGCTATATATTGCAAAGGTGAATGATGGAATTTTAAAGGTAGCACTCAAGCAATTTACTTTGGAATGGCGGATAAATACCATGTAGTAGGTAGGTATGGTGGACACAAATGGCATAGTGATTGGCTCAAGATTTGGATGCATGAGAAGTATTCCCTCTCGATACAAGGTTTAGGCCAGCAAGGTTGTTTGAAGCAAACACAAGCACGAACTAGTACAGCAAAACTCACATAAAAGATATATTACAAGCATCATAAAACTATACATCGTCTTCCTTGTTGTTTAAACATCTTACTAGAAAATATCTAGACTCTAGAGAAACCACTCATGCAAACCAAATTTTAACAAGCTCTATGTATTTCTTCACTAATAGGTGCAAGGTATATGATGCAAGAGCTTAAATAAGAGCACAACAATTGCCAAGTATCAAGTTATTCAAGACATCATACCAATTACTACATGTAGCATTTTCCAATTCCAACCATATAAAAATGAACGAAGCAGCTTTTAACCTTCGCCATGAACACTAAAAGATAAAGCGAAGAACACATGTGTTCATATGAACCAGCGGAGCGTGTCTCTCTCCCACACAAGCATTTATTCAAACAAAAACAAAAACAAAAACAAAAGCACACAGACGCTCCAAGTAAAGTACATAAGATGTGGCCGAATAAAAATATAGTTTCAAGAGAAGGAACCCGATAATTTGTCGATGAAGAAGGGGATGCCTTGGGCATCCCCAAGCTTAGACGCTTGAGTCTTCTTGAAATATGCAGGGGTGAACCACCGGGGCATCCCCAAGCTTAGAGTTTTCACTCTTCTTGATCATAGTATATCATCCTCCTCTCTTGACCCTTGAAAACTTCCTCCACACCAAACTTTAAGCAAACTCATTAGAGGGTTAGTGCATAATCAAAAACTCACATGTTCAGAGGTGACACAATCATTGTTAACACTTCTGGTCATTGCTCAAAGCTACTGGAAGGTAATGGAACAAAGAAATCCACCCAACACAACGAAAGAAGCAATGCGAAATAAAAGGCAGAATCTGTCAAAAACAGAACAGTCCGTAAAGACGAATTTTAAAATGGCACCAGACTTGCTCAAATGGAAAAACTCAAAACTAATGAAAGTTGCGTACATATCTGAGGATCACTCACGTAAATTGGCATAATTTTCTGAGTTACCTACAGAGAATTAGACCCAGATTCGTGACAGACGAGCAATGCTGTTTCTGCGCAGACAATCCAAATCTAGCATCAACTTTACCATAGAGACTTTACTTGGCACAAAAACATGATAAGGAGAGGTTGCTACAGTAGTAAACAACTTCCAAGACACAAATATAAAACAAAGTACTGTAGAAAAATAAACACATGGGTTATCTCCCAAGAAGTTCTTTCTTTATAGCCATTAAGATGGGCTCAGCAATTTTAATGATGCATTTGCAAGAGATAGTATTTGAAGCAAAAGAGAGCTTCAAGAGGAAAATTCAAAACACATTTAGTCTAACATGCTTCCTATGAAGAGGAATCTTGTACACAAATGAATTCATGAGGAACAAAGTGACAAGCATAAGAGGATAAAACACGAGTAACTTCAAGATTCTCAACATAAAGAGGGGAAACTTAATATTATTAAGATGCATATAACCATATTTCCCTCTCTCATAATAACTTTCAGTAGCATCATTGATGAAATCCACAATATACCCATCACTTAAAACATTCTTATCATGGTTCATATGCATAGAAGTATCATTAAATTTGGCATAAGAAGAATTATTCTCATTAATAGTAATTGGAGCAGGATTATTATCAAGAATTTGAACATGGTAAACAAGTTGCATATTAAGGAAATTGTTTTTGGTAAGCCTATCATAACTATGACAAGTTTCATAAGGATAATTGTAACATGTGTCATATCCATCTCTATAGCGATTATCTAGACCAGAATATGTGATATCATCATTTTCACTAAAAGTAGAGGTCTCAAGTATAGGATCTTTGAGCACAACATCCCCAAGCTTAGAGCTTTCAATATCATCGTCTGAGGGGACATGAATAATGCTATCATCATTACTTTCATAATCAGTACCAAAGAGATTTCCAACATCAAAGTTAGTGTGCTCTTCCAAATCATGATCATTAATATGGGTAAAGGGGATAGGAAGATCATCGTACTCAGATTCATTATCACAGTAATCATCAGGAGCAACATACTTACGGTTACCTATCGTTATCTCATATACGCGGGGATACGTTGTTACCTCTTTCTTTTTATTCCCCTTATTCTTCTTCTTCTTCTTCGTTCCCTTCTTCTTCTTCTTCTTCTCCTTTTCCTCGTTCCCTTCTTCAGGAGGGAGAGGCTTGAAGGGTGGCTTGTCCGCATAACCTGATTTACTTTCAGAAACAATAGAAGAAACTTGGGAGGATCCCTCCTTTTCATTAATTAGTTGAAAACACACAGCGGTCCTATCATATTTTGGCAAGGTGTCATCTTCTAAAATATTTTGTATGTAAGTATTTGTATGGCTATTATCAATGCAATAAGAAAAACACCCATGCAGGACATCATCAATATCAAGATCACTCATATGTAACAAAGAGATTTTTCTCGACAGTTCTTCACACCCCAAGAATAGAGTAAGTTCATCATGCTGATTAGGAGTAATTTCATCATCACAATACAAATTTGCAGCACTCATTGGGTTCAGATTATCATTGGAGGAGCATTGAAAATTAAAATGACCCACTTCATGGCAAACTTCACAAATAAAAGGATAGAGGGCACAAACTTTTTTACCAAGATCATCTAGAGCCCTAAACCACTTTCTAGTTTTTTCATTAGCATGATGGATACAATATTCATCTTTGATTTGATTAATTCCACAAGGTCTATGTATTCCACAAAAATTAACATGCTTATAGGAAATAACATTCTTAGGAGTTTGAGCATGCTTATTACAATAATTAACAACAATTTCATTCTTCATGCAAGCCTCTTTAAAAGGTTCATGATACTTATCAAAATTCTTTTTAGGCAATTCAAAATGAGAAGCAAAGGCTTTATAAAGATTTGCAGCAACTTGAGAGTCAAGACCATAAGTAGCACTAATATTTCGAAATTTACTTCCAGAACTACAAAA
>NC_061514.1:18767278-18894178 GCF_022539505.1 Lolium rigidum | reverse complement strand
AACTGCTTGTCAACACCTTCTCGCTCCTCGTTGGGATCGACATTCTTACTTATCGAAGATACTACGATACACCCCCTATACTTGTGGGTCATCATCGTTGCCACTAGGGATAAAACATTGGCGCTATGTCCGAGGATGTAGTTGTTGATTACATTACGCACCATACTTAATGCAATTGTCTCGTTGCTTTGCAACTTAATACCGGAGGGGGTTCGGATGATAACCTCGAAGGTGGAATTTTTAGGCATAGATGCAGCTTGGATGGCGGTCTATGTACTTTGTCGTAATGCCCAATTAAATCTCACTATACTTATCATGTCATGTATGTGCATTGTTATGCCCTCTCTATTTGTCAATTGCCCGACCGTAATTTGTTCACCCAACATGCTTTTATCTTATGGGAGAGACACCTCTAGTGAACCGTGGACCCCGGTCCATTCTTTAATACCTGAAATACAAATCTCGCTGCAATACTTGTTTTACTATTTTCTCTCGCAAACAATCATCTTCCACACAATACGGTTAATCCTTTGTTACAGACAAGCCGGTGAGATTGACAACCTCACTCGTTTCGTTGGGGCAAAGTACTTTGGTTGTGTTGTGCGAGTTCCACGTTGGCGCCGGAATCTCCGGTGTTGCGCCGCACTACATCCCGCCGCCATCAACCTTCAACGTGCTTTTTGGCTCCTCCCGGTTCGATAAACCTTGGTTTCTTTCGAGGGAAAACTTGCCGCCGTGCGCATCATACCTTCCTCTTGGGGTTGCCCAACGAACGTGTGAAATACACGCCATCACGGCTCATATGTGATATGATATGGCCCTTTTGTCTTTGCGCCTTTGATCTTCATCTCCAAAGCACGGACATGATCTCCATCATCTTCGGGCATGATCTCCATCATCGTCGGCGTAGCGTCAAGGTCAATGGCGCCGTCTTCATGATTGTCCTCCATGTAGCAACTATTACAACTACTTTGAAATACTACTCAACATGAAATTTAAAGACAACCATAAGGCTCCTGCCGGTTGCCACAATACAATAATGATCATCTCATACATATTCATCATCACATTATGGCCATATCACATCACCAAACCCTGCAAAAACAAGTTAGACGTCTCTAATTTGGTTTGCATATTTTACGTGGTTTAGGGTTTTCGAGAGAGATCTAATCTACCTACGAACATGAACCACAACGTTGATACTAATGTTGTCGATAGAAGAGTAAATTGAATCTTTACTATAGTAGGAGAGACAGACACCCGCAAAGCCTCTTATGCAATACAAGTTGCATGTCGAACGAGGAACAAGTCTCATGAACGCGGTCATGTAAAGTTAGTCCGAGCCGCTTCATCCCACTATGCCATAAAGATGCAAAGTACTCAACTAAAGATAACAAGAGCATCAACGCCCACAAAACCATTGTGTTCTACTCGTGCAACCATCTATGCATAGACACGGCTCTGATACCACTGTAGGATAACGTTGCATAGAAAACAAAAATTTTCCTACCGCGAACACGCAATCCAAGCCAAGATGCAATCTAGAAGACAGTAGCAACGAGGGGTTTATCGAGTCTCACCCTTGAAGATATTCCAAAGCCTACAAGATGAGGCTCTTGTTGCTGCGGTAGACGTTCACTTGCCGCTTGCAAAAGCGCGTAGAAGATCTTGATCACCGGCGCCACGAACGGGCAGCACCTCCGTACTCGGTCACACGTTCGGTTGTTGATGAAGACGACGTCCACCTCCCATTCCAGCGGGCAGCGGAAGTAGTAGCTCCTCTTGAATCCTACAACACGACGGCGTGGTGTCGGTGGCGGTGGAGAACTCCGGCGGAGCTTCGCTAAAGCACGCGGGAGCTATGGAGGAGAGGGGGCGGCTAGGGTTTGGGAGGGGGTGGCCGGCCACTTAGGGGGTGCGGCCAGCTTGTGGTCTTGGGGTGGCCGGCCCCCTCCCCTTGGCCCCTCATTATATAGGTGGAAGCCCCAAGTGTTGGACTACAAGTCTCCAAATAAGACCCGAACCAAAAACCTTCCATGTGATAGGGAAACCTACCCAAGGTGGGAATCCCACTTGGGGTGGGATTCCCCCCTCCATGTGGGGGGTGGCCGGCCCCCTTGGGGGAGTCCACTTGGGACTCCTCCCCCTCTAGGGTTGGCCGGCCATGGAGGTGGAGTCCCTCCGGGAATCCACCTTCCTTGGTGGTTTCTTCCGGACTTTTCTAGAACCTTCTAGAACCTTCCATAGAACCTTCCGCATAATTTTAAATCGCATAAAATGACATCCTATATATGAATCTTATTCTCCGGACCATTCCGGAACTCCTCGTGATGTCCGGGATCTCATCCGGGACTTCGAACAAATATTAGAACTCCATTCCATTTTCAAGTTCTACCATTCCAACATCCAACTTTAAGTGTGTCACCCTACGGTTCGCGAACTATGCGGACATGGTTGAGTACTCACTCCGACCAATAATTAATAGCGGGATCTGGAGATCCATAATAGCTCCCACATATTCAACGATGACTTTAGTGATCGAATGAACCATTCACATACGATACCAATTCCCTTTGTCACGCGATATTTTACTTGTCCGAGGTTTGATCATCGGTATCACTCTATACCTTGTTCAACCTCGTCTCCTGACAAGTACTCTTTACTCATACCGTGGTATGTGGTCTCTTATGAACTAATTCATATGCTTGCAAGACATTAGACGACATTCCACCGAGAGGGCCCAGAGTATATCTATCCGTCATCGGGATGGACAAATCCCACTATTGATCCATATGCCTCAACTCATACTTTCCGGATACTTAATCCCACCTTTATAACCACCCATTTACGCGGTGGCGTTTGGTGTAATCAAAGTACCTTTCCGGTATAAGTGATTTACATGATCTCATGGTCATAAGGACTAGGTAACTATGTATCGAAAGCTTATAGAAAATAACTTAATGACGAGATCTTATGCTACGCTTAATTGGGTGTGTCCATTACATCATTCATACAATGATATAACCTTGTTATTAATAATATCCAATGTTCATGATTATGAAACTAATCATCCATTAATCAACAAGATAGTTAAGAGGCATACTAGGGACTCTTTGTTGTTTACATATCACACATGTATCAATGTTTCGGTTAATACAATTATAGCATGGTATATAAACATTTATCATAAACATAAAGATATATAATAACCACTTTTATTATTGCCTCTTGGGCATATCTCCAACACTCTATGTGTCTATAACCTTCCTCCTTGGTTGTGCATGAAGCGGAAGTTCATTATGATGCCAATGCTCATCCAAGGCCCGAGGCAACCCGGCAATTAACGACATTGATGTGTACCTGAGGCCATTGGTTGAAGAACTTTTACAGTTGTGGCGTGAAGAAGGTGTAGATGTGTGGGATGAGCACGAACAAAAGGAATTTAACCTACGAGCATTGTTGTTTGTAACCATCAATGATTGGCCTGCTCTTAGTAACATTTCAGGACAGTCAAAAAAGGGATACAATGCATGCACGCACTGTTTAGGTGAGACTGGCAGTATATATTTGGGAAACAAGAATGTGTACCTGGGGCATCGTCGATTTCTTCCAAAACAACATCACGTAAGAAAGAGAGGAAAGCATTTCAGAGGCGAGGCAGATAACCGAACGAAGCCTACCCGCCCTACTGGGGATGTTATATATGATATGGTCAAGGATTTAAAAGTGATCTTTGGAAAGGGTCCTAGCGGACAATATGTTCTGCATGATGTTGACGGACACGTACCCATGTGGAAGAAGAAGTATATATTTTGGGAGCTACCCTACTGGAAAATCCTAGAGGTTCACTCTGCAATCGACGTGATGCACGTGACGAAAAATCTTTGCGTGAACCTGCTAAACTTCTTGGGCGTGTATGGGAAGACAAAAGATACACCGGATGCACAACAAGACCAGCAAAGTATCCACGAAGGAAACAACCTGAATCCAGAGAAGTATCAAGGTACTGCCAGCTACACTCTTACCAAAGAAGAGAAGGAGATCTTTTTTGAAGTCCTGAGTAGCATCAAGGTCCCGTCTGGCTTCTCGTCGAATATAAAGGGAATAATAAACATGTCAGAGAAAAAGTATCAAAACCTAAAGTCTCATCACTGCCATGTGATTATGACACAATTAGTTCCAGTTGCATTGAGGGGGCTTCTGCCGGAAAATGTTCGAGTACCCATTGTGAAGCTATGTGCGTTCCTCAATGCAATTTCTCATAAGGTGATCAATCCACTAACTCTACAAAATTTACAGAAGGATGTGGTGCAATGTCTAGTCAGCTTCGAGTTGGTGTTCCCACCATCCTTCTTCAATATTATGACGCATCTCCTCGTTCACCTGGTCAAAGATATTGGCGTTCTCAGTCCTGTACTTCTACACAACATGTTCCCCTTTGAGAGATTCATGGGAATCTTAAAGAAGTACGTTCATAATCGTGCTAGGCCAGAAGGAAGCATCTCCAAGGGCTATGAAACAAAGGAGGTCATTGAGTTTTGTGTTGACTTTATTCCTGACCTTAAGCCGATCGGTGTTCCCGAATCGCGCTATGAGGGGAGACTGTGTGGAAAATGCACGCTAGGAAAGAAAGCAACAACGTGTATGGACGGAGATTCTTTCACTCAAGCACACTACACAGTTCTACATAATTCCAGCTTGGTGGCTCCGTACATAGTGGAACACAAGAATATATTACGCTTTGAATACCCGGAGCAACGTGGAGATTGGATTGATGGAGAACACATGAAGACTTTCGACGGTTGGTTGCAAACACGTCTCATGAATGTCACTGATGAAGAACATCTATACTTGTTGGCCAAGCAACCATCTTCGACTATATCGACTTTTCAAGGGTACGAGATAAATGGGAATACAATTTACACGTTCGCTTAAGATAAAAAGAGCACCAACCAAAATAGTGGTGTCCGCTTTGATGCAGCAGAGGACAATGGGAAGAAGGTCACATATTATGGGTACATAGAGGATATATGGGAACTTGACTATGGACCTAATTTCAAGGTCCCTTTGTTCCGGTGCAAATGTTTCAACCTGAAAGACCGGATACAGGTAGACCCGCAGTACGGAATGACTACAATGGATCTCAAGAATCTAGGGTACGACACCGAACCATTCGTCCTAGCCAGTGAAGTGGCTCGGGTTTTTTATGTGAAGGACATGTCTACCAAACCGAAAAGAAGAAAAGAAAGGCAAGAGGACACATCATACGATGAGCCAAAGCACCACATAGTTCTTTCAGGAAAAAGAAACATCGTGGGAGTAGAGGACAAGACAGACATCTCAGAAGATTATAATAAGTTTGATGATATTCCACCTTTCAAGGTAAAAACTGACCCAAGCATCATGTTAAATAATGAAGATTGTCCATGGTTGCGTCGCAATCAGAAGAAAGGGAAACACACGAAGAAAACTCAGAAGACTAGATAGGGATCATAACTTGTGTATCTCAATATGGAAATCACTTTTGTGTAATGATGATACTGTATGTAAGATATTAACAATGGAGATGGTTGGCTTGTTTTACTAGTTAAGTAGCTTTCACGGGCTTGCAGGAAAATATTTCCGAGGTCCCACCTTTAGTCCCGGTTGTACCCACCAGCCGGGACTAATGGTTGCCCGCACGTTAGCCACCCTCCAGATAAGGCCCTCCCAGATAAGCCTCCCCTAGATAAGGCCCCCCCCATCTTTTGTCCCGGTTTGAGCCCCCACCCGGGATGAAAGTTTCCCGCGCCACTGCGTTCCCGCCTTTTTTTCACTATATATATATCTATACTTGGCCTCCATTTACATATCACATTGATACGTCTCCAACGTATCCATAATTTCTGATGTTCCATGCTTGTTTTATGACAATACTTACATGTTTTGCTTGCACTTTATGATGATTTTATGCGTTTTCCGGAACTAACCTATTAACAAGATGCCACAAGTGCCGGTCTCGTTTTCTGCTGTTTTTGGTTCCGTAAAGGCTGTTCGGGCAATATTCTCGGAATTCGACGAAACGAAGACCAAACATCCTATTTTTCCCGAAGGCCCCGAACACCGAAGGAGAGTCGGAGGCGAGCCGGGGGCCCCACACGACAGGGCCGCGCGGGCTCCACCCTGGCCGCGCCGACCTATGGGGAGGAGGCCCCGTGGCCCCTCCGACTCCGTCTCTTCGCCTATATAAGCCCTTTCGACCTAAAAAATCGATACCTTTTGACGAAACTCCGTAAAAGACTCCAGGGGCGCCGCCACCATCGCGGAACTCCAATTCGGGGGACAGAAGTCTCTGTTCCGGCACCCTGCCGGGACGGGGAAGTGCCCCCGAAGCCATCTCCATCAACGCCATCGCCTCCATCATGCTCCGTGAGTAGTTCCCCCATGGACTACGGGTTCTAGCCGTAGCTAGTTGGTATTCTCTCCCCCATGTACTTCAATACAATGATCTCATGAGCTGCCTTACATGATTGAGATTCATCCGATGTAATCGGTGTTGTGTTTGTCGGGATCCGATGGATTGTTACGTTATGATTGTCTATCTACAAAGTTTATGAAGTTATTGTTGCCGCAATCTTGTTATGCTTAATGCTTGTCACTAGGGCCCGAGTGGCATGATCTTAGATTTGAGCTCTATACTTATTGCTTAGATTGTATCTACAAGTTGTATGCACATGTCTATGTCCGGAACCAAAGGCCCCAAAGTGACGAAATTGGGACAACTGGAGGGAAAGGCTTAGATATGAGGATCACATGTTTTCACGGAGTGTTAATGCTTTGCTCCGGTGCTCTATTAAAAGGAGTACCTTAATTTCCAGTAGATTCCCTAGAGGCCCGGCCGCCACCGGCTGGTAGGACAAAAGATGTTGTACAAGTTTCTCATTGCGAGCACGTATGACTATATATGGAAAACATGCCTACATGATTAATGATCTTGATATTCTGTCTTAATGCTATTTCAATCCTATCAATTGTCCGACTGTAATTTGTTCACCCAACACTTGTTATTGGAGAGTTGCCACTAGTGTAGATAGCTGGGAACCCCGGTCCATCTTTCATCATCATATACTCGTTCCACATGTCATTGGAAGTAGTATCAACTATTTTCTGGTGCTATTGCTCTCATATTACTATTACTGCTGCTGTGTTACTGTTACTACTGCTCTCATATCACTGCTACTTTCACATCACCCTTGTTACTAGTGCTTTTCCAGGTGCAGCTGAATTGACAACTCAGCTTGTTAAGGCTTATAAGTATTCTTTACCTCCCCTTGTGTCGAATCAATAAATTTGGGTTTTACTTCCCTCGAAGACTGCCGCGATCCCCTATACTTGTGGGTTATCACACATCTAGACTCATATCTGCAAACCACACCACTCTCTCCCATGGCTTTCATCGTATCTCTAACCCCCGGGAGGCGGAGGCGCTTTGCGCCTCAAACTACCCCTGCCCGCCGGGCTACCGCGTCTCGACCGGCTGGTTGCTGAGCGTCGGAGGTGTACCGGTCCCTCCTGTACCTCTAGGTGTGGCACGCCAGATGGCCATCACGAACCACTACTACTTCGAGCTTACGCTAGAGCAGCAGAGGAATCCCCAGTGGCATCCCGACTACAGCCCGATTTGGGACGGCTTCTTCATCAATCGGCGTGAGAGTGCGCTTGCCAGGCACAAGGAGGACGACCCGCCTCGTTCAAACTTCAACGAGGCCGGCCGTCGACTGTGGTGGCGCGGCCGGACTCTCCAGAGCGCCATGGCCTACCGTGGCCCCCGCCTGCAGTACCCTTAATCCCAGCCCACGCGTGCTCACCCGCCGAGGTTCGACTACCGCGACCCCGATGCCAGTGACGACGACGTCGGCGACTACGACGACTACAGTGGCGACGTTTATAGGGCTAGCCACGAGTATGATTGAATGACTCAAACATTCGAATCTGGCCATGTATCTTAATTTTCAGTTGAGCTTTGTACTTTAATTCCAGTTCAATCGTAATAAAATTTTATTCCCGCCCTTTTTCCTTCCGCGTGGCGTTGTGGCGGGAAACTTTCCCGCGCGACGTCGTCGTGGCGGGAGTAAAGAAAAGAAATAGAAAAAGAAATAAAAAATAGAAAATAAATAGAAATCGAAAAGAAAATAAATAGAAAAGAAACAGAAACAGAAAAAAAGAAAAGAAAATAAATAGAAATAGAAAATAAAAAGAAATAGACAAAGAAAGGAAAAGAAATAGAAAATAAAAAAGCAAATAGAAAATAAATATAAATAGAAAATAAAAATAAAAAGAAATAGAAAAGAACCAGAAATAGAAAAAAGAAAAAAAAAGAAATAGAAATTGAACTAGAAAAGAAACAGATAAAGAAAAGAAAAGAAATAGAAAAGAAAACTAAATAGAAATAGAAAAAGAAACAGAAAAAGAAAAGAAATAGAAACAAAAATAGAAAAGAAAAAGAAACAGAAAAGAAATAGAAAAGGAAAAGGAAAAGGAAAAAAAGAAAAGGAAAACAAAAGGAAATAGAAAAAAAGAAAAATACCTTTGGTACCGCTTCTGGCCACCAACCGGTACCAAAGGCCGGAACCGGTACCAAAGTGTTCCGCATGGGATTTCACCCCTACCGCGCGCAAAACGACTTGTCTCTGCGCGCAAAACCACCGCACAGACAGCCCGCGCGCCGACGCCGTCCGCCGTTGCCGCCACGCCGTCGGCCGCCGTCCGCCGCCGCCCTCTCCCCGGCGCCGCAGGTAAGTTCCGGCCCCTTCTTTGCCTCCCCCGCTCGCGCGCGCGCCGGATTCCGGGCCGGCGTCGGTCGTCCGCCTCGCCGACGACCTCGCCACACCGGAGACGCCTCGCAGACCCCCGCTCCCCGGCCACGCCCTCGCAGACGCCCGCTCCCCGGCCGGCCCCAAAGGTGTTTGATGAAATGCCTCCACGGCCCCGAGCATGCGTGTAGGACCCGTAGAGACGTAGATGTGTAGGTTCGGTCGTGTAGGGCCGGCGAGTCGTAGACATCGGCGTTAACCGGCACCATCGCGCGTATGGCCCCGAGCACGCGCGCGCGTAGGACCCGTAGAGACGTAGATGTGTCGGTTCGGTTTGAACTTTGAGACGTAGATGTGTAGGGCCGGTGAGTCGTAGACGTCGGTGTTAACTGAGCATGCGCGTAGGGCCCCGAGCACGCGCGTACGTAGGACCCGTAGAGACGTAGATGTTGACGCTGCCGTCGAAGTTAGGGTTAGGGTTAGGGTTAGAGTTTGGGTTAGGGTTAGGGTTAGGGTTTAGAGTTTGTCCTTGAGCTGCTGGCGCCCGAGTGCTGGTGGTGTGCTGCTGCGTGCGCCCAAGTACTCCTTGTGGGTGTTGATGTTGATGGAGAGAAATAGAGAGAAATAGAATGGGGGAGGGGAACGCCGAGTCCGTGGCTCCTCCTCGGTGCCGCCGCGACATCGAGGAGGAGCGCCGAGTGTTAGGGTTAGGGTCGAGAAATAGAGAGAAGAGCGAGAGGAGGAGGGGAACATCGAGTCCGGCGCCGTGGCGCTCTCGGCGTCGGTGGAGGAACGTCGAGTCTGTGGGTTAGGGTTGGGGTTTGGTTATTTCTTTCTTCACTTGAATTGTTATCCATTTAGCAATCTGTTATGATCTTCACTTGAATAATTGCTTTCTTAATTTTGTAGTGACATTGAGCTATGGAGGATGGCACCTTCGTCCGAGATGAGGATCAAGAAGAAATTGTTCGGAAAATGATATATGAGAGTGCCTGTGGACCGGAACCCGATGGAGAACCCGATGGAGATGACTATGAGCTCTCACAATTTCTGAACGATGTCGGTGAGGGACTTGAGTCTGAAGAAATTAGAAGAGACAACGAAGTGTCCTTAACAAACTCCGGCGAGGTGTATATTTATATATCAAGTCTATGTTCATGACTAGATGCATTCATTTATTTGTATTGCACTTATTAACGAATCATTTTTCTTTTAGCCTTCTGGATCATTGAGCAAATCTGTTAAAAAACAACGAGGCCCAATGCAACATCCAAAGGGCGAGGGTAGGTTAGCCCTCACCGCATTTAAGGATAGTGGTGAACCGGTGGATCCCAAAGAGCACTGTAGTAAATTTACAAATCAAGCTGGAGTTCTTGTTAGGGACCATGTACCGATCAGCATTCCAGAGTGTCATAAGCCGAAGAACGCTGGGCCTGAAGCTAGTTATGTCAACGATACTCTGAATTTTTTTCTTTGGGACAGTCTACTGACACACTTCAGCCTATCGGAAGACATGACGGAAGGCCAGAAGAAGAAAGTCAAGAAATGGACTCTCAAGAAGATAACCACACAATTCCATACCTGGAAGAAAAATCTATGGGACATATATAAAAATGAAGATCCAGTATTCACTGAAAATCTAGTGAAGATAGAAGATCACTGACCCGCATTTAAGAGGTATAAGCAATCGTCTACTGCTGTGTCCCAATCGGTCACAAATACGAAAAATGCTTCAAAGAAGAAACATTTCCATCATTTGGGGTCAGGTGGCTACAAGACTGCCATTCCGAAGTGGAGAGCATTTGAAACTAAACTGATGGTGGCAGGAATCACTCCACAGACATGGGACTGGCCCTACCGGTCCAAGTTTTGGTTGTTCGCACATGGGACAGGGTTGGACCCAAAGACAGGGCTGATCGTTGCACAGGGAAAATGGAAGGAAAGAATTGAAGCAGTCACGGCGCAACTTATAGATGCAATTGAAAAAGTTAGAAAGAGAGTACATTCCCAATAGAGAGAATGGCGAGCTGACACTCGCTCTGGGGAATCCTGAACACGTTGGACGGGTATGAGACCTCCCAGGTGTCACCATGAAGGAAGCGTGGCCGGAGTGCGTTGACACTTATAGAAGCCGTTCGAGAAAGAAGAAGCAGGAGTCAGACATGTTAGCGGAATTGATAAATAGGGTGGAGGCGCTTGAGAAAAATCAGAGGGCATTTGATCAGCCGCTGTTTCTACAGGATCCTCTAGCCGATGCCGCCCCATCTCAGCGAAGAAGTGTGGGTTCCTCGCATCTTGACGGATGTGGAGGAAGCTACCTAGTGGATTATATCACGGAGAAGACATATTGCGAGCTACATATGTCATTGAGGAACGCGTCCGTTAAGGTGGTGGTCGGCTATGTTTACCCAAATGAAGATGGAGCAACACACCATCACATGCCCATTCCACCTGGTTGTGTTCGTGTCGGGGTGGATGAAGTTGTTCCGGGTTTTGAAACCGTGGAGCTTGATTTTCCTAGAGGTGACGATGAGAAGACAATGGCCAATGTCAAGCACGGTTTCACCCTATGGCCCAAGAAATACATCGTCCTTTTGCAAAGACCACCGACTCCTCGTAGCAGTCCACATGAGCAACAATTGTCATCGACTCCTGGTAGCAGTCCACATGAGCAGCAAAGTCCACACCTACCTGAGAGGGACCCCAGCGCGAGTCCACCATCTCGAGATCCTCCGCGTAAGACAGCGCCCATTAAGCGGAACGGTACGCCGTCTAGGAAGAGACCTAGAAAGGAGAAACCACTGCCGCCTATTGAGAAGTTACCTTGGGAAAAAACTATCGAGGAAAACATGGAAACCTGTAAGTCCGAGCTGAAAGCATTTTTTGCTAAGAAAGTGCCAGAGATACCTTTTGAGAAGACTCTAGATCCGGTGAAAGTTGTGCGTACCGTTGAGAATCTATATGACCATGTACCATCGCCGCCATCTGACTATAGGGGTTCTATTGAAAGGTCGTATAGCGATATGGTGGAGGCGAAAAAAACCGATCAATCGGTTCTCTCGGAGAAAAAAAGGAAACAAGTGCACCAGCTCGGAGAACAACCGATTCAATCGGTCCCCCCTCTCAAGGTGTTTGACGAGAAGGCCGTTGAAAGTTCTCGACGATACACAACCGATTACCCCATCGTTGAAGTAGCATATAAATTTGTTCAAGGGAAAGATTTGGTCGAGAATCTCAGGAAGCTACCAACAAGTATGCGTAATTTGCATGCGTGGTACAGTAATGCCACAAAGAGAGGGATCGAGTCTACCATGGTGCGAGTTTAGGAAGAGAACTACTTCCAAGAATACTCTGTGAGCGTTGACTTCTGCGAACTTTTTCAGTTATACAATCTCCGGGCCCTTGAAAAATCTATCATCAAATGCTATTGTCTATAAGTGATTTATTTATGTAATTTGAGAAGTCTTTAGCACAGCTCGTTCATTGTCTGCAAATTATAATCTTTTGTGCGCTATATTATGCAGATCGAAGATGCTCGAATGCAAAAGGGATGAAATCACAGACATTGGGTTCATTTACCCGGATACAATGCATGAAAAAACATAGAAGATCCCATCTATAACAGGGATACACCGGAGACTTTGCTAAGATTTTTGAAGCGACAACGTGATAAAAGGATAATACTTTGGCCTTACAACTTCAAGTGAGTGTTACTGTCTTATAACACATTCTATTTTGCTCATGAGATGTTCAAATTTTAACTGATGACTTATATATATATATATATATATATATATATATATATATATATATATATATATATATATATAGGATAAATACTTCCTACTCCTGGGTGTAACTACACCCATGTCTCATATACTACCATACGGAAGTATGTACCATAATTTATCGGTTTGAGTATGTTCTTACACTATATCTAAGATATTCTAAACCAAGTTTGGTGAAAAAAATGCAAGTGAGCATGTAGTTTGCACTATATAGCCGAAATACATGCATATGTATACGTAAATATGAGGCTACGTAAAAAAATGTACATACTGCCTACAAAGTATTATATATACTACCAAAATAGTCTAATATACTTCATACTACATGTACATACTCTCCGGTATGATAGATACTCTCCAGATTATGAGAAACACGCGTGGGTGTAACTACACCCGGGTGTAGTATGAATATGTCCTATATATATATATATATATATATATATATATATATAGGTAAAATAATAGGTGCACCTAGGTGCCTGGGCACCAAAGCCAATCATTAAAATGTATGATACTGCATATTTAAACGTGCGCAGGTTCCACTTTATTCTTATCGTCATTAAAATGTACGATGGAGATGTTGAAGTCTTTGACTCACAAAACAAAGAGCCTATACTATACAAGTCGGCTTTTCTTATGCTCAAAAAGTAATTTTAATTCTTATCGGGTTTTTTTTCGTTAATTTCCTGATATCAACTAATTGATAACTCTTTTATGCATTTTCTTTTGTCGGGCAGCGTATGGGAAACGTTCATCAAGGAAGATCAGTCCCATGAATGGAAACCGAAACTGATATGGCTTGCGAACAAAGTAAGTAGTACTATCTAGGTCCACATACCTTTATCATACTTGATTATTGTTTGATTGAATTATATTTTTGTACAGAAATACGCGAAACAACCAGAGGGGACTAATCTATGTGGATACTACGTTTGCGAGTACATCCACGGACTTGTCAGTAAGAGAACGAATAATCAAAGAAATAAAGAGGTACGAAAACAATATTCAAAAATTTATATTGTTACCATAAGTTGTGCTGAGTTTCAGTAATAATTGTTTGATTGTGATTTGATATATATATACACACACATAGCTCATGTATTCATTTGTATCCCATTCTTTTATAGTTGGCAAGAAAGCGGGACATGATCTAAATCGAGGAACGCTTCAAAGCAATTGGCGAGGAATTGGCGGGATTTTTCCTTCAAGACGTCATACCACCATTCGGAGAGTACCACTATGCATGAAGATCTACATGTAACATATAGTTTGACTCGGAGAGTACCACTATGCTACATGTAATAGATAGTATGCCTCGGAGAGTACCACTATATATGCATGAAGATCGATCGTCATGCATGTACTACTTAATTTTGCGATCTTATGCAATTACATGTGTTATATTATATGCACCAAGTTGATATGCATCACCTTTATCTTCATGTACTACCTAAACCCAAACGCGTTTCTGGCGCATCGACGCGATATGAAACGGTCCGATACCCCTAAACCCCTCCTAAAACCCTAAACCCCGAATTCTCTACTGCGGCAGAGATTTATGCATTTTCTCTGCGGCGGCCGCCAACCTTTGCCCTAGCCCTGCGATCTCCTGGGTGCCCACG
The DNA here is from genome assembly GCF_022539505.1 of Lolium rigidum. Lineage (NCBI taxonomy): Eukaryota > Viridiplantae > Streptophyta > Magnoliopsida > Poales > Poaceae > Lolium > Lolium rigidum. The sequence goes on along the minus strand of NC_061514.1, from coordinate 18,879,976 downwards.
TGGAGGCCCCTTTAATACTGATTCGTAAGCAACCGATACCAAAGGGGGGGGGGAGGTTTGTACCGAATCTTTTGTACCGGTTGCTTAATCGGTACAAAAACCCCTCTGGAACCAGTATAGATGGCCCTTTTTCTACTAGTGTATGTCATAGATGATTGTAGAACCTGCAAGGGAACTTTAAGGGAAAAGGACAACCAATACAAAATGATAACATATATTGTGGCTATTAAATTTGCCAAAAAAACAGCTATTCCAGAAGAAATACAACTAAAGTAGTAGCTACTCTAGAAAAACAAAACTGAAGTGGCATGGTCTGCCAGTGTGTGATTGCTGCAAGAACTCACACGTCTACCGGTTGAAAATAGGATTACGTAGTGCTTTCCTTCGTGAGAACAACTGCGTCATGCATACCACACAAAGCAAAACAAAATCTGGTATTGGAAAGTTGAGTGGATAGTTGCTGATGATGTGGCACCATGATGAGGTGGATAGCTTGTATATTGACACCTTTACTCATGTTAACTGTGGGGTGAAATTAGCCACGGCGACATGACAGGGTATTCCAATAAATAAATGACAAATATCGTAATCATGTATTTTTAGTTCTTTTAGTGGAATTTATCCAAGTTGATATAGCTGGGAAATACCAAAAGTGAAGGTTCTCTTAATTTATATCATAATTATTATGTCCAAGAAACACTAACTCTATGCATGTTTCTAAATTTGATGTGGTTTGATAGAACTAAGGGCCGTTTGGGAATTCTAGCACAGGCTGGCTCGAATTTTTTCAAATTTTTTTTTCAAATTTTCTTAATCTCTCACATGTATAATTTTTAACTCTAGCTAAACTTAATTTTTATTTAAATTACACTAATGGTCTAACTTTCCAATTGGTCACCCATCCTCACACTATTTTAACCCTAGCACGCTTAACGTCTCCATTCCTTTCGATTGAGATTCCAAGAAAGAAATGACACCTTGTTGATAATACAACCATGTAAATCATATTAACCCTTACACTGTGATATCACAACCAATGGTAAGGAAATCGGTAATCGTTAACTGCTCGGTTGGCTTGGGAGTAGAGATTAATCGGAATTCGGACGATTAATATCGTCCGAATATTAATCGGTGTAACCTACATAAATTAGCACGTAAAAACAGTTTATATAAGAAAAATAATAGTATATGAGCATCTATATGTCTATATGTCTGACTCTACTTCTCTAGAGCCTAAAATCCCAGAAAAACATGTATGCTTCTCCTCCATGACCTAATCTTCAAGGTCACGAGAGAATCAGGATCCACTAGGTCGAAGCCGCGTTTTTTCCTTCCACTTCTTATGCTCTCACCTCTGAAGTTTATCTTCTCCCATCACCTACATAGGGTACGACCCCTCTTACACCTCAACCACCTAACCTATCGAAGGTGCCCTTGAGCTCCTACACGAGCTACTCAAGGTGGTCGAGCTCCTGTATCTAGGCAACTGAGAGTAGCTGGTCTGGGAGGGAAAGGAACTAGTTGGCGACTGCAGAATTTGAGCTGTTGGAGGCTGCAATCAAGCGGGAGCTTTGAAAACCTATTTTATTGGGGAGGGGTAGCGGATGTACTAGCTATATGCATTGAAAAGTTTATAACTTTTTTGACCAAGTGCAATAGTTAATCGGGAACATACCTAGTAATCGTACTTTCAGTACGATTAATCGGGCTAAAGGATTAACACAAGAGATTAATGGTAATCGACACGGTCATGCCCCTAGTAGCGATTAATCGGCCTAGTAATCGCTGAATCGGCCTAGTTTTTGAACAGTGATCACAACTCTTTATAATTTTGAATTTTAAACAATTATTTAAATTAACATCAATGATTAAGTAATAATAATCTTTATGCATGATGAAATTATTAATTAATTTAATATATATAATATAATATCATAAATTTCTCACGAAAACTAAAATCTTTATGCTTTCATATTTCCACGAAAAACGACGAAAAACGAGAAGAAAGATACAAGGGAGAGAGATAAAAGTAGATGAACATGAAAAGGTAGTAGATTGATTTGTTTGATCTGTGTTGATTCATCGGCCTGCACCTCTCAAGTATATAAGGAGCGGCTAGACTTTCCGTGTAAGAAAGAGGTTTGGATTCACGTCCAAGACCCTAAATTGGGTACACTTCGGATGGTTTTGGCCCGAACATTCCATAACTGTTCGATCAAAAACTGGCAGTACCTTGTGGGCTACTTTGAGGCAGTAAACAACTTCAAATAAAAATCTCGTAAACTCCAAAGTTGTTCATCTCGAAAAAATAAAGAACTTTCACGTTTACCACATTTCCATCTAAGTCCATCTTAACTTCTTAAAATCAGTCGAACGTGAAACAGTTCGTCCAATTCGCAGATTTTGAACGATTTCTTTATGCTTCCGACCAGACACCGGAATCTTCCATATCTGATAAAGTGCGTTCGTTCCAGAGGTTGCATACTATCTCGGATCGTGATGATCCAAAAATAAATGTTGCTTGTTTCGATAAGATGCATAACTTTTGTTTCTATCACTTATTCATTTGAGGCCATCTTAAAGAAGTTGTGGAAGCCTTCATATATTGATCCTCGAGGTTACCTCTGATCGTTAGCATAATTGGCTATCTAGCCGGATCATGGCACAACTTAACATGTTGGACATGATGTCTGTTCAGTGAGCAATAAAAACTCGCCGAGTGAATCTTTCTAATTGCGTCTCATCTATGTTCATCTGTCACTGCGGGGTTATGTCTTTGATTAGCTATCGGTCCAAAACGAGTGTCAAGAGTATTTGCCTGGCTATTTTTTGTTTCCGGTCTGAGTTCGCCTCTTTTTAAGTTTGAATCCACAACCTGCTGATAATCCGCGATCGTTATTCACTCAGCTTGAAATCCGAAGAAAAATACGATAAACGATAAGGTATAATCAAAATTTGATCCATCCGATCTCTCTGGAGTGAACGTTGAAGAAATCAACCTAGAAGGCCGACCAACAGTTTTACTCCACTCACTAGTCTTAGTGGTGCGTCTCAAAAGAAAAAGTAGTCGTCTCAAAAGAAAAAGTAGTCCTAGTGGTGTACTTGGAGTGACAGTTGAAATCAACGGGAAGGCCAACCTACAAAAGAAGAGATCGATTCGATGGATCACTACATATGTGACCAAGCGTCTAGCAGCTAACTCATAACAGCCTGTTTACGTTGCCAGGAGATAAATGACTACCCTTGTGCTTTCCATGTACGAAACTGAACTCTTACAAAGCAGAAACCTAACACAGAAGTACATACATATTATTTACTGAGCTCCAGTTAAACATAATAATACTGCTAAAATGTAAACTGAATGACTTTCCTGAAATTTGCAAACCTGATAGTCTTATGTTTTTCATATTTCCAAGTTATTGAATCCTATGAATCAAAAAGTTCATGCATGGTAGATAGGCAAAACATGTTCTTTGCCGGACCAAAATTTCTAAACGTGGCAAATCCTTTTTTTTCCTATTCCATTGGTTACGAGGATGATAATTGCCCCGTTAATCAACAGAAAACCAGGCAAAAGCCGGTATAATCCGGGCTGAACCCACCCCAACAACGGCACAAACAGGGTCACGCCCAAACACCACTCCGCTAAGACTGCCAGTCTGGAGGACCTCCCCAAAGCCGAAAAGAAAACGCCCTAACTGCTATGAAAGAAGCGGGGATACACTCGAACGAAGATGAAGAAACCAACCCTCCACTAGAGTTGCGCCACTGGGATGAGGATGACACAACATGGAGGGCAACCTAACCGGACTAGCTAAATCACCTTTGCAAGAAAACCGGACAGATCCATGGCTAGTTTTGCTTTGAAATTTCCTCTTCCCTGTGGAACACGCATGCTGTTCTAACTTTCCTTGACGTGTCAATTAATCCGTCCTGCTTTAATCCATTCGGTTTAATTACTGCTAGTGCGCTGTCTTGTCGGACTTTGAAGTCAGCCGGAGAAGGGGTTCCAGCAGGCGATGGACTCGTGCCTGTCTATATCTACAGTAGCCTACCGGTGAAACTGGTCAACACGTTGATGTCAACTGAGAAGAGTCCAGCATTTTTCCTACAAGCTATAATTAAAGAAGAGATTGATCGACTACCAGCAGCACGAGCATCACCATTGTCTAGCTATTTCCATAACCAAGTTATTAGTTCCGGTAATTAAGCTTGCCACATATATACTTACGTTGATACTTTAGATCTGGCACTGGCGGTCTAAATTGCAAGAGATGATGTTTCTTCCTCTCATTTCCCCAATTCATCCCCCACGGGCAAAGCTCCTCATTCCATTAATACTATGGATGTCACTTGATCTCCTGGCGGCAGCAGTTGCCGGCGCTGCCCCGACGGCCTTGCCCGGCTGCCCGGAGGCCTGTGGACACGTCACCGTCCCCTACCCGTTCGGCTTCCGTCAAGGGTGCTTCCACCCAGGCTTCAACCTCACCTGCGACGAGACGCACCATCCGCCCAAGCTGTTCCTAGTCGGCCGGGTTGAAGTGGAAGAGATCTCCCTGGCGGGTGGCACGGTGCGTGTCCAGAGCAGGGTGGTGACCGATCGGAACCTAGCCTCCGGAGCAGCTGACAGAAGCAGCGCCCTGAAGCCATCTATCAACTCAAGCGGCTTGTGGTCCGATGGCCTAACGACGGGCACCGGCACGCGGTTCACCGTGTCCACCCAGCACAACGTCTTCGTGTTCATCGGCTGCAACTTCATCGCATATCTCGTTGCCAATAACGAGTACGTCAGCGCATGCGCGGCGCTCTGTGACGGAAGGATTCGAGCAGCCGGGGACACCTCTTGCTCGGGTGTCGGCTGCTGTCGGACGTCCATCGCCCAAGGTTTGCCAGCTTACGGGCTGCAGTTCCAGGATCTGGAGAGTGACTACAGTTCGTCGTGGAGCGCCTTCATAGTCGACGCCGAGTGGTTCAACGGTATTAACGTAGGCTCTATGCAGAATAACACATTCGATCATTTTTATGCATATGACCATGAATCTCAACGGAGCCAGCGTCACAAGGTAATTACGAGCGTGCCAACCGTGCTGGCATGGTGTCTGGATGTAGAACGCGACCATGACTTGATCGTGTTTGACCCCGATTATGGTTGGAGATGCACAAGCTTGAACAGCTTCGCCGTGGGAGCAGTAAGCTGCAACTGCTCGGAAGGATACGAAGGCAATCCATACTTCGCTCACGGATGCCAAGGTACCTTTACTTCTCATCTATCTATATTTCTACTATTCCCTCCATACCAGAAAAATTATAATATTAGAAACTTCTTTCGAATATGGATTTAATGGTATAATTTTTATGGCACATATCGTATTTTTTCACCAAATTTGTAGTTAATTTTTTTTCTTCAAATGCGTAATACCTCTCTAAACCAGTATGGAGGTAGTAGTTGTTAGTCTCATATCAATGCAAATTACAGTAAGACTATGCTCCCATAGCTTGTACTACTTCCTCCCTTACAATTAATATAATTACTATAAGATGTTACGGTTATAATAACATTTTATATTATGTTACTCCCTCCGTGCATAAATAAGTGTACGTTTAGACACATCTTAAGTTATACTTTATTAAGTTTGACCAACCTCTAAAAAAGTAGCAGCATTTAAAACATAAAAGTAACATTGCTACATTCATCTTGACATGTAGTTCAAAAGTATAATAATTTGATGTCACATATGTTACCACTTTTATGTAAAGAATGGTCAAAATTTGAAATGTTTAACTGTAAAAATATACACTTATTCACGGAGGAGGGAGCGAGTATGCGATGGAACGGTATATGCATTTTATTGGAAAGACCAAATACTATAATGTTTCAATACTCATAGCTTCATTGATGACTAGAATCACTTAAAGGATATATAGTTCAAACACAAAAATAATATCAAAGATATGGCTGTGTGTCGCACCCTAGGGCGACACCAGGGGATCCTCCTCGCGCTGTCATGACTCCTCACCACTGTTGCTCCTCACAACGCCAATGACGGCGGCCCTTGCCACGGCGGCGGGCCCAGCCGCCGAAGGTGGTTTGGGGGCAGAGGTCACCGGGGATGCCCGCCACGGCTGTTGGAGCAGGTTTGGCCAGCTCATCGCCGAGCGGCAACTAGGGTGGCGCCCTTGGTTGGGGTGGTCATGGAAACCCTAGATCGCGATCTGGTTGTCTCCCGTGCGGTCTCTCTGATCCTCCTCGTTGCGTAGTTGGGCTAGTTCCGGTGGGGGATCGACCCTGCTTTGCCCTCCCGTTGCTGGCCTAGTCCTCTAGGCCGCTGGTACGATTTGGTGCGGTAGATTGTAGGTTGTCGATGGGTGGCATGGGGGCTGCTCGCACGTCTTGAATAAAGGTGGTGTTCCTAGGATCCCACTCACTCCATCACGTCGATCTGATTGATGCATGTCTCCATTGATCTGGAGGAGTGTCGAGTTTCGGAAGTCTCCGCCGGTGACCTCCAAATGGAAGACATGCCTAGAGATTCCAAGATTAGATGGTATTCGGCCGTGCGCAACTATGTATTTTCTGACCGTTTGGTTTCACATGGAGCGAGGCAAAGCTCGCTATTGCCATCGTCGGAGCTCGAGGCCGGGGGAGGTGGAGGTGGAGGCGCGCCAGCCTGGCCGCGGCCGGCGCTGCTCATGGTGGCTCCGCTGGAGGCTGAGCGGCAGGGGCGCTACGGTGGAGGTTGTGCGGCGGCTAGGGTTTTGTGGGGAGAAGATGAGATGCTGGCGGCCCTGTTTATATAGATCAAAGGCGGGACGACGGCCGCGGCACGCGTGGTAACGTCATTACTTCGTACGTAGAGGTAGGCAACGGCCACGCGCCACGCGAGGCATCGCCATTTACGTGGCCAGCCGAAGCGACGCCTCGGCGCCAGTACTGGCGAAGAAGACGCATCGACGCTGGGTCACTGACAGGAGGGCCAGACGAAACGTCCGCCAGACGCGAGCGGACACTTTGCGCGTCCACATAGACGCATTCGATGCGAATATTTGGGCCAGGTTTGCGTCGCCGCGGACGGCCCGATCATTTTACGTCTCCCCGCTGAAGGAGGTACCGACACACTTTTCGTCCCAACGGACGGTCGCTCAGAGATGCCCTTATGAAATGCCCAAGTGAGTTCTGGCCGAGCGGGCGATGGCGCCTAGGAGGGGCAGAGCGTCACTGCGGTAGTTTCCCATTTTTCGAGGTTTTAATTTTGTTTCCAGTGAGGCTGCTTCCGGGAGGGCTTCAACCGGACCTTCTGGAGTTCTGGTAGTAGGCAAACAGCTAACAAGGCATCTGCATCACCTTGCCCCGTATGGCATGGCGCGACCACGTCAACGACATAGTGACAACCTGACAGGCCGATGCCTCTAGGAAGATTACAATTGGCATTTTTTTGGAGCATTTTTTGGATAAACGTAATATATTAATAACGCGGAGATATATCAAATACATGTAGCTTTGTAGCAACGTAATACTCTAATAGTAGTATGGATGCACACAACTGAAAAAAAAAGCTAAAATAACAAAAGTTCCGCCATAGTATGCCAATCCTTACTGCAGCAACACAAACACCACCATGACGACACCGAAGTCCAAGTTCTCCGAAAACGACGTCTTAACTAAACAGTCTACAAGCGGCATTGTTGTCCGATCATAGATTTTAGGCTTCACCTTGAAAAAAGTCCCTGCTCTCAAAACAATGCATTCAATAAATCCATTGCTAGACACAACCAGTTAAAAGAAGACCTTGCTCTCAAGGGTAGGACATGAACTTCTCCTATAAGGCCACTCGCCTGCTACTATGAAGCCCGAAACGCCTAGAAAATTCACCATCAACCCAAATTTTTGAACCAACAGTAATCCTCAAAACTTGGCTTCCGTGCCATTCTGCGCATGTCACTTCACCATGGAACCAAAAGAGGTGTCCCACGATGGCAACATATAGCGGAGTTTTGCGTCGATCCCTCCTAAAACCAAATAATCGGAAAAAAAACATGGGAACGGATGACCGAATCCCATCCGAACCAGTAATCTTCAGGCATGAGTCACGCAAGGGAGTTTGCCGGCGGAGCCTTCCGGAACTTGACACTTTGGCTAGATCGAGGAGAACAAGCGACATGAACCCTTGGACCGCCACCTTTCTTCTTTGATGCGAATGAACAAGCCCACACGCCACCATCCGCCACCCAATGATGGTGACGGAGGTCTAGAACCTGCGATAGTAGGACGCGGTAGGCACACCATCGACTTATGAGTAACGTGGTGCCCACCGTCGCAACATAGCCAACTACCACCCCTACGGCCAACGAGGTACATGCAACAACCATGGCCCTTGACCTAGATCGGCCCCGCGTGGCACAGATTGAACCAGCGCGCTACCCAGACTATGCCCGCCCTGTCGGTCGCCAGTGACCACCACGCTGTGGCGGTCTAGGCCGCCGCATCTCGTTGCCATCCATCGCCCGCGTCCATCGGTGAGAGCGCCACCACCATGCAACCATCGGAGTTTCACCTCCGCTTGGAGAGGATCCAACCGATGCACATCCTACCCTTCACCTTTGGCGACCTGGCACCGTCGATGGCAGCAGCCACGAGACGGAAGTCTTGTCTTGGCCTTGTTGCCTTCCGTAGCCACCACCGCGTGGGCAACCTGGGAGGAGATGGAGATGAGGGGCGGCTAAGAGGAGCACCTAGGCTAAAATTTACTTTCTAAAAATGGGGAGAAATCACTTTCCAACCTCTATACCAACTAGAGATATGAGTAGTATGATTTTTAATCTTGGTCAACACTAAAGCCTAATCATCAAGATAAATTGCATTGGTACCAAGACCAGAACATTAACTGGGTCTCAAATATAAATAGAAATCCAAATTCTCGCCAGTGAGGATTTAAACTCATGTACTGGGTTTGTACAAGTAACGAACGATGAAAGAAAACTGAGGTCAGACGAACTAAAGCATTAAAAAAATTGAGACACGGGGCTATTTCGGGAGCGTTTGGTTCCTAAGCTAGAAGGGTTTTAGACTAGCTAGCTACAAAAAATCCTTTCTTTTAGGAGCAAGCTAACCTGTGAGGGCTAGACAATTCTACCTCAACGGAAGAGCCAAATCAACGGAGAAGATAAATTTCTCATGTCTTCTGCAATGACCGGGGCATCCGCTAAATAGAAAAACAGTCGAGCAAAAACGCACCCTCGTAGCTAGGCAATTCAACCAAATGGGTTGCCTTTCTCAGATATGCATAGCTCGACCTAGTTTTGCGTTGTAAGAAGGAATCAGAGCTGAACCTCCAGCAAGTCATCGATCGTGGATAAGTCCAAGCGTGAGTGGGGTCGCCCCCGCCCGTGCGATCCCGGAGGATCCGCGCCGCCGCCTCCAGTCCGCCCCTCTCCGGCCCTGCCTGGCCGTTGCCCTCGCCGGCGGCGGTGGCGGCACCCTTCTCGCCAAAGGCGGAGGGCAGGGAGGGCGCGTACGGCTTCACATCTGGGCGGCGGGGGGGGGGGGGCGAGGTGTCGGCGGGTTTGGGTGATCTGCAGAGGAGGGTTGCAGTGGCGGCGTGGAGGTGTGGCGGCCGGCGGTGGCCTACGGCGGCGTTGGGGTTCCGGTGGCAGCGACGGCTTGTCTAGGCCGAGTGGGCTACTTGGGCCGTTCCACCACGCCTGTAGCCGAGCAGGTTGCCTTCCTCGATCGCGGCACGTCGTCTCCTGATCCTCTGCTGCAGGCCGATGGCGTGGGGGCTGTTGGCGCGGCTGCTTTGAATAAAGGTGGTTGTCCTAGGGTTCCTCTTGCGCGAAGATGAAGATCTGCCTGAGTGTGTCCTTCTTTGATCTGGCCGGATTGTTGCGTTCCGGAAGGCACCACCGGCGAATGTAACAGTGCACATATTGCCTGGAGTTTGCCGGACTTGGTGGTATTCCATCGTGCGCACCCATGCGGTTATTCCGATCGTTTGGTTTCGGAGGGAGCGTCACGAAGTTTTGTTCTTTCTTGCCATACAATGGCTTTGGTCCTGGGTGAAGTCAGAGGCGGAGAATATCATGATGGTCGGATTGGGAGGTCTAGCAATGGAGGTCAAAGTCTATGCGCTGGTGAGAGACTTGCTTGGTGTTCTGGGCTTGCAGCAGCAGTATGTAAGTGGGAGCGGCAACACATGTGAAGTTCAGAGTCCTTCCATTCAGGATGAAAATCCAAGGTCTGGCCTTAATTTGTTGTGCCTGGCAATGATCTTGTTGAAAGCATTGTGTTGAATGCGTGGACTATCTTCAGGGTGAAAACCTAAGATCTTTGATTGGGCGATGATGGTGTTGGTGCACCGTTCCCTTCTTGGAGGCGTCGCTTTTGAAGAGTCTGGAGTTCAGGTGTTGTCATGGTGGTGGTTGTATTGTTGTTGCTAGGGCCGGAATGCTATGGCGGGACTCTTTTTTCTTAGCTTATTTTCTCTTTTTTGGTTGTGTGCATCCGTATTATCATTAGGTTGATGCGTTGTTGCAGAGGCTGTGTGTAATTGGTATCTTCTTATATTAATATATTCCCTTTATCGAAAAAATCTCTAACAAAGTCCGTAAATACGCGAACTGAAAATACCAATATCAGTTCACCAAACTCGTGTTTATGGGCTAGAAAATCGCTGGCGCAGAACAGAGCCCGTAAACCAAAACTGTAAAAAAGAATTGCGCCAGCAACATCCGAGCCCGTATAGTCAGGGTTTATCACAGAATTGGCATATGAAACTACCAAATGCAAACAAGTGATGCATAGTTCATAGTTTTACATCAAATGACACAATCATAGCAAATCATTCATAGTTCATGGCAGAAAGTTGCTCAATCTCCTCAGCATCTCCTCTCACCACCGACATCAAACGGAGGTACGGCCGTCGTCACTATCATCGCCACCACCTCCATGTGTAGCCGATGCACCACCACTTGCCCCTTCACGAGCTACTCTTCATCTCTCTGTGATCTCTGCCGAGGCCTCCTTCCACCACTTTATTTGTTGCTCATTCATGTCCTTTGTGTTCATCATCATAATCTCCCTCTCTTCGGCCAGTAGTTGCTTCATTGTTTTGGTTTTGTTCACATTGATCTTCATCTCCTCCAACTTGGGCTTGTTCTCGGTTAGCTTCAACCTTTGCAAGACTCACATCTTTCTTCTTCTCGATAATAACAAGCTTTGTCTTCAAGCTCTTGTCCGCTATCACCTCCTTCGACTAAATCATTTGATCAAATTTGTCCCTCAACAATGCTGCCCCCCCCCCCTTGAGTTTCGGCCTCTATTTGGCCTTCTTGTTTCCCTCCGGCTTGTCATTGTTCCGGCCCTCTTTCTCATCCTCGTTCAAAACAACCATTGCAGCTTTCTTGGGTGTCGTTCATTCGTCCCGCAATTGCCACTTGGGGAGGTGTTGAAGCACATCAAAGCAATGTCTCATTGTGAAGCTCTTGCTCTTGCTGCCGGCCATGTCTCTATACCTAGCATCGACAATGCGGTCCTACATTTGCAAAATAAAGATCAGCCTCAATTTTTTCTCGCAATTTAAACCGATTTAGAGTTGAAATTTTTACCTTATTGATCCATCGTAAAGCACGTCCTAGGCGTCGTTCGCGTTGGCAACCGGCAGCGGTGGTGACGGGGATGGCGATGGGAGCGGTGCCGGGCCACCACGGCTCGTCGTGGTCTTCGACTTCGTCCTCTTCGGCGCCGAAGTCTTCGATTTGGCGCGGGATGTCTTTGGCACCGTCGGCTTGGCTGCGGCGGCCCCTTTGGCCGGTCGCCACAACACTAGTTTGCGGGACCACGTGCGTTTCCGCCTGCCGCCGCTAGAGGAATCTCGTGGACACGACCACGCTAACGATGCCGGTGGGGGTGGCGGGAGATTCGGCGACCACGAGAGAGGGTGTGGGGCCTACAAGCTAGCTCCGGCGGTCGGTGGGGTCGATTCGAGACTCATGCCGGCAAGATCGGGTGACGGCGGCGTAGAGGACCGTGAGGGCACGCAAATCGGCGGTGGCGGCAATTGGGAGGAGGTGAAAGTTCCGTCGCGCGTAAATTAGGGGTTTCGTTCGTGTTGCGTTCGATTCGCTCGTTCAACCCCTATAAATACAGACCGAGTTGAAGTTTCAGTGTCGGCCTAATTTTTCTTTTTTACTAGTATACGGTCGCTATCTACACAGCTTTTCAATTCAAACGGTTATTATTCGACTTTAGGCTGTTTACGAGCTTGCTAGTGATGCTCAACCGAACGCTCTCAGCCGCGCGTGGCTCAGCTGGGCAGTAGGACCAGGTTGGCAGGAACTCTACCGAGCGCGCCTCACGCATTTGGTCATTTTATTTTGTTTTTTCCCTTCAGAATGGAAAGAAACTGCATGACTATTTGTATATCGAGAGGTGCATACTTATATTTAAAAATTTTGTGCCAAAATTCAAGATAAGGCAGACGCCACACCATACCCAAAGGAAAATTCGTCTCTAATTTGTACACCATGTTTCCCAACCAGTTAAGTTTTATTTGATAAAGGGAATATATTAATATCAAAAGATACTAATTACACTGCAACAACGTTCCACCATAATGGCAGTACGGATGCACACAGCCAAAAAAGAGTAAAGAAAACTAAGAAATAAAAGTCATGCTACATCCTTCTAGACCTAGCAACAGCAATACAACCTTACTTCAAGTTAAACATGAGTTTTCACATAAACAAAGTTCGTCACATCATTGATTATTATTCCACGCTCTGCCCCCACTACGGGAGAACCGACGTGTGCCGACGGCCAGACTATGTGCCGACGGCCAAATGTCGGGGCCGTCGGCACAGAGGCCTCCAGCTACCGGCGACGAAGCTCACCGTCGGCACAGCATGGCCGTCGGCACAACGCACGGTACACCGACGGCCACCCTCGGCGCAACCGCGGCCGTCGGCACAGCTAGGTGGAGCCCGAAGGTCACCGTCGGCACATCCGCAACCGTCGGTACACCGTCCGACAGGAGGGCCCAGCCGTTAACCGTCACGGCACCGTCTCGCACTGTGCCGACGGTAGCCCACGGCGCAACGGCGGCCGTCGGCACAGCGACTGACTGCTGGGTCCTCCTTCTTCTGTGCCGACGGTGACCCACGGCACAACGGCGGCCGTCGGCACAGCCAATTATGCACATTTTTTGGTTATTACCCATATAATTATTAATCCATATCATTTTTTTTGTTTATTTATTTCTCACTGCTATTTTGGCGAACCCCTTTGCGAGAAACCTATATATATGTATAAGGGCGGTATAGAACCCCTTCGCCAGAAATCGAACCTCGGAGGGGGTGAATGGCCCACACACGATACAAAATACTTAAGACCCACACACGATACAAAATACTTAAATAACTAGACTCACACACATACCAAAGCGCTTACGGAACTAGACCCACACACGAACCGAAACGAGTTAAAGAACTACACCCACACAGAGGAAGCAAAACACTTAAAGAAACTACACCCACACACAAACCAAAGCTTTTAAAGAACTACACCCACACACGAACAAAGCACTTAACACTGGGTCGACACACACATATTAATCAGAGAAGTCGAAATCTTCATCCTCGCTGGGGGTGTCCTCTGAAGCGGTGGTTGTGAGGTTCCACAACCACCGTTCATCATTCTCCCCCATGTCGACGCCTCTCCTTTGGCGTACTCTGCTTCAACCTCGGCCTTCCTCTGCCGCTTTCCCGCCCTCCTCTCTCTCCGTACGTCCGCTTCTCCTTCCGGAATGCGCGCGTTGCCTCGACGTCTCCGGGATGGTCTCCGCGCCACCGTGCCATGAACTGCTCGTCCGCCTCGGTGGTATCAATCCGCCGCTGGCCAGCCCCGTACCGCCGCGCTTCACCCCGTGAGCGAAGTAGTGGCTCGGTAGAGAGACTCCGAGCTTCCGTCGAGACCCGACCTCCGGAAGTTCATTTCGTGGCGCGGCCGGCCAAACCTCCAAGCCGCAACGTCGTATGCGCGGGCAGCAGCCTCCTTCGTGTAGAAGGTGCCGAGCCACACACGCGTACCACCGGCGGTGATTTCAGCCGCGAAATGTCCCGCAGGCCGCGGGCGAACGCCGATGAAGCCCGTGTTGCTACGGCGACGAGGAGCCATCTCGGCGGCAGCTCAGCTCAGAGGATTTTGTGGTTCTATTGGATGAGAGAAGTGATGAAGGGAGAAATGTTGCTGGTGCTGTTAGTGGAGAAGCCATGGCTATATATAGGCCGACGAGGGGCTGAAACGGCGGGAAAACATGGCGGGGGAGAATGGGCGGGAAAGGGTGGGCGGGAAAAAAGGGCGGGAGAGAAGCAAGCGGGAAAGGGTGGGCGGGAAAAAAGGGCGGGAGAGAAGGAGCGGGAAAGGGTGGGCGGGAAAAAAGGGCGGGAGAGAAGCAGCGGGAAAAGGGTGGGCGGGAAAAAAAGGGCAGGAGAGATTCTGCATGTATAGGGGGGAACTCCCTCGGAGGTGAACCGTAGAGAACCTTGGGATCATATGGGATGATACTTGTTTCCACATGTACCTATGACCTAAGCAAGCTCAAACGTAGGCATACGCCCACCGGGGACCCCGATGGGATGCGAGTCAAAGGGGTAGACGACGCGGTCAACGTAACTAGGGTTTCGTCGGAAATCGAGCATCGGACCTAGGGAATGGCCCCAAAAGTTGTGTGTGTCCACATGGCATGCACAAAAGTGATTTGAGATGGTTCTATATCCAATGCTACCCCCTCCGGGTGTGCCCGGCTTCTCGGACATGGGGTTCCTACACTTAGGCAGATTCTGCATGTATAGGGAGGAACTCCCTCGGAGGTGAACCGTAGAGAACCTTGGGATCATAGGGTATGGTACTTGTTTCCACATGTACCTATGACCTAACCAAGCTCAAACGTAGGCATACGCCCACCGGGGACCCCGATGGGATGCAATCAAAGGGGTAGACGACGCGGTCAACGTAACTAGGGTTTCGTCGAAATCGAGCATCGGACCTAGGGAATGGCCCCAAAAGTTGTGTGTGTCCACATGGCATGCACAAAAGTGATTTGAGATGGTTCTATATCCAATGCTACCCCCTCCGGTGTGCCCGGCTTCTCGGACATGGGGTTCCTACACTTACGCGGATTCTCGCATGTATAGGGGGAACTCCTCGGAGGTGAACCGGAGAGAACCTTGGGATCATATGGGATGGTACTTGTTTCCACATGTACCTATGACCTAAGCAAGCTCAAACGTAGGCATACGCCCACCGGGGACCCCGATGGGATGCGATCAAAGGGGTAGACGGCGCGGTCAACGTAACTAGGGTTTCGTCGGAAATCGAGCATCGGACCTAGGGAATGGCCCCAAAAGTTGTGTGTGTCCACATGGCATGCACAAAAGTGATTTGAGATGGTTCTATATCCAATGCTACCCCTCCGGGTGTGCCCGGCTTCTCGGACATGGGGTTCCTACACTTAGGCGGATTCTCGCATGTATAGGGGGGAACTCCCTCGGAGGTGAACCGGAGAGAACCTAGGGATCATAGGGGATGGTACTTGTTTCCACATGTACCTATGACCTAACCAAGCTCAAAAGTAGGCATACGCCCACCGGGGGAACCCCGATGGGATGCAGTCAAAGGGGTAGACGGCGCGGTCAACAGAACTTGGGTTTCGTCAGAAATCGAGCATCGGACCTAGGGAATGGCCCCAAAAGTTGTGTGTGTCCACATGGCATGCACAAAAGTTATTTGAGATGGTTCTATATCCAATGCTACCCCCTCCGGGTGTGCCCGGCTTCTCGGACATGGGGTTCCTACACTTAGGCAGATTCTGCATGCATGTATAGGGGGGAACTCCCTCGGAGGTGAACCGGAGAGAACCTTGGGATCATAGGGTATGATCCTTGTTTCCACATGTACCTATGACCTAACCAAGCTCAAACGTAGGCATACGCCCACCGGGGGACCCCCGATGGGATGCAGTCAAAGGGGTAGACGACGCGGTCAACAGAACTAGGGTTTCGTCAGAAATCGAGCATCGGACCTAGGGAATGGCCCCAAAAGTTGTGTGTGTCCACATGGCATGCACAAAAGTGATTTGAGATGGTTCTATATCCAATGCTACCCCCTCCGGGTGTGCCCGGCTTCTCGGACATGGGGTTCCTACACTTAGGCAGATTCTGCATGCATGTATAGGGGGGGAACTCCCTCGGAGGTGAACCGGAGAGAACCTTGGGATCATAGGGTATGATCCTTGTTTCCACATGTACCTATGACCTAACCAAGCTCAAACGTAGGCATACGCCCACCGGGGGACCCCCGATGGGATGCAGTCAAAGGGGTAGACGGCGCGGTCAACGGAACTAGGGTTTCGTCGTAAATCGAGCATCGGACCTAGGGAATGGCCCCAAAAGTTGTGTGTGTCCACATGGCATGCACAAAAGTGATTTGAGATGGTTCTATATCCAATGCTACCCCCTCCGGGTGTGCCCGGCTTCTCGGACATGGGGTTCCTACACTTAGGCGGATCTCGCATGCATGTATAGGGGGAACTCCTCGGAGGTGAACCGGAGAGAACCTTGGGATCATAGGGTATGATCCTTGTTTCCACATGTACCTATGACCTAACCAAGCTCAAACGTAGGCATACGCCCACCGGGGGACCCCGATGGGATGCGATCAAAGGGGTAGACGGCGCGGTCAACGTAACTAGGGTTTCGTCGTAAATCGAGCATCGGACCTAGGGAATGGCCCCAAAAGTTGTGTGTGTCCACATGGCATGCACAAAAGTGATTTGAGATGGTTCTATATCCAATGCTACCCCCTCCGGTGTGCCCGGCTTCTCGGACATGGGGTTCCTACACTTAGGCGGATTCCGCATGCATGTATAGGGGGAACTCCCTCGGAGGTGAACCGGAGAGAACCTTGGGATCATAGGGTATGATCCTTGTTTCCACATGTACCTATGACCTAACCAAGCTCAAACGTAGGCATACGCCCACCGGGGACCCCGATGGGATGCGATCAAAGGGGTAGACGGCGCGGTCAACGGAACTAGGGTTTCGTCGTAAATCGAGCATCGGACCTAGGGAATGGCCCCAAAAGTTGTGTGTGTCCACATGGCATGCACAAAAGTGATTTGAGATGGTTCTATATCCAATGCTACCCCCTCCGGGTGTGCCCGGCTTCTCGGACATGGGGTTCCTACACTTAGGCGGATCTCGCATGCATGTATAGGGGGAACTCCTCGGAGGTGAACCGGAGAGAACCTTGGGATCATAGGGTATGATCCTTGTTTCCACATGTACCTATGACCTAACCAAGCTCAAACGTAGACATACGCCCACCGGGGACCCCGATGGGATGCGATCAAAGGGGTAGACGGCGCGGTCAACAGAACTAGGGTTTCGTCAGAAATCGAGCATCGGACCTAGGGAATGGCCCCAAAAGTTGTGTGTGTCCGCATGGCATGCACAAAAGTGATTTGAGATGGTTCTATATCCAATGCTACCCCCTCCGGGTGTGCCCGGCTTCTCGGACATGGGGTTCCTACACTTAGGCAGATTCTGCATGCATGTATAGGGGGGGAACTCCCTCGGAGGTGAACCGGAGAGAACCTTGGGATCATAGGGTATGATCCTTGTTTCCACATGTACCTATGACCTAACCAAGCTCAAACGTAGGCATACGCCCACCGGGGGACCCCGATGGGATGCAGTCAAAGGGGTAGACGGCGCGGTCAACAGAACTAGGGTTTCGTCAGAAATCGAGCATCGAACCTAGGGAATGGCCCCAAAAGTTGTGTGTGTCCACATGGCATGCACAAAAGTGATTTGAGATGGTTCTATATCCAATGCTACCCCCTCCGGGTGTGCCCGGCTTCTCGGACATGGGGTTCCTACACTTAGGCGGATCTCGCATGCATGTATAGGGGGAACTCCTCGGAGGTGAACCGGAGAGAACCTTGGGATCATAGGGTATGATCCTTGTTTCCACATGTACCTATGACCTAACCAAGCTCAAACGTAGGCATACGCCCACCGGGGACCCCCGATGGGATGCGATCAAAGGGGTAGACGGCGCGGTCACCGTGAACTAGGGTTTCGTCAGAAATCGAGCATCGGACCTAGGGAATGGCCCCAAAAGTTGTGTGTGTCCACATGGCATGCACAAAAGTGATTTGAGATGGTTCTATATCCAATGCTACCCCCTCCGGGTGTGCCCGCGCCCACGCCCACACGACCCGCGCCGCCGCCGCCGCCACTCGCCGCCGCCACCCGCTGCCGCCACCCGCCGCCGTCCCTCCCGGCCCCTCGCCTCCGCCGCCCCTTCCTCGCCCCGGCCCCCTCAGATCGACCACCACCCGCCCCCGCCACCCCGCTACCGGCCGCCACCCGCCGCCGCCACCACCCGCCGCCACCACCCGCCGCCGTCCCTCCCGGCCCCCTCGCCCGGCCCCCTCTCCTCCGCCGCCCCTGCCTCGCCCGGCCACCTCTCCTCACCGGCCCCTCGCCCGCAGCAGCCGCTGCCCCCTCAAAGGCCGGCCATGGTAAGGCTCAATCTTGTTCTATTTTGTTTCTTTTTTTAGCTTTTTAGTAGTAGGAATGGCAACGATGAAGTCGAAGTTGCAGGTGGATGTTAGTGGTGAAGTCGAAGTTAGTAGTAGGAATGGCAACGATGGTAGTAGGTGGATGTTAGTGGTGAAGTCGAAATTGGTTGCTCGTGGAGAAATGGCAACGATGATGTTTGCGTGCGGTGTTTCTTTCTTCTCGATGGTCCGTTTTGGCGTATCTGTTGTGAGACAATCGACTAGAATGACCTTGCATGGACATTGTATCGGTTTTATCCCAATTTGTGTTAACTACCTCGAATAATTTGAAAGAAACATGAATAATGTAAATAGAAATTGAAATGATATTTAAAATGGAAATTGAAGTGAAATAAATAAGAATTTTGTAGAAATGCATTTGTTTTATCAATTGATGAATTTGCATTGACAAATTTTTATTATTTTAACTAGGTCCAGTAGTGAGCATCCCGCGTGACGATCCCGGATCTTGCGGCGCATCTCTACGGCCGTCGACATCGCCGGTTGTTCGACTACTTCCTCTACGGCCGAGGGTGAGCTGAATTGCCGACTCCACCTCCGCATTTTTTATGTCATTAGATTTAATTTCTCCGTCAAGTCGCGTAACCTAGGTGTCAATTCCCGTCCGCAAGCGTTACGCGGATAAATATGCATTAGTGGTCAGCATATTTTGAACCGTAACGCTTGTGGCATTTACGGGACAGTCGCCGGACCCGTAGTTGGGTACGTTTTCCATGTTACGCTCGGGTGCGAGACAGGATTTCGTCGCCGCCTCCCCGTTGTTCTCCGGATGCACATCCTCTCGGCTTTTTGCCGAGACGTGTATCGGGAGAGCAGCGGGGAGGTGCTGCCGAAATTCTGTCTCGCACCCGAGCGAACGTGGAGAACGTACCCAACTACGGTCCGGGGCTGCTAGGAGCCCACCTAGTAGAGATGTAGGTTGATGCACGCGTTTTCGCCGGTAGAAAAATAAAAATATGATGCATTCAATTTCATGCTACTATTTGTTGTTTGTCACGCAATAAAGCAGGATGGCCGATAATGAGTGGATGTACGAGTGGCCGTGTTAGTTCGACTCAAGTGACAGATGAATGGAAATGGAAGACCGATTTGTTAGTGAAGGAGTTAGCTCGTGGTTCGAAGGGGATTGTTCGTCCCCGTTGCCCTTGCAATGTCCGCAGGAGGCGTCATCCTAAGGATATTCTAGAGATGACTAAACACCTTTGGTGGAATGGGTATATGCGTGACTACGACCCGCCGGTCGACTTTTCTCGGCACGAACGTGATAGAGGTGAGGTGATGCGGCAGCGGATCGATGGCAATGAGAACGATGGCATCTTAAACTTGCTAGATGATCTTCGGGATGCCGACATGCCGTAGTTACCATGGGACGAACAGTCGAACCGGAGGAACCGCCCGAACCGGAGGGACCGCCACAACCGGAGGAACTTCCGGAGGAGGAACCTGAGCCAACCGCGAGGGCCTTCATTGATATGATGGCCTCGGCTAGGAGGCCTCTATACCCGGGTGCAAAAATGTCTCAACTTGATGGCATCACGCAGCTTGCTAGCCGACAAGTGCATGTTTGAGAGTACTCGAGCATCCTTTGAAAAGACTCCGAGCACAGTAGGTAACATGTTGCCCGAAGGTCATTGCTTGCCCAAGACCATGTACGAAACGAAGAAAATCTTGAAAGCATTGAAAATGGATTATGTAACATATGATGTCCGTCCAAAACTTTGCCTTTTGTTTTGGAAAGACTATGCGGATGACAAGTACTCGTGCCAAGTGTGGTCACTCTAGGTATCATGAGGTAGATGTAGGCAATGGTCGAAGAGGCGAGACAAAAGTAGCCATAAAGATTCTTCGTTATCTCCCATTCATCAAAAGAATCCAGCGGCTTTACATGTTCGAGGAGACCGCCAAGCGTATGACATGGCATAAGACCGGGATAAGATTGCAAGACGAGAAGAAACGGGTACCCATGGTACATCCATCCGATGGTCAATCATGGAAGCACTTCGATGAAAAGCACCCAAATGAGGCAAGTGAGGCTCGGAATGTTAGAATTGCGATAGCAACCGATGGATTCAACCCATATGGTATGTCGACCGCCGCGTACAGCTGCTGGCCCGTGTTTGTTATTCCGCTCAATCTCCCTCCCGGAGTCGTAATGCAAAGGAAGAACATATTCTTGTCGATGATCCTTCCAGGGCCCGAATATCCAGGGAAGAAATTGAGTGTCTTAATGCAACCACTTGTGGATGATTTGCACCACTCGTGGCATCACGGTACATTGACATACGACCGAGCAACAAAGAGAAACTTCATCATGAAAGTTTGGTTCCACTATTCGATGCATGACCTACCCGGTACGCCCTATTCTGTGGGCATAGTACAGCTCGGTAAGTTTCCATGCCCAGAGTGCGTGCACGAACTAGAATTCGAGCACCTAAAAGCTGGACACAAATATGTTGCCTTTGACAAACACCGCAAGTTCCTCAGTCCAGGGCATCGGTTCAGATCTGACAAGAAAAACTTCACGAAAGGCGTAGTTGTGCTTGAACATAAAGAAATACCAAAGTTCAATGGTGCAACCGTTGATGCCGAGCTACGTGCTCTCCAGCCTAGTAAGGAACCCGGCCACCAATTTGAGGGATATGGTAAAACGCACAACCGGACTCGATAGCAGTGCATAACGTAGCTCGAGTATTACAAGGACCTTGAACTTCCCCATAATATAGATATGATGCACACCGAAAAGAATTGTGGGGAGGCATTCCTTAACACCCGTCGCAACATACCAGGCAAGTCAAGGGATAATGTTTCAGCTAGAGTCGATATTGAGGAGATATGTGACAGGGTGGCTCTACACATGCAGCCTCCCGAGGGCAATCGAAAAGGTTGGTTAAAGCCGCATGCCAAGTACTCGTCTTGATAGCGCCGACAAGAAGGAGGCATTTACGTGGCTCAAATATGACGTGATGTTCCCCGATGGTTATTGTTCGAATATGAGTAAGGGAGTCAATGTTGCTACAGAAAAATAAACGGGCTCAAGAGTCACGACTATCATATATGGATTGAGCGGCCGATGCCGGTGATGCTTCGAGGGTATCTCCCCGATCATGTCTGGCGAGTGCTTGCGGAGGTGAGCCATTTTTTCCGCACGGTCTGTGCTAAGCAGATATGTACCGAGGTGATTGAGAAGCTGCAGGAGCAAGTGCCGGACATGCTATGCAAGTTAGAGATGATATTCCCCCAGGCTTCTTCACTCCGATGTTACATCTCATCGTGCATCTCGCCAACGAGGCACTCTTGGGGGGACCGGTGCGATATCGTTGGCGCTTTGTATTGAGAGGGAGTTCAAGTATATTCGGTACAAATGTGGAAACAAAAATAAGATTGAAGCATGCATAGCTGAGGCAACTCTCCTCCATGAGATGGCAGACGCCACGACAATGTACTATGCCAATGATGTGCCCACTAAGCATAACCCGGTCGCTCTGGTACAATTCCGATGAGCCCAACCGTGACCCAAAGCTCTTGCTCTTCAAATATCCCGGTGGCAAGGCCGGTGCCTCAAAAGTGGAGAACATTTCGCCGTAAGAGAAGGATTGCATAATGCTTTACGTGCTTATGAACATGGAGGAAGTGGTCGATTTCATGAGGTAAAATGATGAACCAATTACTTTGCAACCGAGAACTTGGTTTTGGTCTAATACGTATTTTCTCCTTTCAGCCGAATTCCATGATGAAATGTGGTCGGGAAGAAATGGTCCCACTCCCACGCAAGTGGTACACTCTTCGAAAGAGGGTGCCCCGCCCTTAAATAAAAGCTTCGTGAACTCGGTTCCATGAAAAAGTAATTTCTCAAATGTTCCTCTTACTTTGCAATCCGTGACTTGTCTTATTACACGTAACTAATGCACAAAATAATCTGAACCGAACTTGTAGGGAGCTGATCCCAACGTTGAGATGACAGATGAGTTGAGATGCGTTTCCCGTGGTTTTAACCGTAGAGTCCATACGCATGAGAAGTATGATGTAAATGGGTATCGCTTCCATACGGAGTTTCACCGAAGAACCGGCCTAATGCAAAAACAATAAATACCGGGGTCTACACCCGCGGAGCCGATGATCTTGATTACTATGGAAGGTTACAAAAGGTATACGAGTTGACGTTCAACAACGCAAACATAGAACTCAAGCTCTTTGTGTTCAAATGCCACCGGTTTGACCCACACGGTGGAATGAGAAGCACCCCTTCCATTGGTTTAGTTGAAGTTAGGCCTACAACCACCTACAGCCGGATCCGACGTCTATGTTGTGGCTCACCAAACCAAGCAAGTTTATTATTTGTCCTACCCATGTCGAATGAGGAACTCATGGGCTGGGAAGTCGTGTTCCGGTATCGCCACATGGTAAGCTACCCATCCCCTCCGAGGACGATTACAACAACATTGACCCGGTAACATATGAGGGAATTTTCTATCAAGAGGAAGAGCAGTTCGGGGCTCTTCAAATAGACATAGGTCTTCGGGATCTCCACAACGATGTACAAATGCGTGGTGAGACCGTGGTGGACTCGAAGGACATAGCTATGCTCACCAAGCGCCATGCGAGCAAAGACAACATTGTCGAGACTCAACCGGAACCCAATGCCGACCATGAATACTCATATGATACTGATTTTGATAGTGAGGCTGAGAACCCAATGCCTAGAGATGAGAGTGGTGATGAATGGTGAGGGTCTTTTATGCTTAGTACCTACATTATCATTATGCTTAATACATACATTTGTCATTATGCTTAGTACCTACATTATCATTATGCTTAATACATACATTTGTCATTATGCTTAATACCTACATTTTTCATTATGCTTAGTACCTATATTTGTCATTATGCTTATTAATTTTCAACATGCTTATTAATTATTTTCTCTTTTTCTTATGCAGTAATTGCCCAATATGAGCGGACGGAAGGCATCATCGAGCTCCTTGCTTGATCGATGCATCGGCGGAAGCTGTGGCCGGGTGCTTCCGCACGGAGTGGAAGACCCATTGTTCCCACCCGGCGTTACGAAGACGCAGACGGAGGGCGGGGAGGACGAGGGGGAGGACGAGCCGGGAGGACGAGGGGGAGGACGAGCCGGAGGACGAGGGGGAGGACGAGCCGGAGGACGAGGGGGAATGCACTGCCTCCTTCTAGCCGACATTCCCTCCGCTTCCCGGCTCGGTGGCTTCTGCAGCCTATGGACGAGGAGGAGGACACTAGGGAGGAGGAGGAGGACACTAGGGAGGAGGAGGAGGAGTCTAGGGACGAGGAGGCTTCGACGGAGATGGCTCCGAAGAAGTTGCGGATTCGTGGGGAAGCGCATGTTCCCGATGAGAGTAAGGAACCTGCTACGGAGGATGAGAAGTGGCTCCTTGTCCCAGGAAAGACAGAGTAAGTAGTAAGGTGATTTCATTTTCGTTATGACACTTAGCATTTTCTAATGTTTGATAATTGTGCAGGAATTTCACATACACGGGGAATGTCCGCGTGCCGTGGAGTCTCGATTGGAGCTGCTATTAGGAAGTACCGGCCGGGGATGTACACTCCGGTCCTTGGGGGCGAGTCCAAGCTAGCCTACACTTGGGAAGACTTTGAGATAGCGCCTTACCTCGGCTTTACTTCCGCCGCCGACGCCGTGATCAAGAAGTTTTGGGTACGTAATGCATACTCTTTGGGTTTCGTTCATATGTAGTTGATAACCCCACCGTGATAACTCATGCCTCTCACACTTTCGTTATGCTTGATTGCAGCGCAATTATAGGGTGGCGACCGAGCATAAGGAGAGGGCGGACGTGATCCTCCGTAGCATGTGTCGGAAGTTGACACGGCAGCGAGTGGGTACAACCGCAGGATCACGTGCATCGGCCACTTCTATGCCGAGCAGGGCGTAAGGTACACAAAGCCCGAGATTGTGCGGGGACTCGCCCGGCTATGACGATAGAGCAATTCATGTCGGTAAGTAATTGTCAATGCGATTCTATGTACTGCGGCTAACTTGCAACTATATTGTTTGTTCTTCAAATGAGTTTTGATTTTGCAGGTTGTACCACATTTGGCTGATAATAATAAGAGGGCCGCCTTCATGGAGTTGGTCAAGAATTGGGTCGGCGAAAACCCCGATTTCAAGGCCGTGAGCGACCGGAACAAGGCCAACCGTGGGAACCAGGGAACACACAAGTGCGGGGAGCAAGCAGCACCGATCGCTATCGGGAGCGTCTCGGTACATATAAAAATGGAACAAGCTGCATTTTTTTGATTTTCGATGATATGCATAACATTTGTTTTGTGATGCAGGGGAAGAAGCTCGGGAGGGAAGTTGGTGAGATGGAAGCGTGGACGCACATGAAGCCGGTGACGCCTGGTCCGAACGAGCCTCGGCCCGCGCCCGAGAGGTACTACGGCAAGGCCAAAGAGAGCAAGGAAAGATACCGCGAGGAGTACGCCAAGCTCCATCCGGAGGTGGAGGACCCGATGACCGAGCCGGTCGACGAGGTGGCGATGATGCCGGCGGGGTCCGGCCAGCCGCATGGACGTCCCGCTCGCCTTGCCGGGGTTTCAAGCCTCGGAGGAACTTCACGCGGATCAAGGCTACCCTCCCCTCCGGCAGCCTACGCTACCTCCTCGCGGACTACATGCCGTTCTCGGGTAGAGGTAGATGTAAGTCATCCACACTTTCATCCTCTCGTTTTGACTCTTGTTCCCGAATGGCTATGTTGATGAGACGCATTATTTCTGAAATTGTAGACTCAGCTCGAGGAGGCCTACGCAGTAGCTTACGAGGAGTATCTCGAGAAGATTAAGGAGCATGACCTTGTGAAAGATGCCTATGTCCAGTGGACGAGCAACCAGATGGCGGTAAGTTTCAATCTCTATGGTTGCAAAACATCATAAGTCCCCATGTTTGAATCTGAGCTATCTCTCCCGTTTCTTGCAGAGTTTCACTCGGTTAATGATGACCGGAGTGCGAGAGGAACCACTCCCGAGCCACCTCATCCGGGGCCGACGCCGTTGTTCCCGTCCAAGGAGGAGTTCTATATCATGTACAAGCGTCGCCGTCGCTGACCCCGGTAAGTTGCTAACTTGGCTAAGTTGCTAACTTGGTGTGACATGGCTAAGTTGCTAACTCCCTCCAACATGTAGGGATTGGGAGAATCCGGGAACGACACTCCTTGTGGTACGCCGATGCACCCCGGTCGCCATTCTCCTCGGTGCTTCGCCGAACCTCGGCATTTTTCTCGGTTCCGGTGGCTCTCGTCGTGGTTCTACCTCCCCGAGCACCGTCGAGATACAGCGGCCTCACTTCACCGACTCGGAGCTAGCTCTTCACTGTAGCTAGATCGTCACTCGGGTGGTGCACCACCATAGTTTCTACATTGTACTAGCACATGATGACACGCTCCATCTTTGTAGTGGATCCGGTGTATGTACCATGGTCTTGTATGCTATATTTGTGCTATTTGTGAGATTTGATGCTATATTTGTGAGATTTGGTGCTATACGGTGATATCTTTGTGCTATATGGTGCTATATATGTTACTGCATATTCAATCCTATAATATGTGCATTTTGTGCGATTTTCTCGAGCAAATGAGGCCAAATTGGCAAAAATCGAAAAAATCGGGCCTGGCTGTGCCGACGGTGTCACCGTCGGCACAGAGCCCGTAGCTGTGCCAAATGGCAGAGTCCGTGCCGACGGTGACACCGTCGGCACAGCCAGTGCCCTTTCGCGCGTTTTTTTCCGGCTTGAATGCCACCGGTTTGCCGCCGCTCCGGGGAAAAAAAGGGAAACTATGCCGACGGTTACACCGTCGGCACAGCTGGGGACGTTGACGGCGCCGGCGTGACGGCTGGGTGGCTCTGCCGACGATGGGGCGGCCGACGGCCACCGTCCAGCCGTCGGCGTACGACTGTGCCGACGGTGACTTGCTGTGCCGACGGTGCGCGCGCAGACCCCGACGCCTACTGTGCCGACGGGGAGACGCCGACGGTGACCGTCGGCAGAGACTGTGCCGACGGTGATCATTGTTGTGCCGACGGTGCGGGGCCGTCGGTGTAGCCGGTCGTCCCCGTAGTAGCTTCGTTTCTAATTAGCGAGATGTGTGCCTGACCCAGTTTCACCACCCACTGCGGCATACAGAGTTTTCAAACATGAATCTGAGATGAATATTCACCTTTTCCTTCCAAGTACTTCCTCTTTATAAAATTGGGATTTCTATAATTTTTGGTTGAAGTTAAAATTTTAGAAGTTTGAGCAACTATATAAAAAAATTATCAACATCTACAATCTTAAATGTATATAATATCAAAATATATTTCATGATGGTCATAACAATATTGGTAAGGTTATAAATGTTGACACTTTTTTCAAAATAGTTAGTCAATCCTTGAGAAGTTTAACTTCGTCAAAATATTATAGGCATCCTATTTTAGGAGGTGGAAGTACCAAATAATGCGCCACCAAAGACTTGTGTATTACATGTTCTAGTAGAGTGTTGCACCTTTTCATACAAAAGTAGGGGTCTCATTCAGGACGTGGCGTTTTTGCTCTCAGGAGCATATGCTCCTGATTTTTAGAATGAATTTTAAACATATTTTAAAATGTTGAAAAAGTCTGACAAAAAATGTCGCATGTATATCTCAATGTTCTATGTGCTCGTAAAGTTGTTTCACAAAAAATCGATATTTTTGTGTCGTTTGTAAAAAGACAAACTTCGGTGTAAAAAAAGCTCTTCACAAGGATATTTTCTTATCTTTTTCACACATCACATAAAAACTGTCCATTTTTCACAAAAACTTGCCTTGCGCACATAGAATGTCTAGATGAACGTGTAAAATTTATGTTCAGACTTTTTTTTGACATTTGAAAATGTGTTTTTTGATAGCAAGAACATATATGCATCCTAGATCAAATTTGGGTTTCCGTCTCATTAAGCAGTTCAGTTACCTCAACAGTTAGGAGATTCCCATGGTCAAAGTACGGCCAAGAATTAACTTTCAAATTTTCTCTTGCACTATTGTTCAAAATTTCCCCACGTGTTGGACTTTTGAAGTTTCCGCTTGTTGAACATCCACTACTGTTCAAAAAAAATCTCCACGCATCGTTAATCCATCCTCCTATAGTCACTTCGGTTTTACTAGTAGTGGTTCTTGTCAATCTTGTCAAACTTCATGCACTAACCAATGCAATCAAAAATTCAAACTGATGGAAAGAGCCATTAAAATTCACTTAAACACATCATCACATTCCTTTCATGTTTGACGGGAGAGAGAAAGTCAACACGTGATAAGAAGAAGACCAAACACACATAAGAATAAAGATGCCAATGCATGAATAAAGAGGGTGGAAACATCAATTTTATGATAAATTGCGAAAATCAAGATTTGAACTCGAGACCTTGAGCTTTAATACCATATCAACCTTCATACACTAGTTAACGCAACCAAAAATCCGAACCAATAAAAATAACTATTACAATATATCCACTTATACACTTCACACCAGTTTGTGTACTAATATTTGTATCTTGGAGTGGACTCGGAAGTTAGCTGGAGACACAGACCATCCAACCAATAAGAACCTATGTCATTTTTAAATGTATTTTTTTTCTATCTTTAGCTTTTTGTTTTCACGTGTGTCAAGACTGTTAGTTTTTATGTTCAAATGTTTGGAGGCTTCAATTGCACTTTGGACATACTTTGCCTTCCAACTATGTTATTTTTTCCCTCTTCAGATATAGATGAGTGCCTACAGCCAGATGTTTATCCATGCCTGCACGGAACCTGCATCAATATGCCAGGGACATATCGATGCTCAGTCAGCTCAGCAAAGAAAAATATCATCAGCCTCCCAGGTACAAGTATAACTCACTCACTGGGTATAAGACTTGGCTTAATAATCACGAAGGGCCATATAATTATGAATTTATCTGTTATGTAGTACATAAGCCAGTATAACAACAACAAAATAACTAGTGCTACTACTACATTATTCAGTCTTTGTCCTAATGCTCTGGAAGAATCACTATTTGGAAATGGAAGACATTACATAAGGAGACATGAATAAATACATCAGATTATGTTCTTCATAAACTAGTGAACAATGTGATCACTGGTCTCGAACAAATACTTCCAGTATGACACTGATAAATATTCTAAAAAAAACTCTCTTGTGTTTTAGTCACTGTTAAAAAACCGTCTGATTCAGCGATTAATCGGACAATTAATCGCTACTCAGTGGTTACCAATTAGCCAATAAACTCAGTTATCGTCCGATTAATTGGCCATTTTGCATATTAATCGCTAATCATCATCCGGCCGAGTTGACACTGACACCGATATGCGATTTCCTCAACATTGGGTTTAGTTGAGTAATTTCAAACTTTCAGCTCAAATGAAATGCATGTGGTACTATAGAATCTTATTTTCATTCTATGCAGGATTAATCACCGTAATTACAATCAGTGCTGGTCTTGGCCTATTGTTTTCGCTTCTTGGGGTTTCCAAAATCACCAATAGACTCAAACAAATAAGAGCTGAGAAGTTGAGACAAAAGTTCTTCAAGAAAAACCATGGACTGCTCCTGCAACAGTTAATCTCTTCAAACAAAGATACAGCCGAAAGAACGAGAATTTTCAGCTTGGAAGAGCTAGATCAAGCAACCAACAAATTTGACCATAATCGCATAGTTGGTGGGGGTGGCCACGGCACGGTGTATAAAGGAATTTTATCTGATCAACATGTTGTGGCCATCAAGAAGGCTAAAATTCTCGTTCAAAGGGAAATTGACCAGTTCATAAATGAGGTTGTCATACTTTCACAGACAAACCATAGAAACGTGGTGAAACTATTTGGCTGCTGCCTCGAGACAGAAGTTCCTCTACTAGTTTATGAGTTTATATCAAATGGTACTCTCTCATTTTATCTCCATGGCCAAAGCAAGAGCCCATTTTCATGGAAAGATAGGTTAAGAATTGCTTTGGAAACTGCAAGGGCTATTGCATATCTTCATTCTGCTGCTTCCATATCAGTATACCATAGAGATATCAAATGTGCAAACATCCTGCTTACTGATACCTTAGCAGCAAAAGTATCAGATTTTGGAGCTTCAAGGTCAATTGCAATAGATGAGACTGGAATACTTACAGCTGTCCAAGGAACCTATGGTTACCTTGATCCAGAATACTACTACACTAGTCGGCTCACCGAGAAGAGCGATGTTTACAGCTTTGGGGTCATCCTGGCAGAGCTACTGACAAGGATGACACCAGTTTTTTCTTCTCATTCCTCAGAATGCACGAGCCTAGCATCACATTTTGTGTCACTTATGAGAGAAAATCGCTTTTTAGATATTTTAGATATACAGATTGTTGAGGAGGGAGGGACTGAAGATGCTGAGGTGGTTGCAAGACTTGCAGAATCATGCTTAAGTTTAAAAGGCGAAGAAAGGCCTACAATGAGGCAAGTGGAGACAACACTTGAAGATGTGCATAACTCAAAGATCTATCTCATTTCTCAGATTGCAAGAGTGAACCATATTGCTATAAATGATCAGTCATACAAGGGAAGCAGAGGTGGCGAAGGAACTAGACTATACAGCTTGGAGAAAGAGTTCATCCAGTCATCTGAAGTTCCTAGATGATATTACTTACATGGTAAAGTATTGCGGTTACTCTTATTAGTTTGGGTGCCGTAGCGTAGATCAAATGTCAATTACGGACTCTGAATCATAAGCATATGTGTATTTCATGTGCTAATGGGCCATGTAGAACCAAATATGCGAAAGGAAATACATTTGCATTTTATTGGAAAGACCATATACTATAATGTGTCAATACTCATAGCCTCATTGATGACTAGAATCACTTAAAGGATATATAGTTCAAACACAAAAATAATATCAAAGACATGGCCGTGTGTCGCACACTAGGGCGACACCAGGGGATCCTCCTCGCGCCGCCATAACTCCTCGCCACTGTTGCTCCTCAGGACACCGATGCCGCCGGCCCTTGCCACGGCTGCGGGACCAACTGCTGAAGGTGGTTTGGGGGTGGAGGTCACCGGGGATGCCCGCCACGGCAGCTGGAGCAGGTTTGGCTGGCTCGTCACCGAGCAACGACTAGGGCGGCGCCCCTGGTTGGGGTGGTGGTGGAAACCCTACATCGCGATCTGGGTGTCTCCCATGCGGCCTCTCAGACCCTCCTCGTTGCGTAGTTGGGCTGGTTCCAGTGGGGGATCGACCCTGCTTTGCCCTCCTGTTGCTGGCCTAGTCCTCTAGGCCGCTGGTACGATTTAGTGCGGCAGATTGTAGGTTGCCGATGGGTGGCGTGGGGGCAGCTCGCACGGCTTGAATAAAGGTGGCGTTCCTAGGATCCCACTCACTCCATGACGTTGATCTGCTTGATGCCTGTCTCCATTGATCAGGAGGAGTGTCGAGTTTAGGAAGTCTCCACCGGCGACCTCCAAATGGAAGACATGCTTGGAGATTCCAAGATTAGATGGTATTCGGCCGTGCGCAACCATGTATTTTCTTACCATTTGGTTTCACATGGAGCGAGGCGAAGCTCGCTATTGCCATCATGGAGTACATGTCTTTGGTTCCATGGTGAAGTCAATCGCGAAGAATAGCATGGAAGCCATTTTCTAAGGACTAGTATTGATGGTTCAAGTACTGGTGGTGTTGAGGAATTGACTTTGGTGATTTGTGACTTGAAGCAACGGCAACGACAAGTGGGGATGATAGCACATGAGAAGTTCAGAGTCTAAAATTACAGGGTGAAAATTCAAGATCTGGTCTTAATTAGTTGTGCCTGGCATAGCCTTATCAAAGACATTGTTTTGTGAGTGTGGACTTTCTCCGGGGTGAAAACCTATGATCTATGATTATAACGACGATAGTGTGCAATATTTTATTCTTGGAGGCGTCGCTTTTGGTGAAGATGGATTTCTGGTGTTGTATTAGTGATATTTTCACTATTCGAAGAGGTTGTCACTTTTGATGAAGTAGAGACCGGCCATGGCGTGGATGATAATTGCCCTGTTAATCAACAGAAAACCAGGCAAAAGCCAGTATAACCCTGGCTGACCCCACCCCAACAACGGCACAAACTAGGTCACGCCCAAACACCACTTCGCTAAGACTTCTAGAGTGGACGACCTCCGCAAAGCCGAAATGAAAAAGGCAGGGATACACTCGAACGAAGATGAAGAAACCAGCCCTCCACTAGAGTTGCGCCACTGGGAACCCGCACGGGTTCCCAAAAAGCTAATGCGTGCATATTGCATGTGATAGATGGTTCGTAGGTGGTCTACCATCACCGCACGGAGGTTTTGCGTCATACTAAAATGCGCCTCATGTAGCTGCTTCAGAAAAAACCGTTTGAGCATGCTAAAAATGAAAAAAATGGTCGCCCGTGGGTCGGATTAGAAATCCGCGTCCGGGGTCTTGCTTCCCGTCCTAGGGCCCACACACGTGCCAAATATGACCTTGTTTCGGCAAAATATGCCACGAGGCCGTTTCCCACCTCATTTCCCTTGAAATCCATAAAACTCCGGACGTGATAGCCCTTTTCGAGAAGGGTTTTTTTCAAAATAATTGCCGTATCCCAATTTTGACAAATAGAATAGTTACTATGACAAATAAAATGATGCCACGCGGCTCCGTGAGATTTTTTCTGACTTCGTTTAAATTGACATCTGGCCAAAATAGGGCCCCGGGACATGCGGTATCGTCGTACCGGGCGTGCGGATGCACCCATTCGCGAACAAACTAAACGGACAAAAATTAGAACATATAATGATGCGTCGTAGAAATAAAAAAAATCCGGAATTTCTGGAGCGATGGATAGTTGACCCCTAGTTGAAATCCGGTCAGTTTTCACCGGATTCGGCGGGACACCACCGGAAGCTGCACGGGTTCACAAAAAGCTAACGCGTGCACATGACATCTGATGGGTGGTGCGTAGGTGGTCTACTAACACCGCACGTCCGCAGAGAGGTTTCACGTCATACTAAAATGTGCCCCATGTAGCTGCTTGACAAAAAAGCTGTTTGGGCACGCTAAAAATGAAAAAAATGGTCGCCCCTGGGTCGGATTAGAAATCCACGCCCGGAATCTTGCTTCCCATCCTAGGCCCCACACACGTGCCAAATATGACCTCGTTTCGGCAAAGTATGTCATGCCAAGGAAGTTTCCCACCTTATTTCCGATAAAGTTGGCCGGATTTAAATTAGAGGTACTTGATCTAATGCTCATGATTTTTGGGTAAACTAACTTTATAGGTTCAAAACATGGTATGGATGTCATATTTGTATTCCCCTCATTTTTCTGATCAGACATATTATTTTCGAAATTCGCATTTACTGATATTAATTATTCCATATTAAATAAAAGACAAAAAATAAAATCATTTAATTGTTTTTCAAATTCTATATTATTATTATTATTTATATATATTCATTGTTGTTTACTTAAGTAATTTTTTACATTTTAAAAATATAGAGGTGTGGCATCACGGTCAAAGGGTTAATATGATTAATATGGTAGTATTAACAATAAGGTGTTATTTCATTAATGGAAGCTCATCCGAAGAGAACCAAGAAGTTAAGCGTGCCGGAGTTGGAGTAGTGTAAGGATGGGCTACCAACTGGGAAGTTTGACCACAATTATAATTTAACCTTAGATTAGGTGTACTTATAATTAAAAGTGTGATTGTGAAAAATTAACAAGTAAAAAAGGAACAAAAAAAGTGAAAAAAATAAAAATTTAGAAACTTTTTAAAATGCTATGCCGAGTCGGCACAGAAAAATAAAAAAAATGATTGAAATTTTTTTCAAAAAAAATAATTTGATTTTTTTTCAAAAGTAAATTTGAAAATTTTGAAATACTATGCTGAGGGTAAAACCGTCGGTACAGCACGGCTAACTTACCTAGGCGACCAAAGCTTTACCGACCACGGTGTGCCGACGGTGACTATGCCCACGGCCGCTGGACATTATATCTTTCCCGTAGCGTAGTCAAGTACAATAGCTTCAGCGACTGCTCTCATATCTAGGCACATAGCTAGTCATATTTTTTCCCTCGGATTCGAAACTGAGCTGACCGGTCGTGGATTTGAGTGTGGATATGTCAGACCATAGATTTGAATCCAAAAGAGAGTGCAGCCGGCCCAAAACCTTTTCCTTCCATGTACCAAATATTATGCCACAAGATTATGCCGCAAAGAGTACACCATCTGCCACCAAAAGAAAATCTGGAGCTTGATCCTAGTGGGCCGAGAATACAACCAACAAAATTAAGCATTTCAATCTCGCCATGATGACTGTTCAAAAGAAAATTTATTCATACGTTGAGAGAAAATGGAAACTTTGTTGCAGTGAAGCTAAAAAAAACACAGTGTAGGTTAAAGCAACATAGATGAAAATACACTTTTCTGATTCTTATATGCGTGGAAATTTTAGATATTCCGGTTGCCCAATATATCTCTAGTGACAATGTTAATTTATTTTTTCGCTCATTTAGTACCTCCTCCGTACCTAAATACTTATCGCAGGTGGCCCTAAAATTTGGCGCCAAACTTCCGCACACACTAAAATATTTACATCACGACTTATTTTGCAGCGTCTGTTGAAGGATACAAAAACGCATTCAGCGCTGTATATTGACGATTTTTTAGCGCAGCCCTAGTTTACAGCACCTATTGGAAATGCTCTAAATACTTGTCCTGAAAAGCTGAAAAATATACCACTAGTACTAGCTTTTCTGTATGCTGGTGCGTTTCTCTCGAATCGAAAAAATAAGCTTGATACTGCTAAAGAGCACCAAAGAGAGAGAGAAAAAAAAGAATGGAGCGGCGGCAGAACCATACGCTGGTGCGAGTCGTCGGCTCAGGGCGGTTGCCGGCGGAGGCCGGCACGGCGAAGGTTCGAGTACGCAGGAGACCGGCAGTTAGGAATCTGCCGGCACAGCCATGCCGACTGCAGAGGGGTCGTGCACTCGCAGGACAGTACGCCTCTTCTAACTTCTTCCCGAGGTGTTTCATGCCCACTGGGGACTGTGATGGGAATCAATGGTGAGCGCCTCCCTAGGACTCGATAATTTTATTTGATAGATTAAATGCACAAGTTCCTTAGTTCGATCTGGGTTCTTGGCCGTGCAGGCGAGCTGTTCAATGAAATGCTCAAGCGAGTTCACCTCGAGCAGACGAGATGTTCGATGAAACGCTCAAATGAGTTCTAGCCAAGCAGGCGATGGCGCCTGGCCTAGGCGGAGCTGAGCGGCACTGAGGTAGTTCTCCCACTCTCCAAATTTCCACTGCCTGGTTGCTTCCACGAGGGCTTCCACCAGACCTGTTCGTGGGCAATGTGACATCTCCATGCCCCGGATGACATGGTGCGACCCAGCGAACAACATATTGACCGGCCATGCTTCCAGTCCACGAAAATAAATATAGGCATAGACAAGTTGGACATGAGTTTCCAAATAATACAGAAGATTGTCACATCACTGATTATTCAACGCTCGTTTCCTCTTGCTTTCTGATTAACGAGAGCGATGCTTCCTGACCCAGTTAGCCCGTCCCCTACGGCATATACAGTCTTCAAACACGAATCTGCAATAAGTAGGCACCTTTTCCTTCCAGGTACCAAAGATTATGCCACAAGATCAATGGCGGTGCCGTTCCTTCCAGAAAAGCAAAGATATGCACCAGTATTGTGGCCATAACACTCCAGCTTATAGTGGCCACATTAGCAGCTCCAGCCTTGCCTGGTTGCCCACAAAACCAAAGATCTGTCCGTTGGTAGTCTCAGCAAGAGGAACTATCCTCAATTCTCCAATTAGTATGTTCTGAGATGATGATTTTGATCTCTTCTTCCCGTCGAGGGCTGGTTGGCGCCGCTGGAGTACTCATGTTTCAGCTTCTGGTGGCGGCAGCACTGGCAGCTAGCCCAATAGCTTTGCCTGGCTGCCCGGAAACCTGTGGCGACATTGCCGTGCCATACCCTTTCGGCATCGGCCAAGGCTGCTTCCACGAGGGCTTTAATCTCACCTGCCAGAAGCAGCACAGGACGAAGCTGCTCTTAGGTGATGGCACAGAGGTGCTTGGTATCTCTTTGCCTAACGGCACGGTGCGGATTGATAGCAATGTTTTCCAATCAGCCTCTGCTAACTTCAACGGCACATGGTCCGGGCCACCAGCAACCAGCCCTTTCACGGTGTCAAGCAGATACAACTGGTTTGTGGCCTACGGGTGTAACATCGTTGCCCAGCTCATTCCATATGGAACCGCGGTCGGGAACGTCAGCATCTGCGCCTCCATGTGTTTGGACAGCGTGGAGGCTGCCAAGAGCCCAATGTGTTCAGGCATTGGCAGTTGTCGCGCGCCCATACCCTGGGATCTAACTTCATATGGTATCCAAGTCACACATATGGCCGTTCAAAAATATACAGTTGGAACATCTTCGAAACATACAGCTGCATTCATAGTGGATCGGGCCTGGTTCACTATATTTAAGAACAATATTGAGATAGATTCTGTTCCCATGTGTCAACATTGCGGCATTCGTAGTGTTCCGGCAGTTTTAGAGTGGTCATTGCATTCTAATTCGAGATGCCGAAGCTCAAACAGTTTCACCACCTATGATGTTGATGGCAATCATGGCCGGATACGCTGTAGTTGTACCCAAGGATATAAAGGAAATCCATACATTGCGGATGGATGCCAAGGTATTTGTTTCCGTGTCCTTGCATTCGTCATAATATGGCCACATCAGCTTAGAATGAATTTTAGGCTTGAGCGGTAATTTCTGCCCATAGAATAGTGCATGCAACAAGCGAAAACTATGTTCTTTGAGAGAATTTCTTATTTGACACTACTTTAAAATTGGGTTCCTTATTTGACACTCGAAAAGTTTTCCTTCCTTATTTGTCCTCATGTCAAAATTTCTTTCCCTATAGGACATCTCCGTTGCTCCAGGCTGGCCAGGATACGTAGACTCGTACGCACACA
Source organism: Lolium rigidum (assembly GCF_022539505.1). NCBI lineage: Eukaryota > Viridiplantae > Streptophyta > Magnoliopsida > Poales > Poaceae > Lolium > Lolium rigidum. Next base: position 18,843,297 of record NC_061514.1, on the reverse strand, counting down.
TGTATATATGTGTGCGTGACTCCGTGACCGTGAGCCATGTGCAGCATCATACATATGCATGTAGAACTAGCGGGCGTTTAACAGAGAAGGTTAGGCAGGCACGAATAAATCACGTCAAACAATGGCACATAATGCATTAGGGGTAAAAGCATCTTTTTATGTTGCTATATAACACCATCAGTGCTTAAAATGAACTGGAGTGTCATATAAGGAAACAAAAATTGAAATGGGGTCAAATAAGGAAGAAAAACTTTTTCAGTGTCAAATAAGGAATCAAGTTTTGATGTAGTGTCAAATAAGGAATTCTCTCATGTTCTGTTGCTGTATGAAATGCCTCCTCTTTTCAATTCCTTTGTCTCTACTTCAGATATTGACGAGTGCCAGGAGCCAGATGTTTATCCATGCCTGCACGGAACCTGCACCAATATGCCAGGGACATACCGATGCTCAGCAAAGAATAGTACCAGGAGTCTCTCAGGTATAAATACAGTGCTCTCACTTGATATGTGGCTTTGCTTAGTTGTAATTAAGGACCACAGAGATATGTTAATTACCTGTTGTGTAGTAGTACTAGACTATTATGACTATAGAAAGTGTACTCCTGCATTCTTTGGCTTTGAAATAAGATGTATTAATATTGAAAGCATCAGTCTGTTGACCATTCATAAATGGAAGGCAACACGTAAGAACAAAAATAGTACAGAATGTTATGTGCTTCATAATAGTTAACAATGTGCCGCTGAACTGAAACAAAGGTATAGCTGAGTAGTTCCAAACTTTTAGTTGAAAACAGAAGCTTGAATACTTTAAATTCATACGACACTGGAAGGCAACACGTAAGAACAAAAATAGTACAGAATGTTATGTGCTTCATAATAGTAAACAATGTGCCGCTGAACTGAAACAAAGGTATAGCTGAGTAGTTCCAAACTTTTAGTTGAAAACAGAAGCTTGAATACTTTAAATTCATACGACATATCATGTATTATTTCTCTGCAGGTTTAATCACCGGAATTGCAATTAGTGCTGGTTTTGGCCTACTGTTTTCATTTCTGGGTGTTGCCAAAATCACCAATAAGCTCAAACAACGAAGAGCTAAGAAGTTGAGACAGAAGTTCTTTAATAAAAACCATGGACTGCTCCTACAACAGCTAATCTCTTCAAACAAAGATATAGCAGAGAGAACGAGAATTTTCAGCTTGCAAGAGCTAGATCACGCAACCAACAAATTTGACCATAATCGCATCCTTGGCGGCGGTGGCCATGGTACAGTGTATAAAGGCATCTTATCTGATCAACATGTTGTGGCCATCAAGAAGGCTAATATTGTCGTTCAAAGGGAAATTGACCAGTTCATCAATGAGGTTGTCATACTTTCACAAACAAACCATAGGAATGTGGTGAAGCTCTTTGGCTGTTGCCTCGAGACAGAAGTTCCTCTACTAGTTTATGAGTTCATATCAAATGGAACTCTGTCTTTTCATCTCCATGGCCAAAGTGAGAATCCTTTGTCATGGAAAGATAGGTTGAGGATTTCTTTGGAAACTGCAAGGGCTATTGCATATCTACACTCTGCTGCTTCCATATCAGTATACCATAGAGATATCAAATGTGCAAACATACTTCTTACTGATACTTTAACAGCAAAAGTATCAGATTTTGGAGCTTCAAGGTCAATTGCAATAGATGACACAGGAATACTTACAGCTGTCCAAGGAACCTATGGTTACCTTGATCCAGAATACTACTACACTAGTCGGCTCACAGAAAAGAGCGATGTTTACAGCTTTGGTGTGATCCTTGCAGAGCTACTGACAAGGGTGACACCAGTTTTTTCTTCTCATTCGTCAGAATGCACAAGCCTAGCATCACATTTTGTGTCACTTGTAAGAGAAAATCGCTTGTTAGATATTCTAGACATACAAATTGTTGAGGAGGGAGGGACTGAAGATGCCGTGGTCGTTGCAAGACTTGCAGAATCATGCTTAAATTTAAAAGGTGAAGAAAGGCCTACAATGAGGCAAGTGGAGACAACACTTGAAGATGTGCAGAACTCAAAAGTCCATCTCAGTTGTCAGAGTACAAGAGTGAACCAGAATGCTATGAATGATCAGTCATACAAGGGAAGTGAAGGTGGCGAAGGAACTAGACTGTACAGCTTGGAAAAGGAGTTCATCCAATCATCCGAAATTCCAAGATGATTTGTCAAGTGAAGTGTTGTGTATTATTAGTTTGGGTGCTACACTGCAAATCCAAAAGTTATGAAGTCTGAATTATGACAATGCCTATGCTGATGGGCCATGTAGAACCAAGTATGTGAAAGTAAATAAGTGAGTTCAATTACAATTGCTACTGTTAAATCATCTAGTTCTTAACAGGGAAGTTCAAAGCTTTGCGGGAAACTCATGTTGCCAAGAATATACACATTGTGCATACTTCACATTCAAGCACCTAATTTCCATCACACACATGTGAATGGCACAGAAGATAGCTACAGACAAACTTGTGAACTGCTTTCTTGCAGGGACTTCTGATTAGAAGGCAATGGTAATTTAGCATTGCGATCAGATGATCAAAATAACATTCGGCAAAACCACTCTAAGGTGTTGCCATCTTGGCAAATCCAGAAAGTGAAGCGATTGCTTCCCCGGTTGTTAAATACAGGCAATCCGGTCTGAAATGATCTTGTGCACTGTTGGCCCGTTGTATTTTCTCCATGACCTCTCCAGTTGGATTCACAAGTACAAGCTGCGAAGGTAGAAAAAAGGTAACTTTGCTGTATAAGTAGACAGCTTGTGAACAAGAAATATGAACTTTTCATATGTATGATTTTGGGTATACCTCTAGACCACGTTTCTCTGTTGTTTTCTTTAGGTCAATGAGGAACGCTATGCCACTTGTGTCAATTGCAGGGACAGCTGAAGAAATGAACAATGCATGATGTGTCAGTGAAAATGGTACTGAAAGTATTGAAGTTATGACAAACATCATCATCATCAAATATGACTATATCATTTTTAAGGAATCACAGAATGGCCTGATCTAATAAATTCTTAGTTCCAGGTAGGAAAATGTACTCTTACAAAGCTATCTGTTACAAACATGCTATCAAATTACTCAGAAAAAAAATGCTTTCAGCTACTAGTAGAAAGTTAACACTGAAGTACATCCATACTGTTTACCGAGCTTGAGTTTAAAAAATAAGAATGCTAAACTGTGAAGCGAACGATTTTTTCGTGGAATTTACAAACCTGATAGGTCCAAGATTACGAAATGGAGTTCTGTTTGTTTATTCCCTGAAGAACTTTCATCCTCTATCCATCTCTTTGTCCTACAAATGAAAATATTTCATGGCAACTTGTTCCTCAGCTTTGCTTCAGCATTTCGTTTTAGTGTTAGCAGTTTTTTACCTTTCATTCAGGTAGTTGGTGTTTGCAAAGTTTATAGGAGCCTCAACTGTCAGTATCAAGAACCCAGGAACTCTTTGAGCCTCCTTATACTGATGGAGGTTCCGGTAAATATCTGTTCCCTTAATGTTCCCCTGAATCATCATCCTTGGCCTTGTGATTTGCATCAATACCCTAAATATAGATATACCAACCTGCAAATTTGACAATTTCAGTAACCAAGCAATTAAACTAGCAACTTCCTGTACTAAAGAAACAACAATATATCGGTTTTACAGAACCAGTATTATATTATTATTTTTATGGAATCAGCTTTATATCTCGGCAATAATTATGGTGGTTACCGCAATCGCGAGGCCTTCTTGGACCGAGATGAAGATGACACCAGCAAATGCGCACAAGCACACGAGGAAATCCATCTTGTCCATCTTCCAGATGTGGTATGCAGCAGGGAGGTCGATCAGGCCAATGACGGCAGCAATTATGATTGCTCCAAGAACAACATTCGGGGTGTAGACGAACAATGGCATGAGGAACAACAGTGTGACCATGACTGTTAGTGCCATGATCACATTTGACATGGCGGTCTTGCAGCCGGCATTGTGGTTCACAGCAGAACGAGAAAATGCTCCTGGTGAAAATGAGGGAGATCTATTTTAGAAAGGAATGCAAGAAAACACTGAAGGTTTATTTTAGTCCAGAAATGTAGCTTGCCTGTTGTCACATAGCAAGATGTACATGAGCCTACAACGTTCATCAACCCAATGGCCATCATCTCTTTGTTGCCGTCCACCTGGTAGTCCTTGAGTGAAGCAAACGTCCTACCAACTGCTACTCCTTCCTGTCAGGTTGAAATTCAGGGCACACATCAGATCATCAGTGGCACTGACTATGAAAGTACATTGCAGCTAGTTCATTATAATTTGAAGCGTCCTAGAGTAGTAATTTTTTTCCTTTATTTTTTTTAATGCAATGTGAGGTCATAAATAGGATGATTCATTATATGCATACCGTAAGGGAGATGATTCCTGTGACGAGGCCAGTCTTCATGGTGAGGCCTAGATATGTCGGGTCGAAGATTAGTTTGTCCCACGAGGGGCGATTCAGGCCACACTTGAGCTGCCCAATCTGCGCAAAAAGATGCAAACATCTATTTTGCGATCATGTTGCATAACTAATATGAGTGGTAAACATATAAATACAGTTGTTCAGTTTTTGTTGAATTCTTACGATGCTGATGCCATGGTTCTGTGCTTTGAACAGGAAAACGAGCAGGGTGGATACGATGACGGATGCCAGGGGTGCGCACGCTGATATCCAGAAGAACTTTGGCCATCTGATGCTCTGTATAGATAAGCGAAGAAATTCAGACAAACCAGTACTGCTGTGGGTGTTAGAGTCCATAGTTGCAAAAGGGAAATAAATCTAATCTTATGCTCTGAAAATGGAATTTTCTCTGACAGTTTCAGAATACCCAAAACCACAGCAGGCAGAATGGCAGATATGTATACTTTGATTTAAAAGGGTTGCCATCAGCAGGTAAGAAAAAATTGTGGTCAGTATAGTAAGAAAAAATAGCAAAAGTACAGAACACTAGAACAGAGACCAGACTTGCCAGGTTGCAGAATTACTTGAATTGTGTCAACTTCTTCTTCCTTTTGGTTACATATAAAATCGTTTTGTGGAGGAATCAAGATCAATATGGCATAATCTGAAAACAAATATTGATGTGGCCTTGAGAGGCGCAACACTATTTGCCTAGATTAGTAGCTGCACTACTATGTCTGTCAGCAGAGCACCTGTAGGCTGTAGAATCAGTAATTCAGCCGTTTAGCTGTTGTCAAGAGTGTAGTTTCAGTTGACTAAACGTGGCGCTACTTGCTAGCTAGTTGGGGAAAAGAAAAGATATGGTGCAACGTCTCAGGGGTCTTGATCACGTATGACCAACTTGACCAGTCTTTATGGGTTTTTCCCATGGTCTCTTTTCTGAATACGACATTGACCGCCGCTACTTTTTTCCCCTGGTGATTGATTAACAAACAAACAGAAAGACTGCTCGTGGTGGTGGAGTCGTGGAGCAACCTGAAGAGAGAGGAGGCACACATCCTTCCATGGATGGTGAGATATGCATCGCCCATCATTGACACGACGATTCCTATGGTCGTGAATATATCTGTTAATCGGCTGGAACCTACTCGAGTTGTTCCTAGAGTTTTCTGCCGTGACAAGCTAGGCTAGCCGACTGATCGGCGTATATATACGGACAACGTAGAAGAAGACGGAAACTAAAGCGATGGCAAAAAAAAGTTTGGTATTTTTCGTGTAGGTATAGGTGGACGACGGTCAGCTGTAGACGACAAGAGTGGAATTCATGAAGAAGCGTACAGTAGGCGTGAGCGAGCAGACGGACTTACCACATGTCTGGCTGTGAGCAGGAGCACCAGGAAGCAGATTCCCATCAGGATCGTCTGCCACGACCACTGCACATACATACATACACGCACACGGACGCAAAGTTAGCTGATTGAGCACTGTGTGCATGGCGTTCAGGGTTTAAGCTAGGGATTGATGGCTGACCTCGTTGGTGTGCTGAAAGACGGAGGCCATGACGGGGACGATGCCCATCTGCGTGGTGAAGTGGACGATCCCCAGCAGCGCCTTAAGCTGCTGCAGCGACACGATCACCGCCGCGCCCGCCATGAACCCCACCAGCGTCGCCTTGGACAAGAAGTCGATGATGAAACCCAGCCTGAGGATGCCCAGCGAGGCCTGGACGACGCCGGCGAAGAGCGTGGAGGTGAAGGCCAGCTGCAGGAACAGCGTCGGCTCCGCCGACGGGCTCACCGCCTGCCGCAGCATGGACCCCATGATCAGCGACGCGATCGACACCGGGCCCACGGCCAGGTCCCGGGAGCTGCCCAGCACCGCGTACACCAGCGGCGGCACGAAGCTCGAATCTGCACATACGTACAAAACGACGTCAATGATCATCGTACGCTACACGTGGATGTGTACCGACAGAAATGGAAGGCGTGTGAGTGTTTGTATATACGTACAGAGGCCTATGATCGGAGGCAAGTTCGCCAACTTCGCGTAGCTAATGCCCTGCAGTGAGCACATACGAACACCGTTGGTCACGGGTTGTTGGTGGGAGATTGGTCATATATACGCAAGGTTCCAAATCAGCAGAGCTGCACAGCTGACCAGCTAGAAATTTCTTTTGGATGCATTTGAAAACTACGAACGTAAATCGGTGGTAAATGTACAAAATTCACAGCTCGAGTATCTTGAAATTACTGAGTGGGTGAGTAGTGCATGCCTGAGGGATGGCGAGGCTGGCAATGGTGAGGCCGGCGATGAGGTCGGACTTGAAGAGGGACAAGGAGTAGCCGGGCGCCCACTCCAGCACCGGGAACAGGTACTTCACCGCCAGCAGGAACTTGGCCCGCTGCGGCTGCCCCTTGAAGCTCCGGAACGGGTCGTCCGGGAAGAAGGTCTCCTTCACCTTCCCCTTCATCTTGCTCGCCGTGCTCTGCGCCGGCGGCGGCGCCACCTTGTGTACCACTCCCATGGCCCCCAGCCCCATCTCCGGCGCCCCGACTACCACGGCTTCCTTGGTCTGCCGGCTCTCGCTGCCATTGTGGCCGCCATAGGCACCGCTCATCCCCACCATGCGAGAGACTATTGGTTGTGCAACAGCTATCCACCTAGTAGTGTCGTCTGAGCTGATCAAGCCACTGCGCTGCGCTGCACGGGTGTGTCCGTATATGTATACGATGGGCCTAGCATCTCTCCGAGGCAGGCAGGTGTAGGAAGAGCCTAGTCGCTACCTACAAAAGAAGAAAAGGGGTACGCAACTAGAGGAAAAGAGTGAAGAATCAAGGGTGACATGAGAGGGGGTAGGGCCTTCGATCAATAATGCCACATATAAATCCGTAGTTTTCCTCCTGGATGGGATCCGTAGATTTGATACCACCACCATCCTTGTGATGGGGAAATATACACCATCTTTTGCTTTACCATGCAATTCAAATGATCTCATGTATATGCTTGCAGCGACACATACACTCCCTCTGTTCTCGAATACATGTCATGCATGTCAGTCTAGCGTTTTTGTATGAAAGTGACTATTTCTCGGTTTATCGGGAAATATTTTTTTCATGAATGTGTGTCATTCAACTTGACATATTTCATAAATTACATCTCATTGTACGATTTATGCTTCTCCATTTATTATTTGTAATGATATTTTTTATTTTATTATTATTATTATTATAGACATGATTCAGGCTAAGAAAGATAAATAGACTACATCCCATCATCCCAGTTTACAACAATTAGTGTGAGGATGGTAGTCAAAGATCTAGAAAGTAGAAAGGGAGATGCCCATCTGGATCGATGAAAATCTACGAATTTGAAATGTTAAAAAAATATTTTGTTTTAACCATTTTAGTGCAAGAATACATTGAGACGTTGAGTCTTGAAGTTTTACAGCTTTTCATGGCTGACTCATTAATTGTATGTGAAAAGTCACTTAGAGCTTATTGAGTACCGTGCGCCAACTAATATTTAATTCTTCCGTCAACAACTAATGATGCGGAGGAGAGAATAATTTAAAAAAATACACTTTGTTAAGAGTAAGATGTACTCTTAATAAAATTTAGGCTAAATTTGAACTTATTGGTTGTATGCATTGTTGCATTTAATGGCATCTCCGCGTGTAGTGTTAGTTTAAGAGGCACCATAATGTAGACATGAGCAGCAAGGCTTTGAGAGCCCACCCCAAAACCCTCCTTTTAAAATAGCTCATTAAAAACAAATGTTATAATTTATATGTATATTTTAAATTAATTAATTCATTATTTAAAATACATAATTAGATCATGTTTAAGCTTTTCTTTTTGGACCAGGTTTTGTAAAACCTGACCCAAAACCCGGCATGGCTCTAGCTATGCCTAGGGTCACCCTATTTTATAAATAAGTTTACTATCCAATTTAAATGATGTCTAGGGACCGGAAATTCAACAACTGACATAAAGGAATATTCTGAGTAAGAATTATCACTACTTGAAAGTACTTATGCCATGTCTTGTTTGATGATTATGATGATGTGCTTTGAAAACTTGATGGTCTCAGTTTTATGTATCCCATGGTAGTTACTTTGGTTTCTCTATACCTAGTTTGGAACTAGATGGATATTATTTTTCTCCTATTATCTTCTCAATATTAGAATGGCAGTACTCCCGATTGTTTTCTTTAGGATAAAATTTATTGTTCTTGAAATTTTTCTGTAATGTACATATGGCTTCAACTTAAGAAGTTGGCTTCTAGTTGTACCATGGTATGAACAAGAAGCCATGCTAGAGGCCCAACTACGCCCCCAATCTACCACAAAAATAACCTATTGAGTATGGGCATTATCGGTAATATATGTGGCATGCTCATTATCTGAAAATAAAAAGTCGGGTCGCACATACAAGATAATAGCACTCTTGTTGGTTAGACCCAGTGGTGGAGGGTGCCAGCTAAACTAGGAGGGATAATTGCTCAGCTTGTAGTGTTAGCCTGGGTTCAATAAGAAATATGTCTCATGTTGGCCAATATTTCTCAACTTTTATGGGCTAAATAACCAGGGTTTACTGGAAGACCGGGCCACAACCCGGGATGGTCTCCAAGACCCTCCGCCAGTGGTTAGACCTAACTTCAAAAAACTAAGAACACTACAATCGAACTGAATGATCACATCTTAAATATTTCCCCCGAGTCACTTTGTTTCTCATTTGCACATTCAAGAAATCCTTGCAAACATCAGACAAGATGTAAAATTATGAGCATAGTCAAAACATTGATGGTGTTGTTGAATGTTTAGCGTTGTAGTCACTTCAACAAAAAAAAATATATTCAGTGACAAAAGGGCCTCATGACAAATTTCAAACCGTCACAGATAGGCCTTAATAGGTGACGGTTTTCCCTTGGCATCCCGTACTTACAAATAATGCGTGAAAGTTTGGTTTATCATCATTGGCAAAATGTCACACATTACCCTTCCTGATGGGTTGCCCTCCTATGTCATATTACGTGACGAATTAAGACTATGGGGCATCTAAATTTTCATTTAATATTATGAAGGGCCACTTGTCAAGAAAATAAATATGTTTCGCAATTTTTAATATCATGTAGGACCACTTTTAGATAAAGAAATAATTTTCAAGAAATTATGGCTAGTAGTTTTCAAACCTGCAACCTTACAAGTATGAGGGTTTAATATTTTGAAAAAACATAACTACAACAAGTTGTCAATCCATCAAGTAAAATTGTCAACATTCTTATCCTTCACCCTATGCAGATGCAAGGTGGCTTCATGGATGAATTGTGTACCCCAAGATCCAAAGGAAGGTCTAATATTTTCAAAAATGACTCCATTCCTTAATTTGTTTCCAAATATGCAAGCTGGCAAGAATAAATAGCTCCGTGAAGAAAGGTTTGGAAAAATAATTTCTCGCTATGATAAACATCTAAGAAATATTATCTTTCCGAAGTCCAATCAATATACAAATATGATCAAATTCACCTACTAAAGTTTAAGTCAGAAATAAGATGAATCTAGTCTCCAGTTTGGTGTGTGGAGCACAACACACATGTGAACACATTTGTGACATTCCCATTGCGTCTTCTCAACATATCTCTTGTGTTAAGTCCGTCATTAATGAGCAACCATGCAAAAAAAAACTTTTATTCTTAGCAATATCTTGCTCTTCCATATCCATGAATATATCCTACTTGTAGAAATATGCATGAAGAAATTCTTGTAAAAAAGATGAGCAGTATAAACTCCATCTTTCCAAATAGTCTTCAACACATCCTTTCCTGAGTCCTCCAACTGAATCGTGGCCAAGAACATTTGCATTTGATTATACTCATCAAAAGCCTGCTGAGATAATGCTAAATAGAGTGTGGCCATGTCTTCACACTCAACTGCTTCCTTAACAGATAATGAAGTATCCAAAGCAAAAAAATGTATTCGTTGGAATTCCTTAGAAGGCATAATTTTATTCGAAGTGCCATCCCAAAAAAGAATAGAGTCACCTTTTCCAGCTATAGCAGTACAAATGGATCTGTATTCATCAGCCAGGTTCATGATATCTCTCCACCGTAAAGAGACACATAAATTTGTGGCTTGAGGTACTCCATTAGGGTAATACTTCCAAACTAATTTCACCCCAGGGATATCTTTCTTATTATAGAATTTATGCAAATGCTTCATGAGAAAACCCTCATTTTGTTTCTTAAAATCTAGAATACCAAAACACCATTTTCCTTAGGCTTGCAAATCATATCCCAAGATGCTAGAGATTTTCCTTTTGAATTGGACTTTTCGTCACTCCAGAAGAAATGCCTTATGATTATGTTTAACTGAGTAACAATGCCAGGTGGGATATCGAGGGTCATAGGAAAATATGGGCATAGAGCTAAGGCAAGATTTGATCAGTTGTAAACATCAACCATAGGCCAAGAAGGTGGAGGTAGAAACAAGTATTCTTTAAAGTCTATCCACTAGAGCATTGGTTTTGTAGTTCCCAATGGTCCGTAGTCCCAATATATGAAAAGCATATACTGAACTATATAACCAAATTCTTGTGCTAACAGAGCCACTTGGTCAACAAATATGTTAATAGGAAGTAAACAAGATTTGTACGTGATAATTGACATATAATCATGTGTATTTGCTGAAATTCTGCAAGGCTTCTTTGAGAATTTATAATTGCATCCTATCAGCGTGCATTATGAGAAGAGTGTCATAAACATATTGTAATATTGGAAAGTCATCATCTCCTTAGATGATGGGCAGATGCAGTAAATCCATGTGGAGCAAATCATGAAAACTAATTGTAGCACATCACCTCCCTAAACATATAATAAAGCAGAAAGGGGATCTCCTTGGTGCCCCCTCTCTTGCTTTTGAATTGCGTGCTAGGTATCCCATCTAAGTGAACTAAAGAGGCTCCAGAACAAAGAAAATCGCTGACCTATCTTATCCAATATTCATTTAGGCCTTTGTCTCTAAAAATTTGTAATAGAGGTTCATCCTGAATAGTATCAAAAGATTTCTCAAAACCCATTTTCCGAATAATACATGAAGCACTAGGAGATTTGGACTGATATATATTCAAAGTCCCAAGACACACGGTCATGGATAGTCATGTTTCTAATAAACCATACTAATTCTTATGGATGCATTGCATAGTGACCTCTTCCAATCTATCAACTGCCGTTTTGGTGATGAATTTCCAACAACAATTTGTAAGAGACATTGTCCTATCATTTATTTCTCTAGGCTCTGGCATTTTGAAATCAAAGTAATACATGAATTGTTCACAATCTCTATAAAAATACTCAGCAAGTTTGTAGAAACTTTCTTTCACTATAGGCCAACATTTTTTGAGAAAAATCCATCAAAACCATCAGGGTCAGGAGAGCTTCGTCAGATGGCATCTTGGAGATAGGTGCATCCATCTACTCCTAAGTGAAATTCTTTGTGAGCACATCTAAGCCATCCTGTTTTTGTAGAAATTCCAAGAAATTGTTGCCATCTCTTCATGATCAGACACTGTTCATCCATATTATGTGAGCATGCTAATTATATAATTTATTCTACTACCTCTGTTCATAAAAGGATGTCAAAAAATTATTTAAATTTGGATGTATATAGACAATTTTTTACTGTATAGATACATCCGAATTTGGATGCACATTTGGCATCCTTTTATGGACGAAGGGAGTATATCTGATTATGGCCAATCGAAATATTTAGTAATTTCCTCTCCCGATGTCATCCACCTTACATCTCTAGTTAAAATACGAAAATTGGGCATGTAGTAACTTTTCATAATGCAACTTGACCACTTTCCCAAAATTATTATCAGTAGTAAGAACCTCCAAATTGTCCAAGAAGAGGATGGCAATGTTACATTTTGCAGTTTTCTCCTTTAATATTGATAATCCAGTTTTCCTATTTGAGATAAACTCCAAGAGACTTTACTTCCCCTGAAAACGCAGCAACTTCATAATTACCCAACATTTAAAATTCCAAGCTGCTGAAACACAGTCCAAAAAACCTTGTTGGTCAATCGAATAATTTTCAAAACAAAATGTGTTAGCTTGGGAATAATTGTATGAACAGACACGACAGATGGCACATGTGATCTAGCATTAGCTTGGACAGAGGGAGAACTACAGTATTTGGATAGATTGTCGTCCAATTTGATGTAGTGAAGAACCAATCTAATTGAACTAGCATCTGGTTCTATTTGCATATTTGACCATGCATACGATATTTCTTTTAAAGGCAGCTTCAAATTACCAAGGTGACTTATTAATTCATTGAAAATAAAAAAATATCATGTGTATCTCCTCCTGGAAAATTCATGTTATCATGTGAACGAAAAAAGTTTAAATCCGCCATGGAAAGCGAAAGTTCATCATCAGGAATTGTTAGATTAAAAATCCACCGCATGAAATCATCCCTTAATTCACCTTGACATGGACCATATACACAAAATAACGTCCATTTTTTAATCTGAATGAGCCGACTGAAAACACACAGCAATATCAAATCTCTGAACTTCTATGAGTGTGCCATGAAAAGCAGAGGAATTCCATACAACATAAATTCCACCAGATGCTCCTATCGAGAGAGAATGCAGAATTATCAGTGTTTGGGACAAAATGATTTAAGGAATTTATGGTCAAACGATTCGTTTTTTTGTTTCTTGAATGCCCATCACAGGAAACTGCTCTCTTGTATTTTTTTTCACGAATGGACAGTTGTTTAGTCTCAGAATTAATAGAACCAATATTCAACAAAACCTTTGGACGGGGTCTTAGTCATTTTTTTCCATTATATAAGCTTTGCAAGCTTCAAAAGATTCAAAAGTGAATGACTTCAAAAGTACATCACTATGGAGTTAGAACATATGGGCTTGCAGATCATACGCAACAGTCACTAGACACCATCTAGTCAACAATTGCTGATGTCGCTTCTTACATATGGGTCCATGATGCTCGCGTGGCTGATGACAACGTGTGTCCAATGGTGGTGACGTCGATGTTGTCAAGTGGGTCAAGACAGTAGTGACTTTGCATTATGTAATGTGGGGCAGTCATTGATCATGGACCCTAAATGTGGATATTGACAATTTTCATATATACAATGACAAATCTGACTGATTATCCATAACCGAAGACACAAAATTTCCACATTCACCTAATATGCGCTTGACAACGACGAAAAAGTGTGTACCGTCATTAACTATTTTCTATGATGGAGCTTCTGTGACGAATTTAGTGATGGCCAATATTCATCACCAACCCATTTTCGAAAACTAGTAGATCTTATGTGAGGAAAGGGATTTGCCAGTAGATACATTTTCGGCTCTTGTGAGTTCTCCATCAATAATACAATGTTATCATCTTCCACCGAGGGAGATACATTTCTTATGTACCTTAACTAAATAGTATAGTGTGTTTTATAATTAAATGTCCAGCAAGGCTATGTACAAAGGAGCTTTCTCTTAGAAAAGAAATCTAAGATAATTGATGAATTGGAAGAGAGATATGGAGAAGTAAGTCTTCTTTAGTAAGATATGACCTCTTATCCATTAAGTGATCATTTGTTTTTTCGTTCTACCAAATTTCGTATCTCAATCGGATATTTCCAATTAAATTTTGTTCTTTTTTCGCATGTAAATACTATTAGCTAAAGATAACACTAGAATATATCTTGTTAGTAATATAAGATGTCTTTTTTTATCATCTCTCAGATGGTGCAAGGGTAAAAATACAAATAATTCCAACTATTATACATGCCCTTATGATTATCTGTGATAATATAAGAAATGGTCCCCAACGGTTCTACGTAGGTTCATGCTGCCCATGCATGTTTGACCCATCTATGATCATCTAGATATGCTACACACTTATTAGGTAAGCAATGTGGCAGCGCCAAATTTTCTCACCTGGCACGCGTATGCATATGTTGCATATGGAAGTGTGCCCGCTGCCATGGTCAAACGTGCATATGCGAATAGAAGCAGAGAATATACTCTGATCAATTTGTGACCGATTGGGTCGGACACCGACATGAGCCCATGCATGCAGCTGGGGTTCAAGTCGGAGTACCCTGCCGCGCCATGCAGCAAGTTTTTGTCCGGTGTCATGACTCATGACTGTGCCACCGAAGCATAGTAATAAACAACCTTAATTTTCACACAGATCATATTTCTTTTCAGAGTATCAACATATCGAAGCGGCTAAAATATATGTTTGCCCAATGGTAGACAACACTGCAGGATACCGAGACACTACCGACGGCCACCGAGTTTGACGACGCCTTCAGCATACATGACTAGATGCCTAAGAGCATCTCCAGCCGTTTGGGCTCCCCACGCCCAAATCCGGTGATATTGTCGTCCGGATTGGAGGAAAATTTGGCCTGGGGAGGCCCATCTTCCCAGCCGCAAGCCCAGACAAAATTGGCGAGTTCGTTCAAACATAAGCGAATTTTAATGATATTTAACATATAGAGGCGAGCTCGTGCATAAATAGGCCGAATTCGTACATATATTTGAATTCGGCGATTGGCAAACTAAACTTAAACTAAATAGCGGCCTACTACATGCCGATGGCGGTAGAAGGATGTGTAGTCGCCGCCGTCGTCGTCGTCGCTCGAGCCGGCGTTGTCCTGGGGCGGCGGAGCCTCGTACCAGCGGCTCGTGCCCTGGCCAGCGTCGCCGGTGCGTGGCGGCGACGGAAGGTACATGTCGTCGTCGCTGCTCTCCTCGAGCTTCACCACCTCCCTGGGCGCGGCGTTCCTAGCGGCGGATGGTGCGGCGGCGCGAGCGGCGAGTTGACGCGCGGCGGCCGGATCCGGCAGCCGCCGGCCGCCGCTCCGCCTCCCGGCGCTCCCGGCCGCGCCCGGACCAGTCCGGCGCGGCGTCGTCCGCGCGCTTCTCCTCCTCCATGTCCTTCGGCCGACCCGGCGATCGCCTCCGCCATCGCGGCGTCCTCCGCGCGCTTCGCCTCCTCCTCGGCGAGCTGGTTTGCGGCGGCCTCTTTCTTCGTCTTCTTCCGGCCGCTCGCGCGGAGCGGAAGGCCGGTCGCGGATGACGAGGGCACCGCCGCTGCGCCCTCTCGGTCGGCGGTGGCGACGCCGGTTCCTTCTTGACGGCCGCCCACTCCTGCTTGACGGTGGCCGGCGTCGACCCGCCGGACCTGGACGCCGACCGCGAGCCAGACGAGGAGGAGGATGACACCATCCTCCTCGGCATCCAGGAACTACCGTGCCGGCGCGACACGGTAGGCGCCACCGGCAGCGGCATCCCCAGGACGGGGGAGTTCCCGTCCTCGATGTGCGCGAGCACATTTTCGAGGGTGCGGTCAGGCGCGCTCCACCATCGGCGGCGGCCGGCGGCGTTATTCCTTGCCGGAGGAGGAGGAGGGCCGTCCTACGCCCGGATTTCGCGTTCATACCTGCGCCGGAAGAACGCGATCCACGATTCGTGGTTGTCGGGTAAGAAACGCGGATCCGCGCGCTGCTCGTCACTGAGAGTGGCGAGCACCTCATTGATCGCCGTTTCGAGTGCCCCCCCCCCGTTGGCGGCGGCGGGATCGGCACGCCGCGTGCGCTCAGCCTCCATCCCCCCGGTGCGCGGAAGTCCGGCGGCGCCGGGTAGCCCGCCGCGTGGAGGAGCCGTCCCTCCCATTGGTGGAGAGAGCGGCGGCCGAAGCCGTTCTTGGCCGCACCGTCGTTCGCCATTGCTACCTCTTCGAGTTCGGGGGAAGATTTGGTGGAATGCGAGAGAGAGGAGAGGTGAATGCGGGGCAGACGCGGTAGTTCGGCGATAAATAGAGGTAGGCGCGCGTGATACCGAGGCGACGACATTAACTCACCGCGTGGAAGCTACGCGGCCGGCGAATACCGACCGGCGGCGAGGCTTTACGGCGCGCGGAAGACGATGCGATGAGGACGACGATCGTGGTCTCTCGCCGACAAGTTGGGGCCACCAGACGCGCGGGAAGTTTCCTCGATGTTTCGCGCGCTTTCGTTTCGTCCGGAGTCCCCGACCGCTCCCCGGGGGGCCAGGGATGGCGTGGGATCGCCGGATGAATTCAAATCCGGACGAAAATGAGGAACCGGGGGCGCGACTGGGCCGAATTACGCCGTCCGGATGGAAAAAACGTCCCTCGGGGACCTAGTCGGGGTGACGAGTGGAGATGCTCTAAGGCCCATAAAAAACGATCGGCAAGGTAGGCCGCCTGCATACCAACCACAATGCCAACAGTTATCCTAGAATGGCCATCGGCACAGCTTGTGTGATGCATTTGTTTCCTAGTAATACATCACGAGGCTTGCTCCAGTACAACCCCCTCCCCAAACTCAACAAAACCGAACCGGTATTATTTAGGCCCATATCCAAGCCCAAATCCAAAACTCAGTATTCCCACGTATAGGCATACAGTCGTCGCAAGACAGTCCGGCGGACACCGCAAGACAGTCCGGCGCCGCAAGACAGTCCGGCGCAAACACCACAAGACAGTCCGGCGCCGCAAGACAGTCCAACGCAAGCACCGCAAGACAGTCCGGTTAGTCTCGTTCCCAACGCGACGGATAGTCCGGCCGAATTGCACCAGACAGTCCGGGACGGACTATCCGGCAGTTCGTCGCGCCGTCATGCCGCCGTCTAGCCTGCACGCCGCCCCAACCATACCGGTACGGACCTAAGAGACATTGCCGAGACTCGTGTCGTCCAGCTTCGCCTCACAGTGCCTCGTGGCTGCCTATCACCACCTTGTTGCTCCTCCCGCCCGGCGGCCGCGACCGCCACCGCGCTGACGAATCGCCACCAATAATCCACGTACATACATAATTATATACATACGTATGCGGAATACAATTTAGTTGGATCATACGGGTTTTGTACAGGGCTACGTACACCCGTTTAGTATTAAACGAAGGGGTATGAAGCGATCTCAGCTGTTCTTGTATTTAAGTTTGCTTTGAGTTTAGGGGAGGGGTTGTACCGGAGCAAACGCCATACATCACATGAAATGGCACGATACGTAGATTTTTATTTTTGTTTCTGAATTTTTTGTACTCGCCTTTGGTCTTAGATAAAATGATAGACTAGGAAACTCCCACATCGGATCTAGCGAAGTGAATCCTTTGAAATCTTGGCCCCAACCTTGGTTTTTCATGTTTCTATGAGACCTAACCAAACATAATAGAAGAAAAAGATCCACGGGACAACCGTCATTTCGATGTTGTTGCGTGGCTAGATGTGCCGGCGACCACCCTCGGCTTAGATGGGGTGCCAGGAAGACACCGGGATTGGATGCGTGACAAAGGTATGCCGACGGCCAAACTCTCGGTATCACCTCTACAGGTATGGCTGCATGGGAGCTACCGGGGAGACACCGTGTGGCAGGGTATGTTGACGGCCAGATCCTCGCCATAGTGCTTCCATGTACGTCCATGGCCTGTCCCTCGGTATATCTAGTTGTCTAGGAACCACCCTGAGACGTCGTGTAGCATGGTATGCCGACGGCCTTACCCTCATCATAGTGCCCGACAACGTCAAAGAGACGTCTCCGTCAGATTTGTCTGTCGAGGGCTTTGTGTTGCCGACGATCGGACGAAACTCTCGACATAAGAAGCTATGCCAACGGCCTTGACTATGCTGACAGACAGGTGCTATGTGCCGATTGAACAGATGCCGACGGCCCTATGTCGAGGGCCACCGCAGGTATACCCTTATGCCGAAGGCTTGGGACCCTCGGCGTGGTGGGCGTTTTCAAGGAACCCTTGTAATGAACTAGTGAATCCTAGCCACTCTAGCGACCGGCAGTGGTAGAAGCAGAGCCCGTCTCTTACTAGAAGGATATGATCATACTAGAAAGTTAGATATCCTCGATCCACCCAGCTTCCCCTTGCGGGGCCGATATACATTCCACAAAGCTCAGATTGCCAAATTTTCGCCGGCGGTATCTCATGCCATCCCATGTGTTCGTCCGCCGTTGGTGGCCGGGAACACCGCGCTGTCGTCCTAATCCAACACGGATGGATTCGAACCAGGAGAAAGCGATGGATGCAAAGGATTCGATCTATCGAATACACACATGCATTCACGGAATCATTGCTGTGCGTTTGTGGGCTCGCGCGCGGGTACATTTCCGGCCGATATTTCTCCGTGGCTGGCTCGGTGGGGCGGTCGCACGTCTCGACATGACCGCAGCAAGAGCAGTGCTGGATGAACGGACGGATTATTCCTGTGTACGCTGCACGCGTCCCCGTCGCATCCTTGGTCGCCGGAAGACGGCAAAAACACGAGACAGGTAGACGCACTGGAACTAAGTGGTAGGAATGCGGAAACGATCATCCGATCGACGTCGATGGAGCTCTGCCTTTTTATGGAGAAAAATGGATGGATCTGCCTTTCGTGCAAAGAGCTTTACAAAGCATTATTTAGAGATGAACATCGATCACGCATGGACGTGGATGAATAGTGCGTCCATCTCGGCGACCAGTGGCTAGATTCTACTATCTGCTTTTTAGAGCTGGCTGGCAAAGATTCTCGCGTGACAGGCTTCAATAATTGCAAATGCATTTCGTTTTCAGGGCATTGCAAATGCAGGATATTTATCCGTTTTCTCTATGCATTGTAAGGGGGTTTGTGTTGGTAGTTGTCTGCGCTTTGGACGTACATCGCTGTTGTGGCGTAAATGAAGTGGGCAATTGGCAAGTGTCAACGGTTCAGGATAGCTGCGCACTCTCTCGCACCCAGTAACCTGACATGGATCACAGATTCCGTCGTTTCCTTCGTGGTTCAGGCTAAACACATGGCATGTTCAGAGCAATCAAGCTCCAATGATTCGGCGTCTGATTGCTTCTTCCTCACTTATACACGCTTAGTCGCTTACACGCAGGTGAGGAATTTCAGTGCAAGTGGAAGGTCTGCAGCAGGCACATCACCTGCACTGGAGCTGCACGATTTGGCATTCTCACTCGATGTCCGGAACTGAAGCCCATAGATAGATTCGAGGTCGACGTCGAGGCTAGGTAGACACAGCGGGGCGATGCCAAGGTTGACGATGGGGCCGCGGATTCGGCCTCCCCCAGCCGAATCGCCGCTTATCACATCACACACACCACACCACCTTTATGCGCGTGACCGGTCGCTGGCTGCCACACCATACTCTCTGCTTACTGTGTTCGCGTTTGGTGTGCGGCGCCTAACCAATCAAATCCCACACTGTTCCTCTACGTCCACATAAGCACAAGACATCCCGTTGCCGCTGTGGAGCACTACAGCAAAGCCTAGCCGCCCAACCCAAACATGAAACATGTTTCGAATCAGTCATCTGCCTCTAGCTCAAGTCCGCGATACCAAGCAAGCGAAAGTAGTGCCAACACGTTGTACACTCTGGAGCCTTCAGTCGATGGCTAGCCGAGCTCCGGAAGAACTGGTAAGGATCTGTGTCCGGCTTCCTAGTTAAAATTAATCAAGTTAGTTGTAATTTCTTTAATTAAATTAGTCTAGTTTAAAATAGAAGGACGAGATCCACTTACAGCCCTAGAAAATGGGAAGAAAAACAAAAGGTAGAGACTGGAGAAAAATGAGGCGACCTAGGCAAAATCATGTGGCAGCAGGAGACATGTCTGAATTGACCGGAAGAGCAGTGCTGGATGGATTGTTTATTCCTGTGTAAACATGACAGAACAGGGCAAACGCATGAGATAAACACGACGACACAGACAGAAATGCAGAAGCGATAGCCGATGGACGCCGATCGATCGAGCTGCATTTCGAGCAAAGATCAACCGCGCTTTGGAGAGGAGATGCATGTATATCTAGAGGTGTAAACGGATCGGACTGGAATAGATTTTTCTCATACCATATCATTTACTTATTTATATTTTTCAGATTAGGATCGGAGCGGATATTGATCCGTTTCAGATTCGAATGCGGTACCGGGGTACAGATTCAAATCGGAAATGGGACGAAATTGGACCAGAAATAAAAATAGTCGGATATATGGTCTCGTCGGTAGACATTTATAGTTTTTGCAAATGTTGAGAGAGATTTAAACTTCAAATCTTGTGTAGTTCTGGAAAAAAAGAGACAATTTGCTAAGACCCAAGCATTGATATAAATTTAGAGCTAAATATGCTCTCCAAATGAATTTGTTAACTCAATATCACCTAACCTTGCAATATTGGCCTTGACTTTTGACTAAAAATTTGGATTATCCGGTTTAAAACCTTTGGATTATCCTAATTAAATTTAGAATTTAGGATAATTCATATATGCATGCTATTTTCTTATCCGGTGCAACACTTTGGAATCACATATCCTTATCCGTCGGATTCTTTAAAATCGGATATGGATACCTTTTAACGGATTCGGTACCCGGTTTTGGTGCGAAAATTATCATATCCGTTTACACCCCTATGTATGTCAGCAGCGCATGAACCAGGATTAGAGGATAGCGTTGGACGGTTGCTGCAAGAAGTGTATTCGGCTTCTTCTTCGATGACGGTGAGTACTTCAACCCCTAGGTATCAAGATCTTATAACCAAATCACTTTCACAAGTTCAAGCTAGGCCCACAGATTCACCTTTTTGGAAGGGTATTCTAAATGTGAAGGACGGGTTCTTTCAACAGGGTTTTTCGTGTTGGCAATGGACTTAATACACGATTTTGGGAGGATCCTTGGCTTGGCAACTCTCCTTTACTTGCTCAATATCCGGACATTTTTAATATTGTTTCTCACAAAAATGTGCGGGTTGCTGATGTTTTGAATCAAATTCCATTAAATTTTAATTTTACTCGGGTTTTAAGGGATGCAAGATGGGATGCATGGATGAGTTTGGTACAATGGTTGATGGGAGTTCAACTTACTGATCAACCAGATGTTTTTTCTTGGAACTTAACGGCTTCTAGAAAGTTTTCAGCTATTCATCGAACTATTTACTGGATCAACATGTGGTCCTACCTTCTTCCCAGGGATCAACGGGGACACATGGATTTTGGATGCACTCGCTTGATGGGTCATTCGGGATATCTTCAACCAGGGTGGCTGGTGTCATATTAATAGGATACAATATGCATAGGCAGGTTCTGTACTTCCTATTTCGTTGGTGATTCATGTCTCAACTTTAGTGGATCCATGATTTTTTTGTACGGATTTCTAGATAGCTGGTTTTTTGTTTGAATTTGATGCAATAAAGGGATGTGTGCATATTTTGGATGCAGGGGCCGGGGTTTCTTCCTCCATTTCAAAAAAATGTGTCAGTGTGGGTCATATTGATTTCTGATCGTGAATGATGTTCATGATGTACCGATAGATCGAAGATTTTGTGGGCGTATGGTATTTTAGCATTGTTGCTAGCGAAAATAGTTCATGTGTAGCTGCTGAAATCTTGCGCATGTGTAGTTCTATATGTCGATTATGTATGTCGTTGTTGTTGATCAACAATAAATCTTACTCATCTTTAGTGTGGTAGCTTCTAATTTGCGTAGTTCTTGTCGATGATAAAGTTCTTCTTGTCCATTACGGTGTTGTAGTTCTAACAGACCCCAATGTAGGTCTATACCCATGACGCCTTCACCTAGCTAGGCCCTACTCGATACCTAGGATAGTCCCTCCTTTGATCCTGAGACCTAGGACAACCCGAGGTTGATGCTCACGTATCCGGAGGATGCAGAGATCATGTCGGCGCAGGACATGTGTTTTGTTGTAGTGGACTAGGATGAGAAGCTTGTTTTTGGCGTACTTTCTAGAAAGAAAGTGATCAAGGTAGGTAAAGCCCACAACACATGGCACTTGAAGGGGGTGAAGGCCACTATGAAGTGGTCTCCATTCCGATCCACCTTCATCCTCAACATGATGTATGACATCATCAAGAACATCATCAGGACGGAAAGTTCAAGGAGGTGCACTTGAATAATTTTGCAAAGAAGGTGTTTGAGTATTGTGGCTCGGAGATGTCCTCATAGCAGGTGGACAAGAACTTGTGTAACTGGAGAGACAGTGGATCCATGTATTCAAACTGAGAGACATAAGCAGTGTCGGCTGGGATGAAGACGCTCACACCATCATCCTAGAAGACACGCACTACGGAGGTCATGTCTTGATACTAACACATGTCACTTGCTCGTAACCTATAACAGTTTACTAATCCTCTAACCTGACACAACTAACAAATTCTAATTCCCATGTTCTTCTTAGGAACACCCCAAGGACATCGAGTACCTGAACAAGCCAATTTCCAACTAAAAATAGATCCATTAAATCTTTTCCTTTGGCATTGCCACCGGCAGGTAGGCCATGGGCTCCAGTGAGTCTCTGGGTACATATTGCCCTGAGCATGGAGTTTGAGAGCATCTTCATCGAAGACTATACTATGGTCAGGTTCTTTGTCTAGGTGATGGTACTAGTGTTGTTGTTGGTGTTCCTTTTGTTGATCCTGGTAGGAAGAGGACGAGATCGATCTTTTGAGAGAATGGTGTGGTCCACACTACCTTCATGATCAAGGACATGAAAGCGGTGGATGTCGCCATCATCAATGCCTATCCTCCTGATGTGCACCAGCTTCTACTCCACCGTCATGGATGCCGCTGGGTTCAGCCCCGAGGCTCTTATGGTGGCTCTGAGCCACCTCTTTGAAAGCAAGGTGCATGGAAATGTCTTTGTAGTATGGCAGAGGACCACATGGAGCTCTATCATAGCATCTTTTCAAGCACTACTACATGTACTGCTCCTAGTAATGGGTTGGTGGTGATGCATGTATGATGATGATGTTGATGATGGTGATGGTTGTATATTTTGAAGTAGCTGGGACTTGATGAATACTTATGTCAAGGAATGTATGTTATGTGAGGTGGTATATAATAACCCATCACATGATGGTGAATTTGCGGTGGTATGATTACACCATCTTTTAATGAGGTGGTAGGATAACACCATAATAGCCGGTGCAATCACTAGTATGATCACACTAGTTGGTAGATTGAACTTATGATGCTTTTTTCCTATATGATCATGCATTCTTATGTTGCTTAGCTTGTGTTCTAAAAAAAATTCCATTCTCTTTCCTTATGTTTCATATGTTCTGTCTTGGTAGAAATACAATTGGCATGTGATGTACTACATGAGAGTTCTAGGACCCTACAAGTGATGGGAGGACGTCATCCCTCAAGTGACGGGTTACGAGCACAACCTTTACAAAGAGTATAAGACAAGAGAGCATGCATAAAAAGCTTACTCCAAGTTCTTATCGCAACAGTCTGGCAACTATGTCCCTCCAAAGATCGCAATTAACTTTGAATATTGTACTTAATGTTGGATTCTTATGTTGCTTAGCTTGTGTTCTAAATTTTTTTGCCATTCTCTTTCCTTATGTTTCATATGTTCTGTCGTAACGATGAAGTCCATCCAACGCTGATGCACCCGAAGGCTAAGACATCGATATCGCCCATGGGCATTGGATCATTTTCCATATCACAAGGCCAAGTTTTCGAAACTTCATAAAAAAAGGACGGAAATATGGGGAGAATGGTCCAATTCTAACCCCCTGGGGGGACACAATCTGGATAGCCCATTTAAATCTGGACGGTCGAGCTTTTATCGAGGAAAAAAAAGGAAAATAAAATAGAAGTTGTCAAGCCCCACACAGAATAAACCGCGTCAACTATAATTTCGCGTCGCGCCTGGAAATTTTTTTTTTTTGAAATGGTTAAGAAGAGAGTGCTCGATTTTTTGGAGAAAATTAACCGAGTGAAAACCTACAGCGACAACCAAGCCCACACAAACAACATACCCACACACACACACACAACTAAGACACTCCAACACCGCAACACTAACAAACACTCGAACACGACACTCCAACATCGAGCCGTAAAGGACAGACTACGACATAGGGGGCATCCGTCAGCCAATTGTAGATCCAGGGCAGGCAATAGCCAAGGTGGAGAGAAAATCGCAAACTTCCCTGGCGACGACCGCTCCAGACACTGCTGACAACAGTTGTAACATCCTAGGATTTGGGCCTACAAAAATAGAGAAAACAGATGTGTGCATTGCATTCATGCATAGAAAATCTGGAGAATTTTTGTGCTTTCAAATAAAACATGGCACAATAACTGAAGTTTCACTTGACTTGATGGCATTGAAGTAGATCATCAAGTCAAGCGCAATAAACCTCAATGTGTCCTTTGCTAAAACCTTGTTCTGGATATCTAAGGGATTAGATCAAATGAAACTAAAACCAACACAACAACACCTTAAGCAAGGATCAATGATTAGATCTTCTAAAGGATCATAGTATGATTTTCCTTGCAACCACATATGGATATCTACTCAACCACAAATAAAAGAATATGAAATAATTAGGAACTATTCTTAACTTGTCTTTTCAATGTCTTAAACAAATAAATATTCCTACCATAAACTTCATGGTATTTCTTGAACTCAACACCAACACAAGCTTGTCATTAAACCCTAGAGATGGGAGAGGCCTATAACCATCAAATACATAAGAATCAAACTCTAAGTTATTAACACTTAAAAGTTAAGAAACTAATTTAATTCACTTCTAAACTTATTACCAAATATGGTAAACCACGAGGTTTAAAGTGCATAATAGCCAAACATTCTTAATTGAATCATAACTTATTAAATATGTGAAATATCACAAAACTAAATTCGTTTACATTACGAATTATAGTTCAAACTATTTGAATAAAATTAACTATGAGTATTTTGAAACTCATATGATCATGCATTGGTGAAATCAAAGATCACCATTCAAAATTGGGGTATAATTCTTATGTTTGACGTTTTGATCCCAATTATAATATAAATACAATCACATATGATATAGTGACTCACACACAAGCATAAAATCATTCACAAGATATTTAGTAACAAAAGCCACTTGGCTATCCAAAAACAAATCACATGAGAGGATACCCATGCCACATAGGATGAAAATATCTACATAGCTTGAATCCTAAACTATGCCACCTCATGCTTAAAGGATTGATATGAATGAGAGCATGACAACCAAGCACCTTACTCATCAAATCAAAGCAAGAGTCACCCACCTATGTGGCATGATACTAGAGCTTGCTCAAGCCTATAAAAGGAACCTCCCATACCATCCATTTGATCATCTTGTACCATGATACAAGCAAACCAAAGAATTGGACCACTCCATACCTTAGATAGGACCAAGATGAAGCAGCTAGGAGGTGGAGGCATACAACAAGAAGTAGGTTTATCAGATTTCCTGAAGAATAAGCTATATAAGATTTCAAGGTAGAATTCCTAGGCAGACCATATATTTAGATGATCAAGTCATCATCTCATGAGTAGAGCCCTAGGATGTTTCAAGGCATTGAGAAGTGAGAGACGTGATTGATACTAGCCTTAGCCATGCCTATCCATTAGAGTACAAGAGAAGTACTACACTCTAGCATAATGGTAGTAAACATTTGATCATGGAGGTGGGAACCATATCTCCTAGTGATACTTTAAGAAGCCATACTATGATCATCACAATTGGGTAATGATCATAAACCTCTAAGAACTAGAAGTAAGAAGTTAGTAGAAATAAGTTGATCATGTCTAATGCATGATCATGCTTTGGAAAAATAGGAGAATAAGCCCATAAGTTAAACCTAGTATAATAAGCAGATAACATCCCTACATAAAATCATAGGGAGATCACTAGTAATCAACCCTAGACCTATATCTCAACCTTAACCTATGACTCACTTGATGATCATAAGTAGAATCCTACCACCCCTCATTTCAAATTATGCTTCAATTATTGAACATAAGAAAACCCTAGTGCTAAACCTTATACTTAAAACCCATGTGGTGTGATCAACCACTCATCCTTATAACCAAGACAAAGCTATGATAAGAACAATATCCACTCTAGAGATTCCAAAGATAGATTAAAGATAATAATGGTAGTAAACTTAGAATAGATTTAACCTAATTCCCAAGTCCTTATCAGATACATGAGCACATAAAATAATAGGCAAGTGACCACATTCTTAAATAAGAAACTGAATTATAAACTTTACTTTGTAAATTAACTCTTCCAACGAAATCACACTTAAATTCCTACCTATCACTAGGTAATCAGAAAGGCCTTTTGACATATAATTTAAACCTTTCAAATTGGATATCCAAAATCCTATCTATTGGGGTATTTAATGCAAACCCAAATAATAATTAATAGACCAATGTTTTAGTATCCATATTAAATTTTCTAATACACAACAATAATCTCTAATGTGTCTTAGATGAATTCTGGAAAAATTCAAATAAGAAATATATGAGAAATAGAATTGAATTCTAAACTAGACTTTTAAAACTGAAAATACAAAACAGAAACTGAAATAAATAAAAGAAAAGAGAGGAAAGCCTTACCTGGCCGCAGCAGCCCAGCAAGCCCACCAGCACTGGCCCAAGGAACAGCCTAATGCCGGCTCAGCCCACCATACCCCTTCGTTGAAATATCAACGAGAGGAGGTCATCCTCATCTTCTTCCTCGCGCATGGAGGACAGCACGACGTCGTGGCCATCTTATCCTCGTCGCTATCAACACCTCTTCGCTCGGCTGCGTGATGAGGCGTGCAACCGAGCCTATAAATACCCTGGATGAACCCTAGCCCTCGATTTCCTCCTCTCTCTGCTCCATTCTCTTCCCATACCGAAACCCTAGCTCGCCGGCCTCCGCTCATCGTCGCCGTTTGGAGCCTCCAAGAGCATTGTCGTGGCCACCATTGTCATCGCCACCCTCGACTTGCTCATCATACGCGAGGAATCGAGCCGAAGACCCCTGGAGCGTCCTCGTCGACCCCGTCTTCCCCGACGCCGATAGGTGTCGATTCTAGCGACTCAGGCCATCTCCGACCTCATCGTCAATCTCTGGGTGCTCCTGGTGAGCTCCTCAACCGAGTGTGTGCTTGCCTGGCCCGATTATGGCCCGTAGCGACGCTGCACCGTATACATGTTCCCGCCGTCGCGGTACTTCACCGTCGACCAAGCTCCGGTGACCTAACCGGAGCGGCCCCGCCACCATTTAGTTCCTCGTGACGCGCTGGTTTGAATGGAACCAGTCGCTCGTCCGCGCGTGGCCGGAATCATCGCCGCCGACAACGTCTACCCGCCGGCCACCGTGTCCCCTGCCCAGTCATCAATTTTGACTCGGTCAAGCCGACGTGGCCGCTGAACTGGCCACTGGCCCACCTGTCAATAGTATTGGGTAGGTTTAGTCCAGGTGTAAATAGCATTTCCTATTTATTTCAATTCCAGAAAATACCTAAACCTTATAAATGCATAATAAATTCATTTCAATTCAGGAAAATACAAATGAGATATCAAAATACTCATAAAAATAAACTCTATACAAATATGAAATTTCTATTTTAAATAAAAATTTAATTGTTTAACCCTTATTATTTAAGACTTTTCTTTTATCCTAAATTCAATTAAAATTCAATAAACATAAAAACTTTTTAAATTAAATAAAAACCATTAAGTAAATAAAGAAAACACTAAAAATAATTTTATTTTATCATTATCTTATTAAATCCTTATTAGAGGGATTTAAACCCAAAATGCTATTTAGTTTAATTTTTAATCTTCTAAAAATAATAAAATGCCAAGTCCATTATTATTTTAAGTTATTAATAAATTTAACTTTATCATCAAGTTATTACCTTAAGAATTGCATCACAAATAGAAACCCTAATTCCATATTGAATAAAACTACAACCTTATCATTTCATGTGAGAACCCTAAAGCCCTAATTCTATTAGGAACCCTAGCTCCATAATTTCATGTGAAACTTAAAACCCTAGGAACCATGAAATGTAATCCTACTACCTTAAAATTCATTATAGATCCACAATTAGCAACTAAATGCATATCCACGTTCACATAAAATATACAAACCCTGTTACTAATAAATTGGTATTTCATCTATACATACTAATAAAACCTAGATGATCTAGTAGGACCACCTAAGTGTAAACCCTTGTTCCTATTACCAAGGCCATCATCCTTAATTATCCATATTTAGTATCACACCATTGTGATTAATCCTAATAGTATTCATGTTTAGTACTGGACCTTACAATGCCCATAATCCACTAAACCGTACAAGTACTACAAAATCATGAACCATCCTATTTAGGAACGAACTATTCCTTACTAAGTGGATCCAATAGCAAATACTAGACACCATAAGCTTTAATTGAAATACTTCATATTGCTTAACTAATATGTTCTTCAAAAGTTATTCTTTTGAAGTAAATAACGAGTAGTCATCAACCCTGCCTAATAGGACATATAAACCCTAGCTATCCATCACCAGTAAGATATAACCAACCATGATAACAACCATGTATAATGAATTGCTTTAGATGCTTATGCTTAACTAACCATACAAGCTCTAGATACTGATGAATCCAACTTTGTTGTGATCCATCTAATCCTTACTCTAGAAACTAATCGGAACCATAGTAAACCATAGAACTCCACAACCCTAATTATCATACTTGTTCTTTATCAAAGAACTTGTATTTCAAAAGTTATTCTTTTGAAGTATATGATAAGTAATCATTAACCCTGTCATATAGTACTAAAACTGAAAACTATCCATTACATGTTAGAATTATACCAAATGTTATTGTGGTGTGCTAGTACTGTTATTATTGTGATGTACTACACTACTTATTTATAATACCAAGTTAAACAAACCATAATACGAACCTTGTTTGTGAACCATTTCTAAAAGTACAAAACACCCTAAACAAATCATTTCAACTCACTAATCATAAATCATCGGGGTTAGGTTACGCTTAGAGCTATTGCATCTCATACTTATGCATTATAGCATATTTGCCAATCTTTTAAACACTGTCTTTACCGGACAATGATGCTATTTCAGAATTTGGAGTTATCTAGTATTGAAGTCCTTGACTGCATAATCTTCCAGTTAAGAAAGGCAAGTTCATCGCTTGCTCATGCCATTTGAGTATTTTTATCAAATTAATTGCAAAGTATTATACTTATCACTCTTGCATCAAAAGCGAAGTATTATTTTCATAATTAAGAATATGACTATGTGGTGGGAAATGGAACAATGGTATGTGTCCAGTAGAGGTTCCATTGCAATGGGTTTATATTCACATAGGATTAATAATAAATATCGTTCAGTGATTCTTGAGAGGATAATACCCATGCCACATAGGATAAAAATATCTACATAGCTTGAATCCTAAGCTATGCCATTTAATGCTTAAAGGATTGCTATGAATCAGAGCATGACAACCAAACACCTTACTCATCAAATCAAAGCAAGAGTCACCCACCTATGTGTTATGATACTAGAGCTTGATCAAGCCTATAAAAGGAACCTCCCATACCATCCATTTGATCATCTTGTACCATGATACAAGCAAACCAAAGAACTGGACCACTCCATACCTTAGATAGGACCAAGATGAAGCAGCTAGGAGGTGGAGGCATACCACAAGAAGTAGGTTTATCAGATTTCCTGAAGAACAAGCTACAAAAAAATTAAAGATAAAATTCTTAGGCAGACCATATATTTAGATGATCAAGTCATCATCTCATGAGTAGAGCCCTAGGATGTTTCAAGGCATTGAGAAGTGACAGAGGTGATTGATACTAGCTTTAGCAATGCCTATCCATTAGAGTACAAGAGAAGTACTACACTCTAGCATAATGGTAGTAAACATTTGATCTTGGAGGTGGGAACCATATCTCCTAGTGATACTTTAGGAAGCCATACTATGATCATCACTATTGGGTAATGATCATAAACCTCTAAGAACTAGAAGTAAGAAGTTAGTAGAAATAAGTTGATCATGTCTAATGCATGATCATGCTTTGGAAAAATAGGAGAATAGGCCCGTAAGTTAAACCTAGTATAATAAGCAGATATCATCCCTACATAAAATTATAGTAAGATCACTAGTAATCAACCCTAGACCTTGAAGGATAACGTTGCATAGAAAACAAAAATTTTCCTACCGCGAACACGCAATCCAAGCCAAGATGCAATCTAGAAGACGGTAGCAACGAGGGGATATCGAGTCTCACCCTTGAAGAGATTCCAAAGCCTACAAGATGAGGCTCTTGTTGCTGCGGTAGACGTTCACTTGCCGCTTGCAAAAGCGCGTAGAAGATCTTGATCACGATTGCTTCCAGGCGCCACGAACGGGCAGCACCTCCGTACTCGGTCACACGTTCGGTTGTTGATGAAGACGACGTTCACCTCCCCGTTCCGGCGGGCAGCGGAAGTAGTAGCTCCTCTTGAATTCGACGGCACGACGGCGTGGTGTCGGTGGTGGTGGAGAAATCCGGCGGAGCTTCGCTTAAGCGTGCGGGATGTGGTGGAGGAGAGAGACCGCTAGGGTTTGGGGAGAGAGGGGGGTTGGGCGCCGGCCCTCTAAGGGGTGCGGCCAAGGCTGAGGCTTGAAGTGGTCAGCCCCCTCTCCTATGCCCCTCATTATATAGGTGGAAGCACCAAGAGTTCTAGTCCAAGTCTTCGAATAAGACCCCAACACTAAAACCTCCCATATGTGGGAAACCTACTCAAGGAGGGAGTCCTACCCAAGGTGGGACTCCCACCTTTCCTTGAGGTGGGTTGGCCGGCCACCCTAGAGGAGTCCACCTTGGACTCCTCCCCTTTAGGGTTGGCTGGTCATGCAAGGTGGAGTCCCTCCGGGACTCTACTTTCCATGGTGATTTCTTCCGAACTTTTCTAGAACCTTCTAGAACCTGCCATAAATGCACCGGATCATTTCCAAACTTGTAATATGACTTCCTATATATGAATCTTATTCTCTGGACCATTCCGGAACTCCTCGTGATGTCCGGGATCTCATCCGAGACTCCGAACAAATATTCGAACTCCATTCCATATTCAAGTTCTACCATTTCAACATCCAACTTTAAGTGTGTCACCCTACGGTTCGTGAACTATGCGGACATGGTTGAGTACTCACTCCGACCAATAACCAATAGCGGGATCTGGAGATCCATAATGGCTCCCACATATTCAACGATGACTTCGGTGATCGAATGAACCATTCACATACGATACCAATTCCCTTTGTCACGCGATATTTTACTTGTCCGAGGTTTGATCATCGGTATCACTCTATACCTTGTTCAACCTCGTCTCCGACAAGTACTCTTTACTCGTACCGTGGTATGTGGTCTCTTATGAACTTATTCATATGCTTGCAAGACATTAGACGACATTCCACCGAGAGGGCCCGGAGTATATCTATCCGGTCATCGGGATGGACAAATCCCACTCGTTGATCAATATGCCTCAACTCATACTTTCCGGATACTTAATCCCACCTTTATAACCACCCATTTACGCGAGTGGCGTTTGATGTAATCAAAGTACCTTTCCGGTATAAGTGATTTACATGATCTCATGGTCATAAGGACTAGGTAACTATGTATCGAAAGCTTATAGCAAATAACTTAATGACGAGATCTTATGCTACGCTTAATTGGGTGTGTCCATTACATCATTCATATAATGATATAACCTTGTTATTAATAACATCCAATGTTCATGATTATGAAACTAATCATCCATTAATCAACAAGCTAGTTTAAGAGGCATACTAGGGACTTCTTGTTGTCTACATATCACACATGTACTAATGTTTCGGTTAATACAATTATAGCATGATATATAAACATTTATCATAAACATAAAGATATAAATAATAACCACTTTATTATTGCCTCTAGGGCATATCTCCTTCAGTCTCCCACTTGCACTAGAGTCAATAATCTAGTTTACATTTGTAAAGATATAACACCTTGGCCTTCTGGTGCTTTATCATGTTTCGCTCACGAGAGAGGTTTTTAGTCAACGGATCTGACACGCTCAGAAACGTATGTATTTTGTAATTCATTTGCGTCTCAACGCATCACTCATTTCCAAATGAGTCGGCATTAAATATGTTTGGTCTTTTGGTGGAACCTTAATTCCGCGGTCTGAAATATGTCACTAATATTTCACACACAATATAGCTTCAAAGTTCTGACTCTATCGGAAATACACCAAGTTCTCAAAGAACCTCTTGACTTAACATCCTTTGTCATTGTCAAAACAATGACATACTCTGCCTTCTTTTGTAGAATCTGTCATAATATTTAGAACTCTTCTAAATCTAGCATAGACAACTTCTAGCTCATTGTGCTACCTTTTAAACAACACTTAATCTAATTTGAGATTGAAATTATATTTTATATGTGACAAAACCAATATCGGTGTAACACCTTACAGCGATTTGTTTCATACAAAAATATATATATATATCCTTAGTTCTTCTAAAGTACTCAAGGATATTCTTACTGTCGTCCAATGATCATCATATGAATCATTCTGGTATATGCTCATAACACTTTATAGCACATGATATCTGATTGTGTACATATTATTCGTGATCTATAATCACTCATGTGTTTTTACTCATTGAGTGTCAGATACACTCAAGTTAAAACTTCACATGACAAGAATATTTTCTTAATATTTCTATATTGAACTATTTTCAATATCCATTCTATGTACTTTGACTTAAACTTATTTTGTGTTTTAATCTATCTTCATAGATCTTGACACTAGATATGTTTCAGTCCATATCCTTTCATTGAAATTAATTTCTCAATGAAACCTTTTAATCAAGTATATAATTACATCATTTATAACTAACTATATGTCACCTACATAAAGTATTATAAATGTGTCTTAGCGCTCCCACTTAATTTCTTGCAAATGCAAGCCTCTTCATCGTTTCTGATGAAATCAAAAACTCTTTGACTATTTCATCTGGTGAAGATTCCAACTCCGCACTACTTTCTTCATCCAATTGAAGTTCGTATACCTATCTAGTATTCCACGGACCAGCAAAACTCTTGGTTGTATCTTGTATACATACTTCTGTTAAGTAGTGTATTTTGCCATCCTACTAGCATATCTCATAAAAGAAATATGTAGTGATTACTAGAATAATCCACATAGACTATAAGCATTGCTACGGAAGATCTAATCTTATCGTATTCAACTCTTTGAACTTTGTCGTAAACAATTTTTCGATAAGTCAAGCTTTCTTCAAGGATATTTCATCCAAGTCTATCAATTTCATAGATCCATTTACTTTCATAAAGTATTCATCTATCTTGGATTTCATGGCGCATGGCCATTTTAACGGAGTCGGGGCCCATCATAACTTCTTTGTTTTGTAGTTGGTTTATCATTGTTCAAAATCAATCCTTTGTCCACAAATCATTTATTTGATCACAAAGTAAACCATACCTACAAGGTTCAATATGTACTTCGATCTCCATGGCTAAAACACTTTGTAGTCATGAGAGCCATGATCGTCGTGGCCGCTTCCGAAACCAATTCCGATGCTGCGCTACTCCGATCATTATGCTCGGGTTCATAAACCTTATCAAATTATATTGTCCTCCCACTCAAATACTTCACTCGAAACAATTTCTCGGAAATAAGAAACATTGACAAACACTTTTGTCTTTGTCTCGTGGGAAGAATTCCCAAATAAATCTCTGGGATAACCAACAAAGACATTCATCCGATTTTGGTTGTAAACTTATTTACTTATGCTATGCATACCAAAATTTAAGAAAAGACTATTAGGTTTATACCCATGTCATAACTCGTATGATGTCATTTCAACGGATCATGATGATGCTCTATTCAGTGTAAAGCGGTAGTCTCTAAAGCATAATCCACAAAAATATAATGGCATCAATATTTTATCTCATCATTGATCCAACAAAGTTTGGATATATCTCTTGGATACTTCATCATCACTATGATACTCCAAGAAACGTAAGTTGTAGAACAATTTCATAACTCTCTTAGATGTTCGCTAAAACTCGTAATTCAAATATTTCCACCATGATCCAATCATAGATATTTGATTTCTATTACGATGATTTCCACTTCATACTGAAATTTATTTGAATCCATTCAAATGTTTCAAACTTCTTCCTTATTGAATATATCCACATATATATACTCAATTCATTGTTGAAAGTTTTCATGAAGTAGAAGAATCTCCCGCACACAACTATGCCCGAGTGAACCACATACATCATCATGTATTTTTCCACTAAGTTAGTTGCCCGTTCAACTTTTGGCCTATGAACGGTATTTTAATCATTCTCTTTAGAAAAGATTTGCAAGCGCCAAATGATTCAAAAATCAAATGACTCCAAAAATCC
The DNA here is from genome assembly GCF_022539505.1 of Lolium rigidum. Classification (NCBI taxonomy): domain Eukaryota; kingdom Viridiplantae; phylum Streptophyta; class Magnoliopsida; order Poales; family Poaceae; genus Lolium; species Lolium rigidum. The sequence continues at coordinate 18,808,498 of NC_061514.1, read as the reverse complement.
ATTTGCATGGAGTTCCTTCATGCGTTCCTTTCTAACATGACCTAAATGGCGGTTCCACAAATAAGTGGAATTCAAATCATTTGCCTTATGGCATTTTAGTGTCAGTGTTATGTATGTGTGTTTCACCATTAAGATTTATAATAACTTATCCATCGTATATGGAGTAATGTCATAATTTGAACAACTCATTGTTTTCATTTGACCAGAGCAAAATAACAATTATTAAGTTCTTTATTATAAATTCTAAGGGCTAGATAGAATGCTAACGACGAACATAATAACACTTTATTTTGTTCCAATCGTGCATTCCTATCATATTCCTTGTCAGTCACTTAGGCCATTGTATTCTTGTATTGCGTTGTTTTGTATGACACTTCATACCAACCAATATAGTACTAATACCCAAGAATTTCTTAGTGTGACTTAACTAGGAATACAACCATAACATGTATATCATTTATATACACATGAGCTAGACTTTCTAGTCTTTTCTTTTCTTTTTGCCAAAATATCTTTTGCAGTTTCTCTTTTAGCTTTCCTCATTATTCAGAAAAACACTTCAACATCAATAACTTCTAGGTTTGTTGGTCTAATACCAATAACCTTGAGGTTCTTATTTTGAAGTTGATCATCATATGACAAGTGTTCTAGATTTCACTTATTAGTAACTATGATGAACAATTTCACTCATAATTTTATCAATCAATTCATGACAACTTTTTGAGACCATGTCTGTACATGCTAGGCTCATAAAATTTAACCTTAGTATTCGCATGTGCAAATCTGGCTTGCACCCGTTGTAAGCACACGTAGAATCTATAACACCCGATCATCACGTGATGCTTCGATACGACGAGTCGTAGCAACGGTGCATACTAAGGATGATAACTTCATGGATATGCGAATATTGTTAGTGCCCCAATAGTTGGAGGATTGTGACGCCTGGCGTCTTCAACCTTCATACATTCCCATAAAACTTATGAGTTTATGTAGTCTCACCAAAATATATTCTATCATCTTGCAATAAGGTCTTAGATATCACATATATCTCATACCTTGATTATTTCCGAAAACTAAATTTTCAGCTCCTTATTTTTCAAACAGATTTGAACTTCAAGTTTTACGGAGACAAGATAACTTTAGGTACTAATTGAAACCACAACTCTTTGAATCAACAATGTGAGGTTTACTAAAAGTTTGCAATAGGACTTAATCATTTCTTGATTCTTTAACAATACGGTACCAATCTGTAAAGTTTCTTATCAGACTTAACGGTATTTCTATCTCAATTACAAGACTAGCGCATGGTAGAAAACGGATGCCAATACTACAAAATTAATTCAAAATACTACTCGGACTATGTTTATGATAATTAGTTCATGTTTTAATCTAATTACTAATGAACTCCCACTTAATACAACATCCCTCATAGTTGTTATGTGGTACACGATCCAAATCCACTACACCAAAACCGATCATCACGTGAGATGATGTAGCTTCAATGGTGAACATCAACATGTTGATCATATCATCCATATGACTCGTGTTCAACCTTTCGGTTTCCGTTGTCCCGAGGCCATGTACGTACATGCTAGGCTCGTCAAGCAAACCCAAGTATTCCGCGTGTGCAACATGGCTTACACCCGTTGTATGTGAACGTTGAATCTATCACATCCGATCATCACGAGATGCTTCAAAACGACGAACTGTACAACGGTGCATACGAGGGGAGAACACTTTATTATCTTGATATTAATGTGAGGGATCATCTTATAATGCTACCGTCGCGATCTAAGCAAAATAAGATGCATAAAGGATTAACATCACATGCAATTCATATGTGATATGATATGGCCCTTTAGTCTTTGCGCCTTCGATCTTCATCTCCAAAGCACGGACATGATCTCCATCATCAACGGGCATGATCTCCATCATCGTCGGCGTGGCGTCAAGGTTCATGGCGCCGTCTTCATGGTTGTTCACCTCATGTAGTAACTATTACAACTACTTTGAAATACTACTCAACATGAAATTTAAAGACAACCATAAGGCTCCTGCCGGTTGTCACAATACAATAATGATCATCTCATACATATTCATCATCACATCATGGCCATATCACATCACCAAACCCTGCAAAAACAAGTTAGACGTCTCTAATTTGGTTTGCATATTTTACGTGGTTCAGGGTTTTCGAGTAAGATCTAATCTACCTACGAACATGAACCACAATGGTGATACTAGTGTTGTCAATAGAAGAGTAAGTTGAATCTTCACTATAGTAGGAGAGACAGACACCCGCAAAGCCTCTTATGCAATACAAGTTGCATGTCGAACGAGGAACAAGTCTCATGAACGCGGTCATGTAAAGTTAGTCCGGGCCGCTTCATCCCACTATGCCACAAAGATACAAAGTACTCAAACTAAAGATACAAGAGCATCAACGCCCACAAAACCATTGTGTTCTACTCGTGCAACCATCTATGCATAGACACGGCTCTGATACCACTGAAGGATAACGTTGCATAGAAAACAAAAAAATTTCCTACCGCGAACACGCAATCCAAGCCAAGATGCAATCTAGAAGACGGTAGCAACGAGGGGATATCGAGTCTCACCCTTGAAGAGATTCCAAAGCCTACAAGATGAGGCTCTTGTTGCTGCGGTAGACGTTCACTTGCCGCTTGCAAAGCGCGTAGAAGATCTTGATCACGATTGCTTCCGGCGCCACGAACGGGCAGCACCTCCGTACTCGGTCACACGTTCGGTTGTTGATGAAGACGACGTTCACCTCCCCGTTCCAGCGGGCAGCGGAAGTAGTAGCTCCTCTTGAATTCGACAGCACGACGGCGTGGTGTCGGTGGTGGTGGAGAAATCCGGCGGAGCTTCGCTTAAGCGTGCGGGATGTGGTGGAGGAGAGAGACCGCTAGGGTTTGGGGAGAGAGGGGGTTGGGCGCCGGCCCTCTAAGGGGTGCGGCCAAGGCTGAGGCTTGAAGTGGTCAGCCCCCTCTCCTATGCCCCTCATTATATAGGTGGAAGCACCAAGAGTTCTAGTCCAAGTCTTCGAATAAGACCCCAACACTAAAACCTCCCATATGTGGGAAACCTACTCAAGGAGGGAGTCCTACCCAAGGTGGGACTCCCACCTTTCCTTGAGGTGGGTTGGCCGGCCACCCTAGAGGAGTCCACCTTGGACTCCTCCCCTTTAGGGTTGGCTGGTCATGCAAGGTGGAGTCCCTCCGGGACTCTACTTTCCATGGTGATTTCTTCCGAACTTTTCTAGAACCTTCTAGAACCTGCCATAAATGCACCGGATCATTTCCAAACTTGGAATATGACTTCCTATATATGAATCTTATTCTCCGGACCATTCCGGAACTCCTCGTGATGTCCGGGATCTCATCCGGGACTCCGAACAAATATTCGAACTCCATTCCATATTCAAGTTCTACCATTTCAACATCCAACTTTAAGTGTGTCACCCTACGGTTCGTGAACTATGCGTACATGGTTGAGTACTCACTCCGACCAATAACCAATAGCGGGATCTGGAGATCCATAATGGCTCCCACATATTCAACGATGACTTCAGTGATCGAATGAACCATTCACATACGATACCAATTCCCTTTGTCACGCGATATTTTACTTGTCCGAGGTTTGATCATCGGTATCACTCTATACCTTGTTCAACCTCGTCTCCTGACAAGTACTCTTTACTCGTACCATGGTATGTGGTCTCTTATGAACTTATTCATATGCTTGCAAGACATTAGACGACATTCCACCGAGAGGGCCCAGAGTATATCTATCCGTCATCGGGATGGACAAATCCCACTGTTGATCCATATGCCTCAACTCATACTTTCCGGATACTTAATCCCACCTTTATAACCACCCATTTACGCGAGTGGCGTTTGATGTAATCAAAGTACCTTTCCGGTATAAGTGATTTACATGATCTCATGGTCATAAGGACTAGGTAACTATGTATCGAAAGCTTATAGCAAATAACTTAATGACGAGATCTTATGCTACGCTTAATTGGGTGTGTCCATTACATCATTCATATAATGATATAACCTTGTTATTAATAACATCCAATGTTCATGATTATGAAACTAATCATCCATTAATCAACAAGCTAGTTTAAGAGGCATACTAGGGACTTCTTGTTGTCTACATATCACACATGTACTAATGTTTCGGTTAATACAATTATAGCATGATATATAAACATTTATCATAAACATAAAGATATAAATAATAACCACTTTATTATTGCCTCTATGGCATATCTCCTTCAGACCTATATCTCAACCATAACCTGTGACTCACTTGATGATCATAAGTAGAATCCTACCACCCCTCATTTCAACTTATGCTTCAATTATTTAACACAAGAAAACCCTAGTGCTAAACCTTATACTTAAAACCCATGTGGTGTGATCAACCACTCATCCTTATAACCAAGACAAAGCTATGATAAGAACAATATCTACTCTAGAGATTCCAAAGATAGATTAAAGGTAATAATGGTAGTAAACTTGGAATAGATTTAACCTAATTCCCAAGTCCTTATCAGATAGATGAGCACATAAAACAATAGGCAATTGACCACATTCTTAAATAAGAAATGGAATTATAAACTTTACTTTGTAAATTAACTCTTCCAAAGAAATCGCACTTAAAGTCCTACCTATCACTAGGTAATCAGAAAGGCCTTTTGAAATATAATTTAAACCTTTCAAATTAGATATTCAAAATCCTATCTATTGGGGTATTTAATTCAAACCCCAATAGTAATTAATAAAACATTGATTTTTTATCCATATTAAATTTTCTAATACACAACAATAATCTCTAAAGTGTCTTAGATGAATTCAGGAAAAAATCAAATAAGAAATATATGCAAAATAGAATTGAATTCTAAACTAGATTTTTAAAACTGAAAATACAAAACAGAAAATGAAATAAATAAAAGAAAAGAGAGGAAATCCTTACCTAGCCACAGCAGCCCAGCAAGCCCACTAGCACTGCCCAAGGAACAACCCAACGCCGGATCAGCCCACCATACCCCTTCGTTGAAATATCAACGAAAGGAGTTCTTCCTCATCCTCTTCCTCGTGCATGGAGGACAGCACGACGTCGTGGCCATCTTCCCCTCGTCGATGTTGACACCTCCTCGCTCTGCTGTGTGACGAGGCGTGCTACCGAGCCTATAAATACCATGGATGAACCCTAGCCCTCGATTTCCTCCTCTCTCTCTCTCTCTGCTCCATTCTCTTCCCATACCGAAACCCTACCTCATCGGCCTCCGCTCATCGTCGCCTTTTGGAGCCTCCTCGAGCACCGTCGTGGACACCATCGTCATCACCACCCTCGACTTGCTCAGCATGCGCGAGGAATCAAGCCGAAGACCCCTGGAGCGTCCTCGTCGACCTCGTCTTCCCCGACGCCGGCAGCTATCAATTTTGGCGACTCGAGCCATCTCCAACCTTGCCGTCAAGCTCTGCGTGCTCCTGGTGAGCTCCTCAACCAAGTGGTGTGCTTGCCTGGCCCGATTATGGCACATAGCAACGTCGCACCGTATACCTGTTCCCGCGGCCGCGGTACCTCGTCGTCGACCAAGCTCCGGTGACCTAACCGGAGTGGCGCCGCCACCATTTAGTTCCTCGTGACGCGCTGGTTCGAATGGAACCATTCGCTCGTCCGCGCGAGGCTAGAATCGTCGCCGCCGACGACGTATGCCCGCCAGCCACCGCGTCCCCTGCCCAGTCATCAATTTTGACTCGGTCAAGCCGGCGTGGCCACAGACCTGGCCACTGGCCCACCTGTCAATAGATGTGGGTAGGTTTAATCCGGATGTAATTACCATTTCCTATTTATTTCAAATTCCAAAAAATACCTAAAACTTCATAAATGCATAATAAATTCATTTCAATTCACAAAAATACAAATGAGATATTAAAAAACTCATAAAAATAAACTCTATCCAATAAAAATATAATATGAAATCTCTATTTTAAATAAAATTTAGTTGTTTAACCCTTACTATTTAAGCCTTTTCTTTTATCCTAAATTCAATTAAAATTCAATAATTAGAAAAACTTTTTAAATTAAATAAAAACCATTAAGTAAATAAAGAAAACACTAAAAATAATTTTATTTTATCATTATCTTATTAAATCCTTATTAGAGGGATTTAAACCCTAAATGGTATTTAGTTTAATTTTTAATCTTCTAAAAATAATAAAATGCCAAGTCCATTATTATTTTTATTTCGAAGTTATTAATAAATTCAACTTTATCGTCAAGTTATTACCTTAAGAATTGCATCACAAATAGAAACCCTAATTCCATATTGAATAAAACTAAAACCTTATCATTTCATGTGAGAACCCTAAAAACCTAATTCTATTAGGAACCCTTGCTCCATAATTTCATGTGAAACTTAAAACCCTAGGATCCATGAAATGTAATCCTACTACCTTAACATCATTATAGATCCATAATTAGCAACTAAATGCATATTCACATAAAATATAGAAACTATGTTACTAATAAATTGGTATTTTATCTATATATACTAATAAAACCTAGATGATCTAGTAGGACCACCTGTTATCACCAGATTTTGGCTAAATCAGGAGGTAGGCCGCGATCAAGATGGGCTTGGAAGATTACACGTTGAAGATCTATGAAGCGGCCTTGCATGGAGAAGTTGGGCTAGTTTGCCCGTGTATCTTTAATTATAGCGATCGTATCTAGTTTAAAAGTTAGGGTTTATCTCGTGCACGGTTTAGTGCACGCCCACATTAGAAAGTCCGCTGGACTATAAATATGTACCTAGGGTTTATGGAATAAACAACAACTCACGTTCAACCCAAAACAAACCAATCTCGGCGCATCGCCAACTCCTTCGTCTCGAGGGTTTCTATCGGGTAAGCGACATGCTGCCTAGATCGCATCTTGCGATCTAGGCAAGCACAAGCCCCACGTTGTTCATGCGTTGCTCGTATCGAAGCGCTTTTGATGGCGAGCAACGTAGTTATCATTAGATGTGTTAGGGTTAGCATTGTTCTTCGTTTAAGCATGCTTACGTAGTGCAACCCTTGCATATCTAGCCGCCCTCACACCTATCTCAGGTGTGGGGCGGCACCCCGCTTGATCATTATTTAGTAGATCTGATCCGTTACGATTGCTCCTTGTTCTACAAGGATTAGTTTAATATCTGCAATAGTTAGGCCTTACAAAGGGGGGAGGATCCAGTGGCACGTAGGGTGGCGTTCGCAAGTCCTAAGCAGGATGTTCCGAGGATCAACTTCATGTTGGTTTTTAGGCCTTGTTTAGGACCGGCTTACGAGCACCGTGCGTGGCCGCGAGGCCCAACCTGGAGTAGGATGATCCGATTATGCGGTGAAAACCCTAAATCGTCGTAGATCTAATTAGCTTTATCTTGATCAAGCAGGACCACCAAGTATTCGTGCACCCCGTACGAATCATGGGTGGATCGGCTCTTTGAGCCGATTCACGAGATAACCCGAGAGCCGATCGAGGCTCGTATTTAACGTTTACATGTATGCCCGCGCAGAAACTAAGCGAGGCATCTCCATCACCTTCCCCGACCAGGTATAGGTCGGGTGGCACGCCCTTGCACTTCGCATCGCCGCGTGTGACCGGAAGAGCATTGCGGGCCGTCGCTCGGAGGGGTCTCAGCCAGCCGCAGCTCTAGGCTCTTCCCGGCTCTACGGTGTTGACAAGGCCGCTGCCCGCCGGTGGGTTTTGGCGGTCAACACATTCTCGGCACGCCCGGTGGGACAATCGTCTACATCAACCACATCGCCATCTACATCCGAGATGGCGGACGGCACGCCCGGTCACCTACGGCGAGCTGCCCGACGAGCTCAAGAAGCAATACAACGAGATCAAGGCTACCCTCGAGCCGACCTCATCGGCTCATATCACAGAACCCGTTCGCATGGCGTCAGGCGGAAGGAGTTCTCACCGGAAGGCGCACTCGATGAAGTGGACCTATCTGTCCCGTCAGAGGAACGTACCAGGGCCGTACGCCATGAGGTTGATGGCATGGTGGCTCACTCGTTGCGTCTCCATTCCGAGAGCTTGGTGAATACTTTGGAGCATGTCGCCGTTCGGATGATCAAGGAGGTCATGAAGAATCAGCACTCTTTGTTAGAACCGGCTCTCGGGACGCATCAAGGAGAGTTGCCATTCCAGTCCCGTCCACCAAGCAGAGGAAAGCCGATGGCGAGACATCGGCTGATGCGAACGCGTTGCTCGTCCTCCCGACGAAGCCTAGTGCTCCAGATTTACACGAGGGGTATTACGATACCTTCATGAGAGGGCTTTGACCCAGCGAGTCGGCTAAGATTATGTTCACCACACGGTCTGCTTGGGTCCAACGGCGATCTAACGAACAGCGACCACATCGGCTACACGAATCCCAACAGATCCGACGTACGAGTACAGTGCCTTGGCGTAATGCAAAGCCGATATCTGTAGTTACCACACAGATTCGGCTCGGGGGAGGCATATGGTCACCACACCAGACAGATGGTAAATGTTAGCCGGTGGAAAATCGGCCAGTAAAAAAAAAGAGTCAGAACGTTGCAAACGTAGCGATCACAGAAAGACCCAGTCCAGCGAAATATCATCTGTCTGTGAAGGCCCTACTGAAGAAACACACCAAGGGCGATAATGGCGTCGACACGGATGCGTTCCGCCTCAGCGATCTCAGCCTCGTCATCTGCGTCTTTGCCCGTCACCAGCTCGATTGCTCGGGGAACGGATTTCAGCCGGATCGGTCTTCGGATCGGCTGTGAGGCCTTTGCTTCATCTTCAGAGCGGGCAACAAGGGCCTCCTTGTCTTGGATGAGCCGTTTGGTCACCCTTACCCTCTCTTCAAGGTCCTCCAGCTCCTTGTGCAGGGTCTCGAGTTCGGCGCGAGTGGCAGAAGTATCCGTCTTGGCGTCCAGAGCAGCCTTCTTCTCATTGAGCCGTCGACACTTCTCGGCAATGTCGGCTCTCAGCGGAAGTTGGGAGTGGCGAAGAGTAATCCTTTGGCGAGCCGTTTGTACCCTTGACTTGAAGGCCGACAAGGTAACAGCGGGCCAGAGCTTCACTTGCGGTGGTCATCGGGAGATGAGACCGGATATCCTCGAAGATGCCTTTGACTTCCTCGGAATTTTCAATCAGAGTCTCAGTCGGGGCAGAAAGCAAGTCTCTGAGACGCTGGAGTGGACCACGAACCGTACTAGGGTTCGGCTCTCCACTTGCTTTGGAAGAAGCTGGTTCGATGGATTCTGGGTCGAACGCAAGCAAGCTCGAGAGATCACAACCCTGATAGGGTAAACAAAGTGAGTTTAGCAGGCAATGGGGGAATTGATGAAGCCAAGGAGGGAAGACATACCTCTCCCAAGGAAGGAGGAACAGCCGACGCCGTAACAATCGGCTTCTCTCGTGGACTCGGGTGGGTCAGCCACTTGGGCAGCCGCTATCGTCGGGGTAGCTAGATCCAGAGTAGCGGACGGCCTCGGTACCTCCTCAACATCTTCGCTAGAAGCTTCGGCGGCCTGCAAGAGGAAGTGATTAGCCGATCCAAATGATAACAGGACAGCATGAAAGCGTGACCACGAAGATAATTACATTTGAGACCTCCTGGCTTGATGAAGAGGCTCGTGGGTTCTTACGAGCCCTTTTGACACGACGTTGCTTCGTGCGTAACCCCGATCCGGTCGGGGCCCGAGGAGCAAGGGTTTCGGTGATCAACCTTTTCTTGGAAGCCGGCGCTGGCGAAGCCGTCTGGCTCCGGGTAGTGGACCTCTCGGAATCACCCAAGCTCGAGTCTCCTTGGCTGGTTTCTTCGGCCCCGCTGGAGGATCCTTCAGTCGAGGCCTGTAGGGAAAGATACAAGCGTGTCATAAACAAATTCTTTGAAAAAACGGACAAGTGCCTACAGGGTCTGAACCAACTTACACGCAAGCTTTCCTGGGCCGGAGCTTTACGCTTCAGGGTTTTCCTGGCCGCTACCTTCCTCACCGCCGTCCTCGCCTGAGTTGAGGCTCGGGGGGCAACTGGCCCTGAAGATGCTCTGCTCTTGGGAGCCGATTTCGGTGAAATCGGCTGACTCTGCATTATGACTTTCTTCAGGGGTGGCGAGCTCTGACAGAAGAGAACCACTGGTGCCGGAGGAAGAAATTCGAAAGGGGAACCGTCGGTTTGCGTGGGAGCCGGGCCATCTAGTTGCTGCTAGGAAAAAGAGTTAGGTCACAGACAATCACCATAAGGTAATTGCAAGAAACGCTTAAGTGACAGTACCTGGTCTGCAGGGGGATCATACTCGGCGTCAAGCTCCTTCAGCAGCGGTCCTAGGGCCCTCCTGAAGACGTGGGTCTTCCACATAGACCACCAAGTTTCAAAACCATCGGTGGTGAAGGAGAAACGGAGGTCATGCGGAATTGGTATGGCCAAAGCGTCAAAGAAGGTATAACACCTCTGGGCAGTGAGGATGTCAGGCAGTTCAGCCCTACTTGCTGTCAGGTGGTGTAGGAAGAAGTATGGAGGCACCTGTCCGAGACCAAGCTGTCGAGCCGCTACTACTGGTTGATAACACTCATAACCAGGTTTGATGATCCGGTTCGAGGTACTCATGCCAACGGGAGGAAGCAAGGACGGATCATGAGAGAGTACAAGTGTTGTGTGCTGGCGTCATCGGCAAAGTCATCCAATCGGAAAGAGACGGGGTTTTCAAAATTTGCCGATTCAGTGTAAGGGTGGAACAGGGGGTTGTCCAAACCTTGGAAGAAAATCTTAAACCACCCTGCTGCTTCCTGGGGGATCAGCCTCGTCTGCCCGGGAGACCATACGGGGCTTGGCCGTAGCCGGTGCATCGAATTTCCTTTCCGGTTTCATCCGGAAAGGTGCAGGTGGTCAGCGATGGGAAGTCCGGGATTTGGCTTTGGAAATATAGTTGGGCCCACAACTGAATGAACCACCGAGGGCCGCCAGTTTTAATCGTCTTGCGGAAGAACAGTTTGACAGACATCAGTTGAAGGGATCGATAAATTTCTCCAAGAAATAGTTTGCCTAGGCCGAGTTTTGTGCCTTTAGCAAGCTCATAGGCCAGGGAGAGGTAATTCTTGGTGGGAGCAAGTGATGGACCGCAGAATATGAAGTGCTCCAGCCAGAAATTCAGAAAGGCTGTGTGCTCCCTCTCTGTCACGGGGCCTTTGGTTTTCATATAGCGATTGAGATAGGCGCCCCAGCTCGGTACACTCTTTTTTAGAGGAGAGGGTGAAAGGGACTTTTGGCAGCTTGAAGGCGAAGGGCTGGGGGATGCAATGTCTAGCCCGGTGATCATGGCCACATCCGAGCGGGGTCGGGGTCATAGGGCCATGACCAAACATGAAGCAGATTCAGGTGCATCGGACCAGAAGTAGCCGATGGTTTTCGGGATGTTCTCATTCTTCTCAAGGGGAGATAGCGATAATGACAGTGGCATCGGCTATCCCTATGGTTTCCCAAGTGGCATAGTGGGATTTTGATACCCTATTGTACCATGCCACCCAACCTTCGGGAGGATTAGGCCAGGCTCGCGAGCGGCCGGCCCGGAAGTCGGATCTAGGTTCCGGCTCACAAAGGGGATTCTGTTAGCTTCGCACGAAATTAACAGGGCAGGACTCTCAGAAGAACGAGGACCGAGGCACATCGAATTCGCGAGAGAAGGATGTGGCAGAAGGATGTCTGAAACCTAAATTAGTAGCAGAGCGAGGCATTAATTTAGGTGTTTGCCATTAATCCCATGTCAAGCCAAGCGGCGAGAGGAGGTTGAGGATTACCTTCAGTCCGGAAGCCGTGGTATCGGTATTGGATGACTCCGCCATGGCGTTGAAGGAGTTGGGGGCGGCGCGGTCAAGATCTGTGTAGGTGGTTGTAGATTGGAACTGCTCAGGCGGCGATTTGGGGATCTGACTTTGCCTTTTCAGATGGAGGTCGCGGGTTACCGTTTGGAAGGGTGACTAGGTCGATGTTGTCAGCGTTTTTTATGATAGAGACCGATGCGAGGCCATCGGTTATTTTTTTGAAGGTTGTGTGACTTTGACTATCGGCAAAACCATTGACTGGGAACGCTTCCTCATTCACAAAGAAGGGTTTTTTATGAAGAGCCGATTGCTCAAAAAGAGCCGATTGCTCACGTAACTACTGACGCTATGTCACTAATCCTCGCTGCCCTCGTCGTTGACACGGAGGCGCTTCGCCGGCGGGTATCCAGTGGAGGAGGAGTCATTCGGCGCAGCTTAATAAGGAGAAGCCTAATGGGGGATTTAAGACCATTGCGGTATCCAAGGAAATGGTGCTGGATTATCAAGTTTTACAAAAGCAAGAGCAAGACGTCATGGTAAAGGGTACTACAACGGTTCTGCCACGACATGACCCGGTGAAAGGAGCTTAATGATTTTGGAACTGTCATTTCCAAAACCAGGGGGGCATGTGTTATCACCAGATTTTGGCTAAATCAGGAGGTAGGCCGCGATCAAGATGGGCTTGGAAGATTACACGTTGAAGATCTATGAAGCGGCCTTGCATGGAGAAGTTGGGCTAGTTTGCCCGTGTATCTTTAATTATAGCAGACTGTATCTAGTTTAAAAGTTAGGGTGTATCTCGTGCACGGTTTAGTGCACGCCCACATTAGAAAGTCCGCTGGACTATAAATATGTACCTAGGGTTTATGGAATAAACAACAACTCACGTTCAACCCAAAACAAACCAATCTCGGCGCATCGCCAACTCCTTCGTCTCGAGGGTTTCTATCGGGTAAGCGACATGCTGCCTAGATCGCATCTTGCGATCTAGGCAGCACAAGCCCCACGTTGTTCATGCGTTGCTCGTATCGAAGCGCTTTTGATGGCGAGCAACGTAGTTATCATTAGATGTGTTAGGGTTAGCATTGTTCTTCGTTTAAGCATGCTTACGTAGTGCAACCCTTGCATATCTAGCCGCCCTCACACCTATCTCAGGTGTGGGGCGGCACCCGCTTGATCATTATTTAGTAGATCTGATCCGTTACGATTGCTCCTTGTTCTACAAGGATTAGTTTAATATCCGCAATAGTTAGGCCTTACAAAGGGGGAGGATCCAGTGGGCACGTAGGGTGGCGTTCGCAAGTCCTAAGCAAGATGTTCCGAGGATCAACTTCATGTTGGTTTTTAGGCCTTGTTTAGGACCGGCTTACGAGCACCGTGCGTGGCCGCGAGGCCCAACCTGGAGTAGGATGATCCGATTATGCGGTGAAAACCCTAAATCGTCGTAGATCTAATTAGCTTTATCTTGATCAAGCAGGACCACCAAGTATTCGTGCACCCCGTACGAATCATGGGTGGATCGGCTCTTTGAGCCGATTCACGAGGATAACCCGAGAGCCGATCGAGGCTCGCATTTAACGTTTACATGTATGCCCTGCAGGAAACTAAGCGAGGCATCCCCATCACCTTCCCGACCAGGTATAGGTCAGGTGGCACGCCCTTGCACTTCGCATCGCCGCGTGTGACCAGAAGAGCATTGCGGGCCGTCGCTCGGAGGGGTCTCAGCCAGCCGCAGCTCTAGGCTCTTCCCGGCTCTACGGTGTTGACAAGGCCGCTGCCCGCCGGTGGGTTTTGGTAGTCAACACCACCTAAGTGTAAACCCTAGTTCCTATTACCAAGGCCATCATCCTTAATTATCAAAATTTAGTATCACACCATTGTGATTAATCGTAATAGTAATCATGTTTAGTATTGGACCTTACAATACCCATACTCCACTAAACCCTACAAGTACTACAGAATCATGAACCATCCTATTTAGGAACCAACTATTACTTACTTAGTGGATCCAATAGCAAACACTAGACACCATAAGCTTTGATTGACATACTTCATATTACTTTAGTAATATGTTCTTCAAAAGTTATTCTTTTGAAGTAAATAAAGGGTTTTCATCAACCCTGCCTAATAGGACCTATAAACCCTAGCTATCCATCACTAGTAAGCTATATCCGACCATGATAACAACCATGTATAATTATTTGCTTTAGATGCTTATGCTTAACTAACCATACAAGCTCTACCTACTGATGAATCCAACTTTGTTGTGATCCATCTAATCCTTACTCCAGAAACTAATCGGAACCATGGTAAACCATAGAACTCCACAACCCTAATTATCATACTTGTTCTTTATCAAAGAACTTGTTCTTCAAAATTTATTCTTTTGAAGTATATGATAAGTAATCATTAATCATGTCATATAGTACTAAAACAGAAAACTATCCATTACATGTTAGAATTATACCAAATGTTATTGTGATGTGCTAGTACTGTTATTATTGTGATGTACTACACTACTTATTTATGCTACCAAGTTAAACAAACCCTAATAAGAACCTTGATTGTGAACCATCTCTAAAAGTACAAAACACCCTAAACAAATCATTTCAACTCACTAATCCTAAATCATCGGGGTTAGGTTACGCTTAGAGCGATTGCATCTCATACTTATGTATTATAGCACGCTTGACAATCTTTTAAACATTGTCTTTACAGGACGATGATGCTATTTCAGAATTTGGAGTTATCCAGTATCGAAGTCCTTGACTGCATAATCTTGCAGTCAAGAAAGGCAAGTTCATCGCTTGCTCATGCCATTTGAGTATTTTTATCAAATTAATTGCAAAGTATTATACTTATCACTCTTGCATCAAAAACAAAGTATTATTTTCATAATTAAGAATATGACTATGTGGTGGGCAATGGAACCATGAAATGAGTCCGATGGAGGTTCCATTGCAATGAGTTTATATTCACATAGGATTAATAATAAATGTCGTTCAGTGATTCTTGCGCCGTAATATCCGTGTTTACCATAAGATCTGGAGTGGGATAGAGTAGTCAGCTCTTCTTTTCCCTCTCGCATACCAACGGGTACAACTGCAGGTGGCCAGCATGTACATGCTTAGGTAGGGAGGAAGCCCCGGGGGACAAAGCACATTGCTTCTACTGCAGGATATATCTATGATGGATTGTAACGGGCTGGCCCATGGATTGATTGTATGAGTCAATCGAGGTAAGTTGATTACAAAAGAGTGAGTATGCGGGATCGCGGGAATTCCCAATGATTGGCTATGACTTATACCTGGCCCAATACCAAGGAAGTGTGGACGAGTACATGACTCGGATGTGCAACAAGGATAAGATCTCTTATGGGTACAGAAACACACCTCTGCAGAGTGTATCAAATTGTGGCTTGTCACTCCCTGTTCTGGGTTTGGAACTGCGAACACTACTGGAAAGGAACTCCAAGAAATTCTAGACACCCGGTGAAGGCTGATGGACATAGTTCTTCAGAATAAAAGCAACCTTTTGAAGAAATATTTACAAAAACTTGCATTGCCTACGACTTTCTGGTCCATAGCTGTAGCTAGTGCATTAAACACCTCTTTCCTATAATGAACTTGTTGAGTACGCTTGTACTCATCCCTCTTTAAATCCCCTACTTAGATCTGAAAGCATTAAAGGAAGATCTACAGTGCAACTCGAAGACTAAGGAGTCAACAAGTACTTCAAGACACATGATTCTGCCAGCGGAGTCAACAAAGTCAACCACTACATGATGGAAACCTAGACCAGGAATAGAAGGACATCATTCCCCTAATCCTAGAACCTTAGTAGATAGAGTTGATCTATAGTTCTATAGTAAGCCAAGTACCTCTCTAGATAGAGTTCGTGATAGATTAGAGTACGAGTCGTTCTTCTGGAGTTTATTTGCAGTTTTACCTCATTGTAATGTATGAGTCTATGTTGATCTTCTTTGAAGAGTCTGTATTGAAATTCTATAGGCATACCTTGGACCCGCATATGTTTCTGTTGTACCACTCTGAGGGATGTAATACTAGTGGAACGGTGTTTCATTGGTGTTATGTCAACGACTTGCATACTAGACCATGCAGTGGTATGTTAGGTCACCACAACAGTCCAGAATTCGGAACCCCATCACCAATAGGAACCACCTGTCTGTCGAACTTAAGCGAGAGAGAGAGAGAGAGAGAGAGACCGCAGCGTCAACAACATCACACTTCTCAAAGCCATTACACGGCGGAGAAGATACGTCCGAGGACTCGTGTGAGCCGGACCTCGCTTCCTCGATGGAAGGAGGCGTAAGCACACCACCACATAACTCCATGAGCTCAGGCAAGATATGCGCCTGGACAATATAAAGGGCGTGTTCGGCGAGCATAATTTCCCCAAAATCGGTGCTACAATGAAAGATGTCGGACTTTTTTTTTCGAAAAGTATGATAGCCCCTTCATAGTCAATGGATTCAGTGGGTAATGGCTTGTGTTACCACTGTCAGCTATTCAGTTCGCTTTAACGGACATATGTTGGACTCCTTCTCCCCAACTCGCGGTCTTCGCCAAGGTGATCCACTTTCGCCATATTTGTTTTTATTCGTGGCTGATGGTCTCTCCTTGTTGATTAAAAGACAGATTGAGATGGGTGCTCTTCGTGATCTGCGTATATGTCGGCGTGCTCCGGGTATCTCGCACCTCCTCTTCGCGGATGATAGTCTCCTCTTCTTTGAGGGTTCGGTGGAGCAAGCCCAGATTGTTAAGAGTATACTGGACAACTATGAGAGAAGCACATGCCAGCTGGTTAGCATGGGGAAATGCTCGGTTCTTTATGGGAAGTACTGTCCACCTGAGGTGCAACTTGAGATTAAAGACATCTTAAAATTTGAGACGGAAACTTTTGAGGAGAAATACTTGGGGCTTCCAGTGCCTGAGGGTGGTATGAAAGGAGACAAATTCAAGCCCATTAAAGGAAGATTTTCGAGGCGTGCAAATGACTGGTGTGAGAAATATATGTCAAGCGGTGCTAAGGAAGTCCTTATAAAATCAGTGTTACAATCTCTCACCACTTATGCTATGGGGGTATTCAGGTTCCCGGCGGGTCTGTTAGAGGATCTCTCCAAAATTATTCGGGATTTTTGGTGGGGAGATGAAGAGAACAAGAGGAAAATGCCATTGGATGTCGTGGGAGAAACTGACAAGACCAAAATCTCAAGGCGGTATTGGTTTTAGGGATCTTAGAGTGTTTAATCAAGCCTTATTGGCTAGGCAAGCTTGGCGGCTAATCCAATACCCAGATAGTTTGTGTGCTAGGCTGTTGAAGGCTAAGTACTACCCGTCTGCACACCTAATGGACACTTCGTTTATCCAAAATACTTCTCCGACCTGGCAGGGCATTGTTCATGGCCTAGAACTGCTAAAAAGAGGGGCGATATGGCGGATTGGCTGTGGTTCTAGTGTTCGTATTTTCCGCGATAACTGGCTACCGCGTCTGGACGCCCCTAAGCTACTTGGCAGACGCGGCAATTCGAGACAACGATGGGTGTCGGAGCTAATTGATCCATACTCGAGAACTTGGAATGAACAGATGGTTAGAGAATGTTGTCTACCTAATGATGCGGCGGCTATTCTTGCTATAAAACTTCCGGCCAGGCCCTGTGATGACCTCATCTCTTGGCTACCGGAACGGAATGGGATTTTTTCAGTTCGATCAGCCTACAGACTTGGTTTGCAGCCTTTGATTGAGTCTCTGAGTGCAGGTCAGAGTAGTTCAGCCCCATCTGGAGACCGCAGCATTTGGGATCTTGTCTGGAAAGCAAAGGTTCCTAACAAATTAAAGGTTTTTGCTTGGAGAGCGGCAACGTCTACCCTAGCAGTTCGTTTGGGACTTAACCGGCGGATGCCAGAGGTTGACAGCACGTGCACTGTCTGTGGCGTAGCAGTCGAAGATGAACATCACGCCCTTGTTACTTGTACTTTGGCGAGAGCTCTTCGTGAAGGGATGAGACAATTCTGGGATCTACCTAGTGAGGAGGCATTTTTGTTTAAAGGGACCGACTGGCTGCTTGTTCTGCTTAGTAATTCATCTCAATATGCAAGGTCAAGGATTATTTTTCTTCTCTGGCGAGTTTGGCACCATCGGAATAATGTCGTTCATGGTGACGGACGGGCTTCCGTCTCAGCCTTTGTTTCTTTTCTACGGAACTACCTGGATAGTTTCACCTCTGCATGTGGCACGGTGTCGGACCCGAAGGGGAAAACGCCGGTTTGTATTGCGTCTGTTCATAGTTCTGAGGGTTTATCGGTGGTGAACTGGTGGACAGCTCCAGCCATTGGCTCCCTCAAAGCCAATGTTGATGCGGCATGGGACGCAGCGAGCCGTAGGGCAGGGATCGGCGTTGTCATTCGGGATCATACTGGTTACACGCTGTTATCGGAATGGAAGAATTTACCATGGTGCTCGAGCGCTGAAGAAGCAGAAGTCTTGGCTTGTATCGCGGGGTTACATCATCTTATTGGCATTTCATGTGAATCTGCCGTGTTGGAGTCAGATTGTCTAAGGACCATTGATGTTATGAAGAACAATCTGGTTGATAGATCATCGAGCTGGAGCCTATACAGAGAAGGGCAGGAGCTGCTTAAGGTCTTCCGATCCATTTCTGTTTTGAAGGTGGATCGGGGGAATAATAGGGTAGCGCATGGATTGGTGCAGCTAGGCAAGAAGGGTGATTCCGGAACTATGCTTGACTCTGTTCCTGCTGCTTTGGCGGGCTTAGTTAGAAAGGATTGTAACCGGGTCGATGAGCCTTAGGTGCTTAGGCTTTGTTTCACCTGATGTAACCATTCTGTAACTCTTTGAGCAGTAAGTTTCTTACGCACTCTTTTCCTTACTAGGGTACCTAAGGGGACTGGAAGGTTTTTAATGAGGCGGCTTGCTTGCGTATATATATTATGGTTCATCTTCAAAAAGAAAAGTATGATAGCCCCCGGGCTCTTCACAGGTTGATCACCCCTGACGCCATAACCTATCACATAGACCATACATCCATAATTCAACAAACCAGCATGGAACTTGACAAAGAGCACCACACTCTTACACTAGTAGAAAAAGGGGCAGTAGGCCCGGTCCATTTGGGCCTTCAGTCCCGGTTCCCAAACCGGGACCAATTGGGCGGGACTAAAGGGGGTACCCTTTAGTCCCGGTTCAAAGTTGAACCGGGCCTAAAGGCCTCGACACGTGGTGCGGCCGGGGAGCTCGCGGTGGAAGGCCTTTGGTCCCGGTTCGTGGTACGAACCGGGCCTAGAGTTCTGCCGCGCGGCGAGAATTGCTATTTCTCGCCGCGGCACAGGTTTAGGGCTGTACCAGCGTTGTCCGCCGCGGCGGAGAAACGGGCGTTTCTCGCCGCGGCAGAGTTTCAGCAATGCATATATATCATTCAAGAAACCACAAAAAATCGTCATGAATATATATAGACATCGTCAACGGTACACGACATCGTCAACGATACACGTAATGCATGCATATTTACAATACAACATCTCCTCGACGGATTTCATCCCACGTCACGATCCGCCGATAGTGCTCTCCACCTGGGGTAAGGGCCTCGGTAATAAAGAATCCCGCGATTTCCTCTTGAATTGCTTTTATTTGATCCTCCGTTATGAGAGTGTTCCGCAGGCGTGTCATCTATATTTAAAAAGGGAGATCAATATATGAATGGAACTCAATACAATAGATGGTACTAATTAAGATTAATTGTGAAATTTTGTTATCGTACACGAGTGTGGTGTATACGGGCATCCCCACCCTTGGGACAGGCCATGTCACGCATGAAGGTGCGGACGTAGTATCCACATAAGTTATTCCCTGGTTCCTGCCTCATACACTTTACGAAAAAATAGTTCGATCAAACTAATAATCAAGCATCGTATTGAAAGTAAATATCATATATAAAGTTTCACGACATAGCTATATATATAGTACTACTTACAGGGGTAATCTTCAAATGTAAGCTCCGGTTTCCATTTACCCGGAACAGTATTGATGAACCGTTTCCAAGCCCCGCCCGGCAAAAAATAATGAGTAAATGAGTAATTGATTAGTTGATGATATCTTCGAATTAGAACGAGATGAAGATGCCAATACGAAATTGATTGAAACTACCTCCGGAGGATGGCAGCCATGTCCGCCCATTCCGCATATTCTTTACATTTCGAGTCCATGACTTTTACAACTCCAAGGGGAAGATCAATGATTAGGAGAATAAAGTGGAATCCGCACAAGCATAGCTCAATGATTACGAGAATAAAGTGGAAGGTGCACAAGCATAATGTATGTTATATATAACACTCACTTGAAGTTGTAGGGAAAGAATATATCCTCCTTGTCTGCTTGCTTCTCTAAAAACATTACGATGTTGTCCTCTCGTGTCCTTGGGGTACCGTCGAACCGTAACTTCATGAACTGTGTTTGGGTCTATGAACCCCGGCGGTAGGAGCTTGCCTCTTTTGTATTCCAGCTTCTTCATTCTGCATAATTAAATGTATAGCGTACACAAAGAATATAATGAGGATAATTGTTAGTGCAAATGAATGAGCTACAAACTTAATTACACAAATAAATCACTTACGAGCGGTAGCAACCGATGACGACTTTGTCGAGGGCGTCTTGATTGAATAACTGAAACTAGTTCTTCTAACTCAAGGTTTATCTCGTCTTCCCCCGGAAGTAATGCTCATCTCTAAGATACACCGTGAGGTAGCTTTCACATCTTCGACGGGCTTTCAGGTACCATTCATGCAACCTTCGCATCCGAGTCCCTAGACGCGCGAGCTCGCCGAGGTTTGACGAGATCAGATCCGTATCTATACTTGTTTACCACTTGAGCCGTTGGATAGTAATCTTCGTACTCAACCGATGCTCCTCGAGCTCTAGCCGCCCGTTCGATCATCGATGCCGTCTCCGGATCATGATATGGCTCCACGATGAAGTGGGGTGCGGCCCGAATGTCCCTGCTGTCCAAGCTGGGCGACTTTTTTGCTTCTTTGCTCGCTCTAGAGGACTGTCCAAGAGAGCGGTCATAATCAGCTCTCAGCTCAGGTCTCTTCATTCTCGTCTCGGCAAAGTGCTTCACTGTCTGCGGTCGAATAAACATCTTCTTCGGCGCAAGAAACGCCTTTTGCTCTTCAGTCTGCTCTTCGGCCCATGTACTGGCCACCGCCACCGCCTTGTCCTGGCAACCGTCACCGCCGTGTACTGGCCACCACCGCCGTGTACTAGCCACCGTCACCGCCACCGCCGTGTACTGGCCACCGTCACCGCCGTGTACTGGCCACCGTTACCGCCGTGTAATGGCCACCGTCACCGCTGTGTACTGGCCACCGCCGCCGTGCCACACGTGTCCCTTCCCCGTGCCACGTGTCCCTCCGCCGTGCCACACGTGTCGCTTACCCGTCGACGCCGTCGTGCGACGTGTAGCCACCGCTTCCACGTGCCTCGCCCCGCCGACGCCGGCGTGCGACGTGTGTAGCCGTGGCTTACACGTGCCATGCCCCGCGTGCGCTATGTAGAGCGACGAGTGCGGGCGCAACCACACGTCGCCACCGCCTCCGCTCATTCATCTCCAGGATGCCTCCACGTCGTCGAGGGCGTCCGGTTTCCGTGGCGTTCGAGTGCGTCCAAGCGGTAGGTTCACCGCCGAGATACGCGCCGCTGGCTTCCGCCTCACCCTCGGCACGTACAACACGCCGGAGCTGGCGGCGCGCGCTTACGACGCGGCAGCGTGGCGCTTTCGGCGGCCAGGGCGAGACATGAACTTCCCGGATGTTGAATCGCTAGAGGAGGCGGAGTTCCTCGCGCCGCCGCCGTGCCTCGTCGACGACGAGGACCGTCGCCGGCACCGCCAGGCGCAGCGCAGGATCGCCATCGCCGAGCGTGACGAGCAGTTGATGCGCCAGTGGAGGGCGCAGTTCCCCAACGATGCCGACAACACCGACGCGTTCTTTGCTAACCTTAGGGCACAACGCAGGTCCGACAGGCGCCACCGTCGGGCCGTCGCCGCCTTCGAGCTCGAGAACCCGAATACAACTTGGACCGAAAACGACCCTCGGTGGGAGGACATTTGGACGGAAACAACCTCCGACGACGAGTAGAGACTAGACTAGTAATTTATCTATTTTATTGTAATTTCAATAAAGTCGTTGTCGGTTCTATTAGTTTAAATTTAGTTTATAAAGTCGATGTCGGTTGGTTTTGTTCAATAAAGTGGTTGACACGAAATTTATTACGATTGAACTGAAATTAAAGTACAGAGCTCCTCGGAGAAAAGTTTCCCGCCACATACATGGAATTAAAGTACAGAGCTCAACTGAAAATTAATTAAGATACATCGCCAGATTCGACTGTTCTGGTCATTCAATCATACTCGTGCCTAGCCCTATAGTACTCGCCACTGTAGTCGTCGTAGTCGCCGTCATCATCGTCGCTGGCATCGGGGTCGCGGTAGTCGTCGAACCTCGACGGGAGAGCACGCGTGGGCTGGGACTGAGGGTAGCGCAGGCGGGGGCCACGGTAGGCCATGACGCCATGGAGAGTCCGGCCGCACCACCACAGCCCGACGGCCGGCCTCGTTGAAGTTCGAAGGAGGCGGGCCGCCCTCCTCGTGCTCGGCGAGCGCCCTCTCACGCCGATTGATGAAGAAGCTTTCCCAAGTCGGGCCGTAGTCGGGATGCCACCGGGGATTCCTCCGCTGCTCGGCGTGAGCTCGAAGTAGTAGTGGTTCGTGATGGCCATCTCGCGCGCCACACCTAGAGGGACAGGAGGGACCGGTACCCCTCCGACGCTCAGCAACCAGCCGGTAGGTGTAGGATAACGTAGCAAAGAAAACAAAAATTTTCCTACCGCGAACACGCAATCCAAGCCAAGATGCAATCTAGAAGACGGTAGCAACGAGGGGGTATCGAGTCTCACCCTTGAAGAGATTCCAAAGCCTACAAGATGAGGCTCTTGTTGCTGCGGTAGACGTTCACTTGCCGCTTGCAAAAGCGCGTAGAAGATCTTGATCACGATCGGTTCCGGCGCCACGAGCGGGCAGCACCTCCGTACTCGGTCACACGTTCGGGTTGTTGATGAAGACGACGTCCACCTCCCCGTTCCGGCGGGCAGCGGAAGTAGTAGCTCCTCTTGAATCCGGCAACGACGACGGCGTGGTGTCGGTGGTGGTGGAGAAGTCCGGCGGAGCTTCGCTAAGCGTGCGGGAAGTGGAGGAGCGAGGCGGCTAGGGTTTGGGGAGAGGGGGGCGCCGGCCACTATAGGGGTGCGGCCACCTTGGTGGTGTTTGAGGTGGCCGGCCCCTTGCCCCTTGTCCCTCATTATATAGGTGGAACCCCAAGAGGTGGTGTCCAAGTCTTCGAATAAGACCCGAACCAAATCCTTCCATAGGAGGGGGCAATCCTAGCCCAACTAGGACTCCCACCCAAAGGTGGGATTCCCACCTCCCATGTGGGGGGTGGCCGGCCCCTAAGGGGAGTCCACTTGGGACTCCTCCCCCACTAGGGTTGGCCGGCCATGGGGGGTGGAGTCCCTTGTGGACTCCACCTTCCTTGGTGGTTTCTTCCGGACTTTTCTAGAACCTTCTAGAACCTTCCATAGAACCTTCCGCGACATTTTATTCACATAAAATGACATCCTATATATGAATCTTATTCTCCGGACCATTCCGGACTCCTCGTGATGTCCGGGATCACATCCGGGACTCCGAACAAATATTCCAACTTCATTCCATATTCAAGAACTACCATTTCAACATCCAACTTTAAGTGTGTCACCCTACGGTTCGAGAACTATGCGGACATGGTTGAGTACTCACTCCGACCAATAACCAATAGCGGGATCCGGAGATCCATAATGGCTCCCACATATTCAACGATGACTTTAGTGATCGAATGAACCATTCACATACATTACCAATTCCCTTTGTCTCGCGATATTTTACTTGTCCGAGATTTGATCTTCGGTATCACTCTATACCTTGTTCAACCTCGTCTCTTGACAAGTACTCTTTTACTCGTACCGTGGTATGTGGTCTCTTATGAACTCATTCATATGCTTGCAAGACATTAGACGACATTCCACCGAGAGGGCCCGGAGTATATCTATCCGTCATCGGGATGGACAAATCCCACTATTGATCCATATGCCTCAACTCATACTTTCCGGATACTTAATCCCACCTTTATAGCCACCCATTTACGCAGTGGTGTTTGGTGTAATCAAAGTACCTTTCCGGTATAAGTGATTTACATGATCTCATGGTCATAAGGACTAGGTAACTATGTATCGAAAGCTTATAGCAAATAACTTAATGACGAGATCTTATGCTACGCTTAATTGGGTGTGTCCATTACATCATTCATATAATGATATAACCTTGTTATTAATAACATCCAATGTTCATGATTATGAAACTAATCATCCATTAATCAACAAGCTAGTTTAAGAGGCATACTAGGGACTTCTTGTTGTCTACATATCACACATGTACTAATGTTTCGGTTAATACAATTCTAGCATGATATATAAACATTTATCATAAACATAAAGATATAAATAATAACCACTTTATTATTGCCTCTAGGGCATATCTCCTTCGATCTCCCACTTGCACTAGAGTCAATAATCTAGATTACATAGTAATATACCTAACACCCATGGCATTCGGGTGTTGGTCATGCTTTGCCCTAGGGAGAGCTTTAGTCAACGGATCCGCTACATTCGGATCGGTGTGTACTTTGCAAATCTTTACTTCTCCATCTTCGATGTACTCGCGAATCGAGTGGTAACGCAGCTTGATATGCTTCAGCCTCTTGTGTGACCTTGGTTCTTGTGCATTGGCGATGGCACCCATGTTATCACGATAAATGATTAATGGGTCCAATGCACTAGGAACCACACCGAGCTCTACAATGAACCTCTTCATCCATACCGCTTCGATGAAGCCTCTGAAGCCGCTATGTACTCGATTCCGTTGAAGACTTCGCCACCGTGCACCGCTTCGAGCTTGCCCGACTTCATTGCAGCACCATTCAATATAAACACGTACCCGGATTGTGACTTAGAGTCATCGGGATCGGTGTTCCAACTTGCATCGGTGTAACCGTTTACAACGAGCTCTTGGTCACCTCCATAACAAAGAAACATATCCTTAGTTCTTTTCAAGTACTTCAGGATATTCTTGACCGCTGTCCAGATGTTCCATTCCCGGATCACTTTGATATCTGCTAGTCAAACTAACGGCATGTGCTATATCCAGGTCTAGTACATAGCATGGCATACATGATAGATCCTACTGCCGAGGCATAGGGGATATTATTCATCCTTTCTCTTTCTTCGCCGTAGCCGGTCCTTGAGTCTTACTCAATACCTTGCTCGGTAACATAGGTAAGAACCCTTTCTTACTTTCGTCCATTCTAAATTTCTTTAGAATCTTGTCCGGATATGTACTCGTGATAGCCCTATTAGGCGTCTTGATCTATCTCTATAAATCTTGATGCCTAATATATATGATGCTTCACCAAGGTCTTTCATTGAAAAACTATTATTCAAATAACCCTTAACACTCGCTTAATAGTTCTATATCATTCCCGATCAATAATATGTCATCTACATATAATATCGGGAATGCTACGGAGCTCCCACTCACTTTCTTGTAAATACGAGGCCTCTCCATGACACTCGTATAAACCCGAAGTCTTTGATCACCTTATCAAAGCGTCGGTTCCAACTTCTTGATGCTTGCTTCGATCCATAGATTGAACGCTGAAGTTTGCATACTTTGTCAGGCATTTTTAGGATCGACAAAACCTTTGGGTTGTACCATATACAACTCTTCCTCAATGTCTCCATTAAGGAACGCCGTTTTGACATCCATCCGCCAAATCTCATAATCGAAAAATGCAGCTATTGCTAACAAAATCCTCACGGATTTTAGCTTCGCTACCGGTGAGAAAGTCTCATCGCGAGTCAACTCCTTGAATTTGTCGGAAACCCTTTGCGACAAGTCGAGCTTTATAGACAGTAATATTACCATCAAGCATCTGTTTTTCTCTTGAAGATCCATTTATTCTCGACAGCCTTTCGGCTCTCGTGTAAGTCTACCAAAGTCCATACTTTGTTATCATACATGGATCCCATTTCGGATTTCATGGCTTCTTGCCATTTGTTGGAATCTGGGCTCATCATCGCTTCTTCATACGTCGCGGGGTCCTCATCATTGTTATCCACAATCATGACATTTAGACAAGGATCAAACCAATCGAGAGTGGTACGTTCCCTTGTCGATCTGCGAGGTTCGGTAGTTTCCTCGTTCGAAGTTTCATGATCATTATCATTTGCTTCCTCTCGTTGCTCGGTGTAGGCGGTACAGTGTACAACTTCCAGCATCGCGCTACTCCGATCAACGAGTATAGATTCATCAATCTCATCGAGTTCTACTTTTCTTCCAAGTCACTTCTTTAGTGAGAAATTCTTTCTCAAGAAAGGTTCCGTTCTTAGCAACAAAGATTTTGCCTTCGGATTCGTGATAGAAAGTGTACCCTATAGTTTCCTTAGGGTATCCTATGAAGACGCATTTCCGCTTTGGGTTCTAGCTTGTCCGGTTGTAACCTTTTTACATAGGCTTCGCAACCCCAAACTTTCGAGAACGACGTACTTAGGTTTCTTATTAAACCATAATTCATACGGTGTCGTTTCTACGGATTTTGATGGTGCTCTATTTAAAGTGAATGCGGTCGTCTCTAATGCATAACTCCAAAAAGATAACGGCAAATCAGTAAGAGACATCATAGAACGAACCATATCTAAGAGAGTTCGATTACGACGTTCGGACACACCGTTTCGTTGTGGTGTTCCCGGCGGTGTCAATTGTGAAAGTATTCCGCATTTCTTTAAATGCATGCCAAACTCATAACTCAGATATTCACCTCCACGATCAGATCGTAGAAATTTAATCTTCTTGTTACGTTGATTTTCTACTTCACTTTGGAATTCCTTAAACTTCTCGAAAGTTTCGGATTTATGTTTCATGAAATAGATATACCCATATCTACTCGGATCATCCGTGAAGGTTAGAACATAACGATAACCACCGCGCGATGCTACGCTCATTGGTCCGCACACATCGGTATGTATGATTTCCAATAAGTCAAGTAGCTCGCTCCATCATACCGGAAAATGGAGTCTTAGTCATTTTTCCCATCGGACATGCTTCGCATCTATCAAGTGACTCAAAGTCAAGTGATTCTAGTAATCCATCGAGTATGGAGTTTCTTCATGCGTTTCACTCCAATATGACCAAGACGACATTGCCACATATAAGTAGAATTATCATTCAATTTAATTCGCTTAGCATCAATGTTATGTATATGCGTATCACTACTATCGAGATCTAACAGAAATAAGCCATTCTTTTGTGGTGCTCGACCATAAAAGATATTATTCATAAAAATAGAACAACCATTATTCTCGGACTTGAATGAATAACCGTCTTGCATTAAACAAGATCCGGATATAATGTTCATGCTCAACGCAGGTACATAATAACAATTATTTAGGCTTAAAACTAATCCCGAAGGTAGATGTAGAGGAAGTGTGCCGACTGCGATCACATTGACCTTGGATCCGTTTCCAACGCGCATCGTCACTTCATCCTTCAACAGTTGTCGTTTATTCTTTAGTTCCTGTTTCGAGTTACAAATATGAGCAACCGAACCAGTATCAAATACCCAGGTACTAGAACGAGAACCAGTGAAATGAACATCTATAACATGTATATCATATATACCTTCTTCTTCTTCTTGACAAGGCCGCTCTTCGGATCGGCCGGATACTTGGAGCAATTACGCTTCCGGTGTCCCTTCTCCTTGCGATAATAGCACTCAGCATCGGGCTTAGGGCCGTTCTTAGGTTTCACAGGAGGCGTGGCAGCTTTCTTGCCACCCTTCTTGAATTTTCCCTTAGACTTGCCCTCGTTTCTTGAAACTCGGTGGTCTTGTTGACCATCAACACTTGGTGCTCTTTCTTGATCTCAATCTCGGCAGCTTTTAGCATGCCAAAGAGTTCGGTAACTCCTTGTTCATGTTCTGCATATTGTAGTTCATCACAAAGTTCTTGTAACTTGGTGGCGGTGATTGAAGGACACGATTAATCCCCGATCCGTTAGGAATCACTATTCCCAAGTCAACGAGTTTCTTCGCATGCCCGGTCATGGCGAGCATGTGCTCACTAACGGAGCTGCCTTCTTCCATCATACAGTTGAAAAATTGTTTCGATGCTTCATAGCATTCTACGGCCGCATGAGTCTCAAAAATAGTCTTCAACTCTTTCATCAACTCATGAGGATCGTGGTGCTCAAAACGTTTTTGAAGATCGGATTCAGACTCGCATAAGATGGCACACCGAACTTGAGAGTACCGAGTTTTCCGAGTCGCGTAAACAGCTTTTACTTCATCGGTTTCGGTTCTCGCAGGGAGGGTCACCTAGCGGTGCATCAAGCACATATTGCAGATTTCCGCCGGAGAGGAAGATCCTCACATGACGGAACCAGTCGGTGAAGTTGCTACCGTTGCTCTTAAGCTTTTCTTTCTCTAGGAACTGGTTAAAATTGATTGGGGACGCCATCTCTACAACATATATTTGCAATAGTTTAGACTAAGTTTATGACAAATTGAGTTCAAATTTTAATTCTACATAATTAAGAATCTAGATGAACTCCCACTCAAAACAATATCCCTCGCATTGTCTTAGTGATCACACGAACCAAATCCACCGCACCAAAACCCGATCATCACGAGAAAAGGTGTGATTTCTTTGGCGAACACTCAAAGTGTTCATCATATCAACCATATGATTCATGCTCTACCTTTCGGTATCATGTGTTCCGAGACCATGTCCGTACATGCTAGGCCTCGTCAAGGCCACCTTAGTATCTCGCATGTGCAAAACTGTCTTGCACCCGTTTGTATGTACTTATTGAATCTATCACACCCGATCATCACGAGATGCTTCGAAACGACAAGACTTGATAACGGTGCTACTAAGGATGAACACTTTATTATCTTGAGATTTTAGTGAGGGATCATCTTATAATGCTACCGTCGCGATCTAAGCAAAATAAGATGCATAAAAGGATTAACATCACATGCGAGTTCATATGTGATATGATATGGCCCTTTTGTCTTTGCGCCTTTGATCTTCATCTCCAAAGCACGGACATGATCTCCATCATCTTCGGGCATGATCTCCATCATCGTCGTCGAAGCACCAAGGTCAATGGCGCCGTCTTCATGATTGTCCTCCATGTAGCAACTATTACAACTACTTTGAAATACTACTCAACATGAAATTTAAAGACAACCATAAGGCTCTCGCTGGTTGCCACAATACAATAATGATCATCTCATACATATTCATCATCACATTATGGCCATATCACATCACCAAACCCCGCAAAACAAGTTAGACGCTCTCTAATTTGGTTTGCATATTTTACGTGGTTTAGGGTTTTTCGATATAGATCTAATCTACCTACGAACATGAACCACAACGTTGATACTAATGTTGTCAATAGAAGAGTAAATTGAATCTTTACTATAGTAGGAGAGACAGACACCCGCAAAGCCTCTTATGCAATACAAGTTGCATGTCGAACGAGGAACAAGTCTCATGAACGCGGTCATGTAAAGTTAGTCCGAGCCGCTTCATCCCACTATGCCATAAAGATGCAAAGTACTCAACTAAAGATAATAAGAGCATCAACGCCCACAAACCATTGTGTTCTACTCGTGCAACCATCTATGCATAGACACGGCTCTGATACCACTGTAGGATAACGTAGCAAAGAAAACAAAAATTTTCCTACCGCGAACACGCAATCCAAGCCAAGATGCAATCTAGAAGACGGTAGCAACGAGGGGGTATCGAGTCTCACCCTTGAAGAGATTCCAAAGCCTACAAGATGAGGCTCTTGTTGCTGCGGTAGACGTTCACTTGCCGCTTGCAAAAGCGCGTAGAAGATCTTGATCACGATCGGTTCCGGCGCCACGAACGGGCAGCACCTCCGTACTCGGTCACACGTTCGGTTGTTGATGAAGACGACGGCCAGCGGGCAGCGGAAGTAGTAGCTCCTCTTGAATCCGACAGCACGACGGCGTGGTGTCGGTGGTGGTGGAGAAGTCCGGCGGAGCTTCGCTAAGCGTGCGGGAAGTGGAGGAGCGAGGCGGCTAGGGTTTGGGGAGAGGGGGGCGCCGGCCACTATAGGGGTGCGGCCACCTTGGTGGTGTTTGAGGTGGCCGGCCCCCTTGCCCTTGTCCCTCATTATATAGGTGGAACCCCAAGAGGTGGTGTCCAAGTCTTCGAATAAGACCCGAACCAAATCCTTCCATAGGAGGGGGCAATCCTAGCCCAACTAGGACTCCCACCCAAAGGTGGGATTCCCACCTCCCATGTGGGGGGTGGCCGGCCCCTAAGGGGAGTCCACTTGGGACTCCTCCCCCACTAGGGTTGGCCGGCCATGGGGGTGGAGTCCTTGTGGACTCCACCTTCCTTGGTGGTTTCTTCCGGACTTTTCTAGAACCTTCTAGAACCTTCCATAGAACCTTCCGCGACATTTTATTCACATAAAATGACATCCTATATATGAATCTTATTCTCCGGACCATTCCGGACTCCTCGTGATGTCCGGGATCACATCCGGGACTCCGAACAAATATTCCAACTTCATTCCATATTCAAGAACTACCATTTCAACATCCAACTTTAAGTGTGTCACCCTACGTGCTCGAGAACTATGCGGACATGGTTGAGTACTCACTCCGACCAATAACCAATAGCGGGATCCGGAGATCCATAATGGCTCCCACATATTCAACGATGACTTTAGTGATCGAATGAACCATTCACATACATTACCAATTCCCTTTGTCTCGCGATATTTTACTTGTCCGAGATTTGATCTTCGGTATCACTCTATACCTTGTTCAACCTCGTCTCCTGACAAGTACTCTTTTACTCGTACCGTGGTATGTGGTCTCTTATGAACTCATTCATATGCTTGCAAGACATTAGACGACATTCCACCGAGAGGGCCCGAGTATATCTATCCGTCATCGGGATGGACAAATCCCACTATTGATCCATATGCCTCAACTCATACTTTCCGGATACTTAATCCCACCTTTATAGCCACCCATTTACGCAAGTGGTGTTTGGTGTAATCAAAGTACCTTTCCGGTATAAGTGATTTACATGATCTCATGGTCATAAGGACTAGGTAACTATGTATCGAAAGCTTATAGCAAATAACTTAATGACGAGATCTTATGCTACGCTTAATTGGGTGTGTCCATTACATCATTCATATAATGATATAACCTTGTTATTAATAACATCCAATGTTCATGATTATGAAACTAATCATCCATTAATCAACAAGCTAGTTTAAGAGGCATACTAGGGACTTCTTGTTGTCTACATATCACACATGTACTAATGTTTCGGTTAATACAATTCTAGCATGATATATAAACATTTATCATAAACATAAAGATATAAATAATAACCACTTTATTATTGCCTCTAGGGCATATCTCCTTCAGTAGGGACGCGGTAGCCCGGCGGGCAGGGGTAGTTCGACGCGCAAAGCTCCTCCGCCTCCCGGAGGGTTAGAGATACGATGGAAGCCATGTGACCTGGTGATGAGGTTTGCAGATATGAGTCTAGATGTGATATGTAAATGGAGGCCAAGCCAACATATATATAGTGAAAAAATGGCGGGAGGACGGAGGGTTGGGAAATCTCCCGTGGCGCAGTTTCTCGAAGATGTCGTTGGTGCACACGCCCTACGGCATCTTCAGAAACTGCGCCTTGGAATTTTTTCCTGCAAGCCCCTGAACGACTACATCTCATCTAACGGTGTTGGGGAAAGGGTTGGGAAATCTCCGTGGCGCAGTTTCTCGAAGATGTCGTTGGTGCACACGCCCTACGACATCTTCGAAACTGCGCCTTGGAATTTTTTCCGCAAGCCCACGAACGACTACATCTCATCTAACAGTGTTGGGGAAAGGGTTGGGAAATCTCCCGTGGCGCAGTTTCTCGAAGATGTCGTTGGTGCACACGCCCTACGGCATCTTCAGAAACTGCGCCTTGGAATTTTTTCCTGCAAGCCCTGAACGACTACATCTCATCTAACAGTGTTGGGGAAAGGGTTGGGAAATCTCCCGTGGCGCATCTCCACTTTTCATATCTTACATACGAGTTAAATGATTACACAAAAATAAATGGGAAATTGATTGCCATGTTGAGATACTCATTTGTGCCATGGAGCATCTTCATCATTTAATCTTCTTCGGCCTTAACCATGGAGCATCTTCATCATTTAACTTGATGCTTGGATCAATGTTCACTACGAAGGGTGGAATTTCATCAAACTTATTACAATCTTCCGACATGTCTGTCTTGTCCTCCACTCCCACGATGTTTCTTTTTCCGTAAAGAACTATGTGGTGCTTTGGCTCATCGTTTGATGTATTTGTTTCCTTATGTTTCCTTTTTCTTGGTTTGCTAGACATATCCTTCACATAGAAAACTCTGGGCCACATCCTTGGCTAGGACGAATGGTTCGTCTCTATACCCAAGATTGTTGAGATCCACCGTTGTCATTCCATACAACTTGTCTACCCGAACCCCGCCTCCTGTTTTGTTGACCCATTTGCACCTAAACAAAGGGACCTTAAAAGAAGGTCCATACTCAAGTTCCCATATATCCTCTATGTAACCATAATATGTGTCATTTGGGCCTTCATTCATTATTGCATCAAAGCGGACACCACTGTTTTGGTTGGTGCTCTTTTTATCTTGGGCGATCGTGTAAAATGTATTCCCATTTATCTCGTACCCTTGGAAAGTCACTACAGTCGAAGATGGTGTCTGGGCCAGCAAGTACAGCTGATCTTCAATATCTTCGTTATTCAGGAGATGTTTTTGCAACCAACCGCCGAAAGTCGACATGTGTTCACGTCTAATCCAATCGTTCGACTGCCCCGGGTTCTGGGAGCGTAGAAAGTTTTTGTGGTCACCGATATACGGAGCCACCATGGTGGAACTTTGTAGAACTGTGTAGTGTGCTTGAGTCAAAGAAATCCCGTCCCTACATATCATTGATTTCCTTCCTAGCGTGCCTTTTCCACTTAGTCTCCCTTCATGCCGCGATTCAGGAACACCAATCGGCTTAAGGTCAGGAATAAAGTCAACACAAAATTCAATGACCTCCTCTGTTCCATAGCCCTTGGAGATGCTTCCTTCTGGCCTAGCACGGTTATGAACATATTTCTTCAAGACTCCCATGAACCTCTCGAAGGGGAACATATTGTGTAGAAACACAGGACCGAGAATGGAAATCTCATCGACCGTGTGAACGAGGAGATGTGTCATAATATTGAAGAAGGATGGTGGGAACACCAGCTCAAAACTAACGAGACATTGGACTACATCATTCTGCAACCTCGGTAGAATTTCTGGATTTATTACCTTCGAGAAATTGCATTGAGGAATGCACATAGCTTCACAATGGGCAGTCGAACATTTTCCGGTAGAAGCCCCCTCAATGCAATCGGAAGCAACCGTGTCATTATCACGCGACGGTCATGAGACTTCAGTGTTCCGGAATGTTTTCTTCTCCATATTTATTATTCCCTTTATATTGGAGGAGAAGCCGGACGGGACCTTGATATCGCGCAGACATTCAAAAAATATTTCCTTCTCTCGCTTTTGTAAGAGCGTAGCTGGATAAATGACGTCCTTTAACTCTCTCATGCAGCTTTTTGGGGTCTTTCCAACGTTGCTGGTCCTCCCGTGCTTCCGGTGTATCTTTTGTCTTCCCGTACACGCCCGTAAAGCCTAGCGGAGTTAACGCAAAGATTCTTCATCACGTGCATCACATCGATTGAAGAGCGGACCTCTAAGACTTTCCAATATTCTAGCTCCCAAAAAATAGATTTCTTCTTCCACATGGGCGCGTGTCCGGCATCGTCATTCGGAACAGACCGTTCGCCAGGACCCTTTCCAAATATTACATCTAGATCCTTGACCATACCAAATATATCAACACCATCACGATGGGGAGGCTTCCTCCGGTGATCAGCCTCACCGTTGTAATGCTTGCCTTTCTTTCTTACGGGATGGGTAGTCCTAAGAAATCGACGATGCCCCGTGTACACGACCTTCCGACCTTTTTCCAAATAATCACCTTCGAGCTCATGTAAACAGGTGCGTGCATGCATTGTATCCCTTGTTTGACTGTCCTGAAATGTTACCAAGAGCAGGCCAGTCATTGATGGTTACGAAAAGCATCGCTCTTAGGTCAAATTCCTCCTCGCTTGTGCTCGTCCCACACACGTACACCTGCTAGGGACCACAGCTGTAGAAGTTCTTCGACTAATGGCTTCGAGTACACATCAATGTCGTTTCCGGGTTGCTTCGGGCCTTGTATGAGCACCGGCATCATAATGAACTTCCGCTTCATGCACAACCAAGGAGGAAGGTTATATATACAAAGAGTCACAGGCCAGGTGCTATGGCTGCAGCTACGCTCTCCAAAAGGATTCATGCCATCCGTACTTAGACCAAACCTTAAGTTCCTTGCATCCTGTGCAAAGTTTGGGAACTCTCTATCGATTTTTCTCCATTGGGATCCATCAGCGAGGTGCCTCAACATCACGTCTTTCTTACGGTCTTCTTTGTGCCATCGCAACAACCTAGCGTGCTCTTTATTTCGAACAAGCGTTTCAGCCGTGGTATTATAGGAGCATACCACATAACCTTGGCAGGAACCCTCTTCTTGGGGCGCTCGCCCTAAACATCACCGAGGTCATCTCGTCCGATCTTATACCGCAATGCAATGCACACCGGACATGCATCCAAATTCTCGTACTCACCGCGGTAGAGGATGCGATCATTAATGCATGCATGTATCTTTTGCACATCTAATCCTAGAGGGCGGACAATCTTCTTCGCTTCGTACGTATCGGCGGGCAATTCGTTACCCCTTGGAAGCTTCCTCTTAATTATTGTCGACAACTTTCCAAATCCCGAGTCGGTGACACCGTTCTCCGCCTTCCATTGCAACAATTCCAAGCATGCTCGCCTAGCTTTTTATGGCCATCTTCGCAAGTTGGGTATAACAATTTGTTGTGATCTTCTATCATCTTGTCGAAGGCCAACCTTTCCTTTTCGGTTTCACATTCTCTCCTTGCATCGGCAATGGCCCGACCAAGATCATCATCGGCGGGCTCATCCGGTGCCTCTTGATCTTCTACTTCATTGTCTTCATTGCCTTCTGCAGTATCATCGTATTCGGGAAATTGGGATAACCGTCATCATCCTCTTCCTCTTCTTCATTGTCTTCCATCATAACCCCTCTTTCTCCGTGCTTGATCCAACAATAGTAACTGGGCATGAAACCGGATCGCAGAAGGTGGCTGTGAATGAGACTCGAGTGAGCGTAATTTACGGTATTCTTGCAGTTCACACATGGACAATACATGAAGCCACCATGTTTGTTTGCCTCCGCCACGGCCATAAAATTATCCAGGCCCGAAGTGAACTCGTTAAACCGTCGGTCAATGTACATCCATTGCCGATTCATCCGCATGATATAATTTAGCTGATCAAAACCATTACGAGAACATCACGATGTATATATACACATGCATTTTATCAATTACGGATGAAAAGGATAAAGTTGTTAACCTCGATGAAGAAGAAAAAAACAAGTTAAGTGTGGCTTGATTTGTGTAAACTCAAGTGGCAAATCCTCTTAAGCATTTCATCAAACACCTCTTGTGCATGTGAAGAAGAGAGGAGAGCAATACACCCCTCTTGTGAAAGAAAGTGAAAAAATGGCCAAGTGTGGCTCACACTTGGGCAGGGCAAGGTAATATAGCCAGATTGGGGACCTTGTCCCGGTTTGTAACACAAACCGGGTCCAGAGGGTGGGGCTTTGGACCCGGTTTGTAATACAAACCGGGACTAAAGGTTTCCCACGGCTGACACGGCCTGTCGCGCCTTGCCGTGGACCCTTTAGTCCCGGTTTGTATTACAAACCGGGTCCAAAGGCCACTACGGACATGCTCCAGCGGGTGGGGTCGTCCTGGGCAGAAACGAACCGGGACCAATGCCACCATTGGACCGGTTTGGTTCAATGATCAGGACATTCTTTGCAGACCGAAGCGCCTCTTCTCCACTAGTGTTAGCTCGTTCAATCAAAGGTCAAACATGGGTCTACCACTTGCAAAGCATAGCTTCGAGGCAACACTTTTCAACAGGAAAACGACGCAAGAATGTCGTCGTTGCTTGATCTAGCCTTCTCATAGGTTTTAACCCACAGGAAGTGCCAGGATACATAGTTGTACCGGTCCAGATGTACCTTAAGCGGCTGGGGTTGCAGATTCCACTTGACCAATTTCCACCCGGCCGTATAGTTCAGAGAAACAGTCAATGGTTGTAACTTGTACGTACGTACGAGTAACACGATTCAATGGCTAGCTAGGTATAGGCTCGAAGCAAGTATCGAGCGGCAGATAGGCAGTGGAAGGTCCACGGCAGTAGGCACATCAGGTGCGCTAGCTGGAGCTGCACGGTTTGGCTTCTCTCTCCCAGGAGGAGAAGACAGTGCCATAGATGCCGAAGGTCGACGTCGAAGCCAGCGACATGCATAGGGTAGATGCCAAGGTTGACGACAGGGCTGCGGATTTCGTCGATCCATCTCCGGCCGAACAGCCGCCTATCGCATCGCCTTTATGCATGATCGGTCGCTTCAGGCCACAACATGTTCCAACTTTACACAAGTGTTGTGTTAGGCGTGGTGTAGCATTATTGGTGCAAATAATGCTACTGTGACTGTGCGGCATGGCACCGGCCGCGCCTAACCAATAAGGAATGTCAAGTTTTTGCCGTTCACCCCAGGGGATGGTGAAAGCAACTCACAGTTTGATTGTGAATGGCTCAAGCTGGCCACCATCTCTTCCGACTTACTCCTCGAAATAGGCTTCGCCCCGCTTTATAAATAAAGCAACAACATCCATACAGAGTTCACACAACAAAAGAGCACGGAAAAGTAAAACTTCTGCTCATGCCCAACTGAAAGGAAAGAACTGGAGATAAAGCCCAAGCGTTAGGGCATGTCAACCGTTGGAAGGCGTAGATAGGCGACGAGCCGCCGCAAGAAGATCCTCCAACATGCCGTCCAGCCGGTCTCTGTCCCGCTGTCTACACAGCGGGTACCACTGCGTCAAGGTTGCGGGCAGCCACCCGCCGCTCCGCCTGTGCCGCCACCGTCGGCTCCATCGTCTCTGACCCGGACCGTGAACGTGCTAGCCGAGCACTGTGGCGAGACGGCGGGGGAACCTCGCGCTGGCGTCGTGCCGCACGTGTCCTGGCGCCAGCCACGGGAGTGTCGGGGAAGACCGGGGCTAGCTCCAAGCCGGTGGGAACGGGGGTCGCCGGCCCCATGGGCGAGGTGGGAGTAGAGCCCGGGGACTGAGTGTAGCACACAACGCCCGACGACCTCGGCGACACGGGAGGACATACCTCCAGACCCACACTAGCAGAGGAGGAGTCCTGGGGGAGGTTGGAGCCGTACTGCATGATAGGCATCCCGAAGGACTCCACCGAGTCGAGGCGACGGTCCCGGCCTCCAGAGGCACCGAGCTTGGCCGGTGCACTCCTAGCGAGAGTGGCCGCCACCGACCTGGCCAAGGCCAACTGTCCCACAGGAGGAGGAGCTGGAGCAGCTGGTGCTGCCGGACCCCCACCTAGAGCCTGGCCCGCGTCCCCGTCGTCCCCTCCGCCCACGTCGTCGTCGTCAGAGTCGTCACCTAAGGCCGGAGCCATCATCCTCATCAGCATCATCATCGTCGTGGTGGGACTGGTCCGGTGCAGGCGGAGGTGGGACAGACCCAAGCTGGTCGTCGTCCCCCTCGACCTCCACCCCAAGGTACGCCCTCCCTTCCCAAAGTAGAAGCGTGGGAGGTGCAAGACAGTTTCGCTGGGTCCGGGGCTAAGAGGAGCATACGAACCGGCCCCGTCCCAGGAAGCGAGTAGGCGTCCACAGTGACCAACTTGCCAATGGCCTGAGAAATCAGCTCCAGGAATGGTTCCTTCCTTGCCTCCTCCGGGATCCCGTGGACCCGAACCCAAACCTCAGACAGGGTAGCCACATTCTCAGGATCCACACGCGATGGCCTAACGGAGACCTTAATGTTGTTCGCAGGGAGGATAGTCGACTTGCTCCAAGAGAGGGCACGAAGTAGCTCAGCAGACGGGAACGCCACCGCAAACTCGGTTGGCGAAACCTCTCTCACGTTCCACGCACAAGTCGGCTCCAACTGAGCGAGCTCGGCGCGGATCGTGTCCACTGTCACCTCCACAGTCAACGGGGGGTCCTGGTCTGGGAGCACAGTGATCAGGGCCAGGTGTTGTGGGGTCTGCAGCTCAGCCCCACCCAGGTCGATGTAGTAGAAGCCCCCATCAATGCCAGTGTCCCAAGTACTCCAGGACCTCCCTCTTCCTACGCCTGAAGCGGTCCGTACACGCCGCAGCCAGGTGCAACGCGTCCCCGCAGAAGAGGCATTGCTCCGGCGCCGTACATGCCGACCGGAAGTGTCCCAACTCGCCGCAGTTGAAGCAGATGTTCGACGACGGGGACCTCTCGCGCGGTGCCGTAGCCTCCGGCTGAGTGTGGCCACGGACATCACGCTCATCGGTTTGTGGCTGCGCTGCAGAGGGGTGCCCAACCTGGCTCCCTCCCGCAGCAACACCCAACCCGGCCTTCTTCTTCTTAGTCTTCTTTTTCCGACTTACTCAAAACCCCTCACTAATGTTCGGCTGCGTACACGCACGATCTGAACATTCTGTCGCCGCCGCTGCAGATCACTACGACCAAGCATGAAACATGTTTCGAATCAGTGATCTGCTATTTTTGGCTCTTACGCAGAAGCGGCTCTTGGCCCTGATGGTTTACCTTTGTTTTTTATCAGCATTTCTGGGTTAAGGTAGAAATTATGAATATGTTTCCCGTCTAGAAAATATGTTTTAGGATTTCCATGATGGGAAGCTTGATATATTTAGATTAGATTTTGCTTTCCTTACTTTAATTCCAAAAGAACCTGATGCTTCTTTCATAAGTTCAGGCCTTAACTTACTTAATTGTACTTTCAAAATGTTTACCAAAATTTTGATTAATAGGTTTGCTTTGATTACGAATATTATCACTGCTATTAATCAATCTGCTTTCGTTAAGGGTAGCTTTTTAAAAAAAAATGGGAGCATAGCCCCTCCAAAGGATGCACACAACTTTTCTTTATTAGATTATTCACAAAGCCTTACAATACAAGAAAGATACAAAGATCAACTCAAAGCCATCTTTCTAGCGACAACTCGCTATGCCTACAAGAACGATGAAGGGGGTGACCATGGACAGTAGATCGAGCGATTTCTGAAAACCACCGTTGCTTCCACCTCGCCGGCATCGATCTGGCCGATTCCTCACCCTCCAGCAGCCGCTCCGTCGGCGGGAGGATGGGGGATCGACGGATCACGCCGTGTATATAGCGTAGGGAGTAGTGGTTCGGCAGCTGGCGGTGCTGAGGAGATGGTGGCGTCGTTGGTGTGCTTTGGGTGGGCAGATTCCATCTCTGCCGCTCTGGTTGCTCCGGTGGAGCACCGTGGCGGTCTTGCTGCCCCTTGCGTGGCTGCGGCTTGTCGGAGCTGCGGTGCGCGGTGCCCCTGCACCGGTGGCCGAGTGATGGCGGCCACGGCTTTTGAAGATCTCGGAGGTGCGGTTGCAGGTGACCAAGCTGGCGTCGCCGTTTGCTGCGCAAGGTGGAGGTACTCAGGCACCGAGGAGCGTCAACTTCTTGCTCGCATGGGGTTCCTCCCAGTCCAAGCGTATGGAGGAGAAGCGATTGCTCGGCGGAGATGACGACGGGGCTCGGATGGGTTACAATGTAAGTTTACTTTTTTCTAGGCTTATCTCTGAGCTACTTGGTTAAATGCAATCAAGTCCTTTCTCGCAAAAAAGAAAAGAGCGATGAAGGGGGTGACCATGAACAGGACCGGTACCTGGACCCGGTACCTGACAATACACCAACGCACATCATCTAAAACCGAATGCCTTCTCAAGCCGCCCATTGGCGGGTGAGAAGCACAACCAGTTAAGCAGACCCTCAGCGCACGCCATTGCACATGCCGTAGAAATCGCTACCGTCGTCCT
Source organism: Lolium rigidum (assembly GCF_022539505.1). NCBI lineage: Eukaryota > Viridiplantae > Streptophyta > Magnoliopsida > Poales > Poaceae > Lolium > Lolium rigidum. The sequence goes on along the minus strand of NC_061514.1, from coordinate 18,768,274 downwards.
CCTCGAACCCATCTCCAAGAGGGATCACCGCATTGACCTTGCCAGGTCTACCATCGATGCCACCATGACGCCTGACAGCACCACCATCCTGCGTGTGTTCATCATCCCGCATCCAACACCGATACCCCGCTGGTAGATACGTTCTTGAGAGTGTTGTGACTGCTCATAAAATTAATTTTGCATTCTGGTCAAGGCCAAAAGTTAGGGTGTTGTTCTTAAATAAAATCACGAGGAAAAAGCTTTCACAAAGTAAGTCCTATTCTTACTGAACCTGCTTGCTAAGAGGCGTTTTGGTAAGAAATGGATTGATTTGATCCAATCCATTGTTTCTGGAGGCTCTGTTGGAGTCAAATTAGACAATGTGATAGGGAATTTCTTTTTAACTGGTAAAGGCCTCAGACAAGGTGACTCCTTGTCACATCTTCTCTTTGATTAGGTAGTTGAAACACTAATTAGAATGCTAGCCAAGGGAGCTAAGGTAGGTATGATTAGATGTGTTAGATGTTTGCCCATGTGGTGTCATTTTCCTCCAGTATGCACATGACACTATCTTATTTACTGATCATGATGTTAGTTCGGTCTTTAATCTGAAATGTGTGTTCACCTGTTTCGAACAAGTCTTTGGGATCCAAATTAATTATAATAAGAGTGCCTCTTGGTCTGGATGATCATGAGATTGAGGCTTTCAATCAGGTTTTTTTTTGTTCTCATGGAAAATTTCCAATTAAATATTTAGGAGTTCCTTTACATTTTAAAAAATTAAGGAGAAATGATCTGGAACCCTTAATCAATAAAATTCTACAGAGAATTGCTTGTTGGAGGGGCAAACGGTTGCCTTATGCAGCTAGAGTGCTCCTCATTAAAACATGTCTTGCTAGCATTCATGTTTATCTTCTTTCTTTTTTCAAATTCCCCAAGTGAGATCTTGAGTTGATTAATTGCTAGATGCCTAGTTGCTTGTGGAATGACTTTGAAGGGCATAGGAAGCTACATTTG